>NC_085989.1:22315006-22915006 GCF_030014385.1 Trichomycterus rosablanca | reverse complement strand
GCTACCGTGATGGACATAGCCACATGTACTCTAGAGTATGTCACTTCATTATTGTCATTTAACACAGTCTGCCGCTGCACCAAGAAATACAACCTGAAACTCTATTACACACAGAGAAAGTCAGACATAATTCCTATGCAAAAACACCACCAAGTCAAGTTCTCTGGGCCCAAGCTCATCCTAAATAGACTGAAAGACAGTGAAAACACATTCTCTGTTCATTATGAGTCCATGTGAGCAAAAGCTGCAAAATCGGACAACTGTCATAGTTTGTGGATGCATCAGTGCCCATGGCTAGGGTGACTTGCATATATGTGAAAGTACCGTTGACGCGAAGGGGTATATTTAGATTTTTGAGAGACGTGCTGCTATAAATGCAAAGCTTGTTGCAGGCATCTTCACTTCAATTTTTCATTGAAAACAATGAAAATCTTTTCTTTCTCTTTTTGTTTTTTAAATAAAAATTCAAGTGAAGTACAAATTTCAGTTTTTAGTGCATTTTTAGAAAGCATTCCAGCTTTTTCTGGAAGTAAGGTTTGTATATTTTTACCACTCCTATTTAAATATTTATACTATGTATATTCATAACACTCCTAGGACGGGCACAGAAAGCGCATTGATAAGTACACATCCATATGGCTAGGCTGCTTCGGTCATTCCTAACCCCACCAGCCATTAGCCAGTCATGTATGTGCAGACACTCGACCAGCCAATAGCACTGCTAAAATTAGAACCCTGAATGCAGACACAGGGTAAATGAACATAACTCCTTACAGACCGTAACCTTAGGCAAGTACTAAACCAAGGTCTTTAGAAACAAAGTTGCTGTTTGGCATCCATTGGTGTGAAGGAACTCCAGTGGTCTGCAAAGAGCCCTGACCTTCAAATTAAACACTTTGAATTGGCATGTGGATTACAAGCCAGGCTTTCCAACATCAGTGCCAGATCTCACAGATGCTCTTTTGACAGTCTATAAAATACTGTGGAAAACCTTTACAGAAGAGTAATGACTGTTAGCCATAAACGGAGGGAAGATTCCAAATTAATGTCAATGGTTATGGAATATGATGTTTAACAAGCTCATGGTTATATATCTACATAATTTTGGCCATATAATGTATGAACTTGACCTTAGATTTGATTGACAGTAAATTCAAATTGCCCTAGCGAATCTCAGTTGTCAACATTTTTGCTACATCACAATAACAGGTTAGGCTCTAAGCACAGTAAGTAATCAATCACTGTCCACTGTCCACTGTGCTGCACGTCTTTCTGCATTGAAAATTCAGAAACCACAGGTTAAAAAGACTTATGGACGGCCTTGACATCATGTTGCTTAATGCAGTAATTCATTCAGTGATTCATTTATTTTCTCTTCAGTAGCCTCTTTATTCAGGTCAGAGGGATGTCATGCAACAAGAAATAAACCATGCAAAAGGCCAGTCTACAACAGCACATCATGTAAATAACTCACTCACTAGGGACAAATTACAGAAGCCAATTCATCCAATGAAATGACTTCCTTACACAGAGACACAGGAAGAACCAAAGCACAGACTCAATCTCAGAACTCTGGAGCTGTAAGGCAACAACAGTAACTGCAGCTTTGACATTCTATCTTGCATGGACATTTCCAGCAGTAAAACCATTCCCTTGTGATAATCCATTAGTCATATTACGTTAAGTTCTATAACTGGCTGCCTCTAATTATTTGCCTTGTACATTCATCTCAGTCAAAATTAGCAGTTGAATTGGTAACAGAAAATCCACAGTAAACAGATAACATGTAAACCTTGTGTTTCAATCAATTTTGGCATACCGGCTTTGAGTCCTCGTGTGGTATGGATTTTTCATATACAGCCATACCGTAGCATAGTTAATACAACAGATGTAAGTTTCATTAGGAACCAAATCATATAATATTGTTTGCAGCTAAAAGAGCTATAGAACGATGTGCAGATTAGATACAGCTCACTTGTTAACCAGGTAGCGTTAGAATAACAGTGTTAACAGATGAGAGAGGTTTTCTCAATATGGTGGAAAAAATAAATAAAAAAAAACAGCAAAGAAATGAGCTGTGTCGGCAGTTCAGAAGTTATTTTTGTTCCAATACAGATTAAAACACTATATACTGTACGGTTTGTCGGGGCACGATTGTTGCAAAAAATCAAAAAGTTTAGCAACGTTACTACCGGGGCGAAAATACTTCAGTTTAATTGCTATACTGTACAAGAAACCTGTGATCAAGTTGTACAATCAGTGGAGTCATACCTCAGTATAATCGTATAACTGTGCATTTCATCAGTGGTGAGTGAGAGACTGCAAACGTTGTTTTATTTCTTAGGGAGAGCTAACGGTAATCGTATAATACTTAAATATTATATTAATAATAAACACCATATATAATGCACCTGTTTCACGTGTACTGATTCCATCATATATTGTGTTATTTTGTGGGGCCAAGCAAACCTTATAGTACTCAAAACCTTCATTATATACATGGTGAAATAATAATGGTTTATATTTAATGTACCTATGACAGTAAAATCAGCCACAAACATATAAAAAGTCCCAGTCATATAAAAAAATAAAACATAGCGTGATATACCATGAAACCATCAGAATCTTAAAAAATACAGTGATACAAAGTTTTGGTCATGCCGCCCATTCTTAGTCATGACCCTCCAATGGCTCCTGGGAGCTTGTGATGTAATTAGTTTTTGTGTCAGGTCATGTTCAAAGTACATGGACATGAGGATATTTTGTAAAACCCCCAAATTACCCCAAACAACATTGCACATGTAATGACCTGTTTTACCCTAAGCAATTGTTAACAAAACCAGAGTCTCCTCTAATACATCTGCTGGAGTGATACAACTCTTAACTGGCTGATGTGGGTTGAAGGAAATAAATTACCATGCCAGGTGCATACAAAGGTGAGTGTGGGGACGAGGTGGACCCCATGCCCTTTGTGGTTCCTTTCGAAAAAGAGAAGATGGATGCCATGAGTAAGCCCTATGACATTAATCCTGTTGGGTAAAGGACAAGAAGGAGGGCCTTACTGCAGGAGAGATCCAGGCTGAGGACGAAGTCACTGTAAAAACAGCCAAACATGTGGTATGTTTAATTTAGTAAACTGCATTAGTTTTCATGTCTTCATAAGAAAATGTGCATTTTTCACATAAGAATTATTAACTTAATATAAAACAAATTGTGGTTCACCTGTATTAATAAACATTTTACTCTTACAATACAGATGGCTAACCTGACCTTCCTAAATGAAGCCAGTGCGCTGGAAAACCTCCACTCACACTACTCCCACATGAGAATTTACATAAGTCAAAATACAGTTAAACACTATTAACTATTCAAATCCACCAAGATTATTAAACTAAAAAAGAATAAAGCTAGCACACCAGCACAGAGATTCTGAGCTCTTCGGTTCGAGACTCAGCGTTGCCACATATCGGCTGGGCGCCATATAGCGGGCATAATTGGCAGTGCCTGCAGGGCGGGATGACGGACTATGTGGGTGGGGTCTTCAAACGCTGTGTAGGGATCTTGACTGGCAGATAGAGAGGCGAAAAAGGGTTCTGTTAAGGGCTGTGTGAGCAGCAATTTACCCACCTCAACTGCAGCCAGGGATCCCCCAGCAGTGGAAGACAAATTGACTATGCTAAATTGGGAGCAAATGGGAGAAAATGCATAAAATATTATAGAAAAAAAAGAATAAAGCAAGTGGTATCTTGCAAGAAGACAAAATTCTAAAACAAAAGGCAACAGAATAAAAAAGCAAGGTATTTTATGACCGTCTTAGTCTTTAGACTTTGTATAAAATAAGACAGTGTATGACATTTAGCAGAAAGAATAATAGGCAAACATTGGCCAGATGATCTGCTGTTTCTAAACCAAATAAAAAAGAAAGCATTTGAAAGGAATGCAAACATAAAATGATTCAAAAGCTGCTCTGGGAAATTGTACAGAGGGAGAGTAGAGAATAGATACAGAATATCACTACCTACAATACCCTGGGGACCTTGTTAGCCAACACTAAGTAACAATGAATCTTTTAGCAAAACAAAGATCCAAAACATGTCAAAATCACACAATCGCACACGCCTTTCTAGAGAGAGAGAACTAGGCGCAATCTCTAACATACATGCAAGATAAGAAACAGAAACCATTTGCACATATTTAACATCAAGTTTGCAATATAATATCAAGGTAAAATAATACTGTGGCTAAAAAGCTTATAACAAAAGAGGCACTAATAAAAGGGTGGCCAGAAATGAGAACTGGATGTCGCAATATGGCTCTATCCCAGTTGTCTCTGACAAAACAGGCTCTCAGAAAGGAGGACAGCAAAGGAACTTTTAATGCATGAGTGGATCCCCTAAAACAGCGGTCCCCAACCATTTTTGCACCACGGATCGGTTTCATATAAGATATAATTTCAAGGACCAGCAGGTGCGGGTGGATTTAAAATAGAATAACTATACTACTCACAAATGAGCTTTTTTTGCTTTAACGAGACACTGCTCCCACCTAGGGGTGATTGGAGACAATAACACCCGTAAAAAAAAGTTGTGTTTTCATTGCTGATGTAGCGATCTCTATTTATTTATTCTTTCTGTGCGGCCCGGTAGTTGGGGACCACTGCCCTAAAACACCAACTCTGACATTCTGCGTCAGCGAAAATCCAGAGCGAACCAAGAGTTCCGGCATCATGGCTTCTAGAAACAAGATGTCCCAGCTTATGCGCCGACAGAGAGGACAGAAGAAGCTGCAACATTTATATAAAAAAACTTCCACCTGGAGCGCATCAGTGCTCATGAGTCATAGGTGATTCACAACTGTGTCTTCCACGCCCCCCTCTGCCGGCATAGGACAGGCAACAGGGCACACATCTTAATGTGGGTGTGCTGCCAAATCTCTATTCAACAGCCACCCCATTATATATTTACCAAATAATCATGCTTTTGCCATGTCCTTCCCAGTCCCCTCTTCTAAAAGCAATTTAAGTCATTATTTCAGTCATTTTTGTTACTACAGAAATCAAGGAAAACTAATTCAGTTGATGTACTGTGATTTCAACTGAAATTCTTTTCAATTAGTATTTTGCAAACTTTTGGGCGATGCAAACTGTTGCACTGAACTGTGTCTTTCACCTATTGTGTGAGCAATACCAAACTCTACCACAATAAAACAGGCTAAATGACCTCTGTTATATTTTTCAGACCTATTCTGGGCTTTTCTTTGTAACTGTAAACACTTATAAATGGCTTCATATTTATGGGGCAAAAGTTGCTCAGATATACAAGGGAAGAAACGCAGTAAAGTTCCCCCTCTCCTTTTCTTTATCTCTGACAATGCATACCATGACATGATGATGGATAAGTAAAATATTACAAACACATGCCACATGTGCTATCCTCAAAATGCTGTAAAACTAATTTCTGCTGCCAATTCCAAATTTTAAAGCAAGAAAACCAGCCAATGCTGATCACATTAGTCTTCAGAATCTACTGAGACAGGTAATATATTTTCATACATATACATTTGCCTAGTTAATGTGTAGCTTTAAAAGACTTTATATAGGCTAATTTATATTGGTATAGAATTAAACATTTGATAATAAATTTAAATATTGAAAACTGTTTTTAGTGGAGAATCCGGTTCTGGCAAGACTGAGAACACCAAAAAGGTCATCCAGTACTTTGCCAATGTTGGTGCCACTGGGGGAAAGCAGGCTTCAGATTCCAAGGCAAGCAAATGTGATTATTGTTCTCCTGTGGAGCATAATAGGTTTGGGTTTTAAAAGCTCATCAGTCTAGATGTCATGTTTAGCACATGGTCTTTATTTGTGATGGTAAAAACATCTTTTCATAGGGCTCCCTGGAGGATCAAATCATCCAGGCTAAGCCAGTCTTGGAGGCCTTTGGCAATGCCAAAACCATTAGGAACAACAATTCCTCTCGATTTGTAAAGAGCCTCTATGTTTTTTGTTCCAAAAATATACTGCAAGCTGGCAAGTGAAAAGCAATTTCTTTTAAATAACACATCAATGTTACTTTTAGGGGAAATTTATCCGAATTCACTTCGGGCCAACAGCTAAGCTGGCTGGTGCCAACATTGAAAGCTGTAAGTGTCTGATTTATAGTATGCACCTTTTAAATTTTTTTTGCCAAAACCCTTTGTAACAAAGTTGTATTGTTTCATTTGATTATCAACTGGAGAAATCCCGTGTGATCTCTCAGCAGGCAGTAAAACATAGCTATCACATCTTTGATCAGCTTCTATAAGGAAAGAAACCAGAACTGCTGGGTAAGACCATAGATTTATAGGATACATGCTTTTAAAATAATTTTAAAGTAATGTGAAACCTTGTAATGATATAGTACTCCAGCATGCTGGATAGTGAAAATAAGGGAATACATTTGTAGAAATACAGGGAACATTACATTATATCTACAATGGCTAAGTAATGGCAAGTTTACTATTTATGTTGAGCAGCTGAAGTCTCATGATTAAGCCAAAATACAGAAAAAGTATTCTTCACTTCTCACTGTATCTGCCTTCTACAGTGATAGAACAACAAATAAAACAGTATTTTATAATTTAAAAATAGTCTGTCCTTTACTTTGCATGATTCCAACTTTTTAAATGGGAACACCTAAGCCAATTGATGAGCACCCTGTGAAGCACTTCTCCTCATTTTGTATGCTGCATTGTACCCAACGATTTCTGGTCAATCTGATTGCAAACCAAACATGGACATACAATGTGTACAGGGTTTAGACAAAAAAGTTATTATTATGCTGTCATGCTTATGTAAACGAATATGTTTAATCAGGTCTCTGCAATGCCAACTTAATCATGCACCAGCTTGCTTGTAATGGTCTTGTAGGGAATCCGGATTTACAGGAACGACTTTCTTTACTGGCTGCAGTGCCCTGAGTTAAAGCAGAGGTATTCCACTCTTACACAATTCGTTACTTATTACTATCTGATTGAGCATGAGTCATTCCTGTAGTACAGTGTCTTTTAAACCAAGAAACCATCCCTATTTTTATATTTTCATATACAAAAGTCATAGTATGTAATAAATAGAAGTAACACTGGTATTGTTTGTCAATTGTTTTTGGCAAATCTGAAAAACCACATTTTTAATTGTGTAAATGTGTAAAGTACAAATAATTGATAAAACACCCAGTTTTTTTTTAAGTTTTTTTTTTTTAAACATTTTCATATTTTCTCATGGACATTTTTAAAATCCATGATAGTACTGACTAGGGCTAAAAAGTGCAGCTCTCACAGATTACACAACTTGTAACAATAAGTGTAACTTATAACAGAGGAATATGTAATAGTAAGGTATCAACACACAAAGACAATAGGACTAGAGGAGGAGGAGAGTACTGCTACAACATTAAATTCTCAGAAGTGGAAGTTGGAGGTAGAGCTCATGGACCTAAAGAGAGACCTGGATGGCTTGGAATCTACTCTGGCAAAGTCAGAGAAAGAAACCCAAGGGTGCATTTTCCCAACAATGTGTTTTCCAAATTTCTTGGCAATTCAGGGTGTATATACAGATATATGAGACTGAAACTGAGACACAAAGGCAAACAATTAAACGGTAAATAAAAAAGACCTCCTGTTTCCTTGTAAGTGGAGGAGGAGTATGTTCTCCCCATGGGTTACCTCCAGGTTCTCCCAAAAACATATTATAGATGGACTGTCTACTTTATACAAATCATATAATCATATAATCAGCATACAATTTTGAGTAAAATGTTGAAGCTTTAAGAAATTTCAGAATTGCTTTTTCCATACTGAAAAACTCTTGGTGATAAGATTAAACCATCTGTTTAAAGTAATCTAAAATGTGCTTCAATTGAAAATCTGACCTTTTGTACAAAAGAACACCACATGCTTCCTCCGACATTATCACTTGCCAGTCTTGGGTTCCCATACAGATCCATATCATGTATGGAAAGCTACGCTATGCTCCATGTGACTAACCCCCTTCCCCCCAGGTGTGCAGGCCCCCGGTACAGTCTCAGAGATCACATAATGCAGCAGGAAGAGACCCCTCCCAACCTTCCCTCCCTCAAACATGGCCACTTTTGCTTGTGTGTTTTGTTTGTGTGGACACCCAGCCAGGTTGGTGGCTCCGCCAAGAGTGTTCAACAGAGGTGAGTTAGACCTCTGTGCTACCAGAGTGCTGCAAATCTCCTGTTTTTGATAAATGTCCACTCCTAGTTTTGTAATGAAATAGAGTGGGAATTGTTAAAATTGAAAAAAGTGGTTGAAAGGATGAGCTGAAAACTAGGTGGGCTGAGCCGATGTTTGCAGCAATGTTTGTGGGAATTCGTTCTTCTTTTATAGCCTACATTATGCAATGTGATAGTTTATTCACACACACAAGAAATATTTACACAACACGTTGACAAATAAAAACCACAGCTGGTTGCTATAAGTAACCCTATTGCAGACATCCCAAGTCTCCCGCAAGTTCCGGGAGTCTCCCGCATATACATAGCGGCTCCCTGATGGCCGCAAGTCAGATAAAATCTCCCGGAATGTAGAATGAGCAGCCAAGAGCAACACACACGTGCATGCAGGCGACACAGACTTTTTTCCCCAATTGCGTATTAAACCCGTTATCTGATATACAATCTAGCGCACTGTGTAGGGAACATAATCAATTGTCTAATATACTGTCTAGTGCACTATGTAGGGAACATAATTAATTATGTAATACACTATCTAGTGCACTATGTAAGGAACATAAATCATCATCTAGTTATACTTTCTAGTGCACTATGTAGTGAACATGAATGCGTTATCTAATACACTATCTAGTGCACTATGTAGAGAACATAAACCCGTGATCTGATATACAGTACAATCTAGTGCACTGTGTAGGGAACATAAACCAATTGTCTAATTCACTGTCTAGTGCACTACGTAGGGAACATACATTCATATCTAAAATACTATCTAGTGCATTATGTCGGGAACATAAATTCATATCTAAAATACTATCTAGTGCACTATGTAGGGAACCTAAATACGTTAACTAATACGCTACCTAAAGCATTATGTAAGAAACATAAGTCTATTATCTAGTACACTATCTAGTGCACTAAGTAAGGAACATAAATTCTTTTCTAATATATAATCTAGTGCACTATGTAGGGAACATAAATCTATTATCTTTCACACTATCTAGTGCACTATGTAGTACACATTAATGTGTTTGTGACACGAACAGTTAGCTTAGTAGCTCAGTTAGCAGTTCCTAAAAGTTCTGTTATCACCCATATCCTTTGGTGTGTGCGAGAGCTTTTTTAGCTTTTTTTTTTTTGGGCTTGGGGGGTCGGGGTCGAAATGAGTTTTTGCAACTTGGGATGTCTGCTATTGACCTCAGTCAACAAAAAGGCCGTTATCAATAAGATATAGCAGT
Organism: Trichomycterus rosablanca; assembly: GCF_030014385.1. Classification (NCBI taxonomy): domain Eukaryota; kingdom Metazoa; phylum Chordata; class Actinopteri; order Siluriformes; family Trichomycteridae; genus Trichomycterus; species Trichomycterus rosablanca. The sequence continues at coordinate 22,905,537 of NC_085989.1, read as the reverse complement.
CTCACTAATAGGCGGTAGATGTAAAACTACAGAAGACTTTCTGCCATCTTTTTGTTCCCTCCTCACTCCCTCCTGCTTTAACTATGAGGACCCTCCCCTCTAGGACCTGGCGGCCAATGCTCAAGCAGGAGAAACTAGAGCGGGCATTCAAACACACACAACAAATTACATTCATATGGCCATAACATTCAGTCTACACATTTATACATAATGCATAATGCATATGCAGCATTCAGCTAGCTTTATTCATTACTCTGTTATTTTCTGGTATCTTCAGGTACCTTACACACAACAAAGTCCCGGACCAGCACCGACCTCCACCGACATCTGGTTCATCTCCCAACAACAGGTAAGTACCTATTTATATATTTACACTACTTACATTGGATACCTAAGTCTAGTCTTGGTGATGTGTAAGGAGTACTTACATCATCACAGTGACCTTTAAAAACAATATATTATAATGTATGTGACTAGTCAGTGACTAACACAAACATAACTACAGGTGCTAATGATTCATATTTGCTACAGAGTTTACTGCCTTAGTAACTCTACATATGGCGTACTTTGGCAATTGTCATATAGGTCAAAAAATTTAATTTAAAATAAACAAACAAAACCCAATTAAATCATGCAGCTTTAGAGAATGTAACTTGTGTATTTATTTTAGGAAAGACCAGGAGTTCAACCATGTGAATGCAAAACTGGAAGATGAGCAATCCACTCTGTACAGGAAGCCCAAAGAGCACCAGATTGTTGTTTTTTTCAATAGTCTTTTACCTTCATTTCTGGTATCTTCACTTTCTGTTATGCCAAGAAAATAAATGACTGCTATTCCCTTGCAATTTCACTGATATATTTTCCGGTCACCCAGGCCCGCATAGAGGAGCTTGAAGAGGAACTGGAGGCGGAGAGGGCAGTACGAGCTAAGGTATATGACTGTGCTTACCCCACTTCAGTGCATTTTTATACAGTCTGTTTTTTAGCTTAACTATGACTTCTGTTCTAAGGTTGAGAAGCAGCGAGCAGATCTGGCCAGGGATCTAGCGGATCTTGGAGACCGATTAGAAGAGGCAGGGGGTGCCACTGTTGCACAGGTCAGCATGATTGAAATTGCGTCTGGGCCATCATTGAAAAAGAGGACAGGCTGCATCCTGAAATCCTGATCATTTCTCATTTTTCATCTCTAGCACATACATTCTTAAAATGATTTGTACGTTAAATCAAATGGACAGTTAGTATGTCTTAATTCATTTATAACTGTTTCTTAAATTTCCATCAGGTGCAGCATGTAGTGTTGGTGCCACACATTTCAAGGGTCCGGGGGACCTGGTTTCAGTATTCTGTTACTGTCTGTGTCGAGTTGGTTGCTCAAATTGCTCCTAGGTGTAAGTTAGTAAGTGCTTTTGGTTCCCTGTCCAGAGTGTATCTCCACCTTGCAGTGTAGACTGTGTACCCACCTGTGACCCAAATTAAGATAAAGCAGTTACTGAACATAAATTAACTGAGTAGTTTTTTTTAATAACTAGTTTCTAGTAATCCAATAAATGGTGCAGATATGTAAATGGGGCATATTTGAAAATATGTGATCATCAAAGGTTATTAGTGTAAATATTCTCTATATGTATTTTAATTATTTTATTTATTTTCAAAAACTACTTTCTCTATGTAAGAGAAACAGTGGGTCAGGTACCCCTCAGAAAGACTAGGTGCAAGGAATTTACCCTGTGCCAATCTACACTAGCACATTTCTGTATATTTCTGGAGGTTGGAGAATGGCCACATGGACACACTGAGAACTTATGTGAATAATCTATCACAGACAGTGACCATAGGTGATAAGTAAACCCGGATTGCTTTGAGGCTCCCACACTTCCAGATGTCACTGCGTGCATGCATCACCACAGAGATGCCAGCTGGAGCCTGCGATGTTATAGAGAATTAACCCAATTGCAGGATGCTTAACCAAGGTTGAAAAATATTGTGGCTAAAGAGCTACAAAAAGAAAAAGTAAACAAAATAAATAATGGCCAAGAGTAAAACAACTAGAAACAAAGGAACCAAAACATAAACCACAGCCCAAAGGGGAAAGAAAATATGCAAAAAGAACAAATATGCAAACATGTTTGATGGAGCAGACAGCTCCTTGAATCAGACCTTCAGCCAAGCATATTGGCACACACTCAAAACAAAGGCAGGAAATAAGAGGACCCAGCTGAATATGAAGTGCCCTGATTAGCTGTAGCCAATAACCCTTAATGAGATGCAAAGACTGTCTTTGAAGTGCAGATAAAAAACGGCACTCAGTCATCTGTGCCACCATGCCCCCTGCCAGCCCATAATGGCATGGCAGGTGGGCATGGTACTGTAATCGGCGCCCCTTTCAGTCTATTAAACAAGTGGGCATGTTACATTATAGATCTCTTTTATGTCTAAATGATAAACAATAAGAATTATCTTTTGGATTTCTTAGCCTTTTATATGTAAAGTCTGTAATAATATCTTTAAAGAAACAGATGGAGCAGAATAAGAAGTGTGATGCTGAGCTGCTCCAGAAAGAAGCACTCTGATGCCATGGCTGAGCTGGCCAAGCAGGTTAGAAAATCTACAACGAGTTTGGATTAAGCTTGAGAAGGACAAGCCGGTTATGAAAGCAGAGATTGATGACCTAAATGCCACTGTGGAAACAATCCAGAAAGCCAAGGTGAGATAAAATGACCAGTGCATTAAACATTTTTAATTGCCAAATAGTTTATTGAAGTACTAATAAATACACTATAATACAATTATAAAGCGTGACTAAGTTGTTTGGACACACAGCTGAACACAGAGGTCCATGTTCGTAAGTTAGAGGACAGCTTGGCAGAAGCTAATTCCAGACTTGCAGAGATGGGAAAAAGTCCCATACCGAGCTCAATAGTGCCAAAATCCGTCTGTCAGGTAAACAAATCATCCCACTTGGAACTACGAATAAAGGACTATAATTTAATCACATAATAAAAGTTTTTATGATTTTCTCACAACTGCGAACAGCGATTTTAGCTGAGAGCTGGGAGAGGCACAAAGTAAGCTCAACCAGATCACACGGATAAAGGCTTCATGACCCAAAATGAAGAGCTAACGATAAGGACGAAGAGTCAAAGTTGAATATTATATACCTAGATATACTAATTGGCTGTAATTAGGCTGTAACTAGGTCAAAAATTACTATGAAATGTATTTTCAGAAAATAAATCTTGCCTTATATTATTTCAGGCTTGGAGTGCAGCTGTGATTGGGCTGGCTAACGCTCTTCACGATCTGGACCTGTTAAAGGAACAACTAAATGAGGAGCAGGAGGCCAAGACGAAAATGCAGCGCCTGATCTCCAAGCTTAACTCAGAGGTGACCTCCTGGAGGACCAAGTATGAAACAGATGCTATCCACAGAACTGAGTTGCTGGAGGGGACCAAGTAGGCTGACCAAGCACAATGCTTGATTCAATATGGAAAAAAATAATTCTTTCCCTCACAGGCTACTCCTTGTTTCTCCTGCATTTGTCATTTTATATTTTTACCTTTCACTACAGGCGGAAGCTGGCTCTGCAGCACCAGCCCATGCAGCTAGCCTAAAGAAAGTCAAGCGAAGACTTCAGGGAGAAGTAGAGGATCTTGCCATTGACCTCGAGAAGGTTAACCAGATCTGATTTATTTTTCACCTTAATTTTTTTTAATGCTAATAGGGAGTACACGTAAGTAATTTAAGAAGGATGCTAGTTCTAGCCCCACCTCTGCTAGGTTGCCAATGTTGGGCCCTTGAGTAAGGTCCTTATTGCTCAATTACTTCGATTGTGTTCGATCACAGTTGTAAGTCGCATTGGATAAAAGCTAAGCTTCTGCTAAATGCCATAAATGTAAATGTAAAAAGAAAGTGTATATTAAGCAGTCTGAGAGGTGTATGCTTTAACCTTTATCTGTCAAATAAAAATGTTACGCCCACCCACAGAAATCCCAATAAATTACCGAAAGACAGCCTATAAATAGCAACAAGGGGGACACACTTCCATAGACATAATTTACATTGGTGGCCTAATGGCCTATGGATAGGGTGGCCATATTCATTGTCACAAAAAGGAGGACATTACACCCCAAAAGGAGGACGTCATACCAGGAACAGGGGGACATGATACTGCAACACACAGAATGAAACCATAACCCATATAACCAATTTAAGCAAGAATTCTAAAACAAATTACTGTTTTACTCACCATGTTGTGTCCATTTTTGATATTTAAGTCTGTTCCGCGCTGCCTCCAAAAGTTTACTAATTGACTCAAGTAGAGGTGTATGCAGAACAGAGCGAGCAGGCGAAATTCAGCCACCCAATCACAGACTAGAATTTAGAGGGCGGACCTTCTGCGATTGGCCAGTGGTGGGCGAGCATTTGTTTTGACATGTACCTGAGCCAATGACAGATAATATTGATCAAAAATTTAACCAGTTCATTCCAAAAGGAGGATTTTTAAGTGTCCGTCCTAGCGTTGCATGGGCGGAGGACTGGCAGCTGAAAAACCGGACTGTCCGACCTAAAGCCGGACGGCTGGCCACCCTACCTATGGATAATTATGTAGTGTATTTATTAGGTTTTTCAGCGCCAAACCTTATTACTGGAAAACACATGAGGCTCTTGTATATTCTGTATGTAATTCTGTATATTCCCTAAAAAATGTGAAGCTACCTATCTAAACAAAAAGAAACTACTGCAAAATTTTTATACTCCTAGTCTTTTTCAGTAAATTGTGCCTTCCAAAGAGTTTAACTGTCTTGCGTAAACATTATAACTTATTTAATTACCATTACATTCTTTTAAATACTGTAGATGCATGTGAGAAGTTAACTGAAAAGGGATAAATATGCACTTCTGTTTTTCAGAACCAAGGTTTAACTGTAATGAAGCGTAAACTAGTAGTGGACTATTCGTTGGTTATGTCCACCCCGATAGCAAGAGGGTTTCTCGAACAGTATCACCTGAGGGCCTGATATATAGTCACACTCATTCAGGAGCAGTTTCTGCCTTTGGCCTTACACACCGAGATTTCATCTAACTTCCTGATTGTTCTCATGGTATTATGACATGTAGATGGTGAAAAATTATTTTCAACCTTGCACTTTGAACTGACGGACAATTTTCTCACAAAGTTTGGCACACGATTGTGAACCATGACATATTCTTTTTTGCAAATACCAAACCTTTGTTGGATGCTCCTTTCAAACTCAATTCTGATGACCTCACTTGTTACCAGTTATACAACAGGTAGTTCCGACCTTACAATCTGATTGGTTGAGAAGCGTTCTAACTGTGCTGATATTCGTGATAACAGCACGGGCTTTTCACACAATAACTGTATTACTCCGCTCACGCGTTGCCATAACGACAAGCTTCACGCACACAAGCCGCCGGTTGTTTTGTAGGTCTATTAGTGCTCATACGCATCCAGAAATTGATACAACGGATGACTTTCAGATTACATTCGACCTGAAGCCTGTTTGGTCAGACTCTGAAGAAGAGTGTGAAAGCAAACGCACATCAAATTCTGTTTCGGTAAACGCTGTTAGGTCGGCTGCAGTGACAGAAGAACAGCTGATTACGCTGGAATTGACGAGAAACGAACAGAATACAATTCAGCAAACAAGATGGGCTACTAAGTGCTTTACAGACTGGCTGTTACAAAATGACATTCAGGTTAATTTGGCGACAATTGAAAAGGTTGAGCTGAACTTAATACTTCGACACTTCTATGGCTCTATCCGTGCCGCAAAAGGTGAGGCCTATAGTATCAACAGTTATCTCGGACTGCACACGGGGCTCAACAGGTACCTTAACGAACCTCCACTTAGTCGTTCCTGGTGTTTAAAGAATGACTCTGAGTTTAAGCCTGCAAACAACGTCTTCCTCGGAACAATTAAAACAATCAGACGCGCAGGCAGAGACAAAACGACCCGTCATCCATCGATTTCACCCGCAGATGAGAAAATGATCAGGGAATCTAACGCATGTAATCCCAACCATCCAAGAGGACTCCTGAACAAAGTTTGGTTCGATATCCAACTTCATTTTGGGCGGCGAGGTAAGGAGGGCAACAGATCACTTACAAAAGAGTCATTTGTTATCAAAACAGATGAAAACGGCACAAAATACTGCACGCTGTCATTTAATGAAGAAACAAAAAACCACAAAGACGTTATGGAGCGAGACCGTGAAAACTATAGGGGATTCATGTTTGCCAAACCCGGAGACAGCCTATGCCCAGTTGCAACATTAGAAAAATATCTGAGCAAAATGCCACTGAATGCGCCAGCCTTTTATTTACATCCCAAAAAGTCAGCGTGTGCAGCAGATGCAGTGTGGTACATCGCGAGTCCTCTGGGAGTAAATCAGCTTGCAACTATGCTTCCACGGATATGCAGAGAGGCTGGTACGAGCCGCATGTACACCAACCACTGCTTGCGAGCCACAGCAGTTCAGAGATTGTCCGATGCCGGTCTGGAGTCAAAGTAGATTATGTCTGTTACTGGACTGTAAGAAGAAATAAAAGAAATGTGCATGTCCAGTTATCAAATGACCTTAAACTAGCATATGTATTTTAGAACTCTAAATAGATTAACTAATTACAGGTCTGAGGGCTCGTTAAAAAGCTATTGGAGACCCACACTAGCTGACAGAAAAAGGTGGAGTGCAGTCCTCAGTGCAGAACATGACCCAGAAAACACAGTACAGAGGCCACCAGCGAAGCGAGCCGGACAGTTTAATGCCGATGCACATCCTACAGAGCAGCCTTTTTTTCTAACTGCACAATGAACGGAAGTGTGCAGATTAACATATACAAATAACTCAATAACTCTAATAAATAAATAAATTCTATATTTTAATTAAGCAACAGAACACGAGAGGGAGGGTGTTATAGCGAATAAGCGAAGATGAAAGGAAAATGAGAAAAAGCTAAAAATAAAATTAATTAAGAATTAAAATAGTTATTGCGTTATTTATACAGTATATGTTAATCTGCACACTTCCCTTATTTATATTCGATTATTATTTTTATTCCAAACTAGCGTAACTTTGTAATGTTAAACTATATGCCTTTTTTTTAGCCTACTGTACAGGTAGGGAATGTTTACCGTTGCATAGCAACTCATTCGCTGTGGAACTACTTTTTGGCGGAAGGTATTGTTAATATTAAAGCATAATTAATATGAAATTCAGGGCTTCGTTAATTTATTTTCTTTCTTTATTTTGTAAAAACTGTTGTATAAAAGCAATAGAACACTCGAGGTCGTGTGTTATCGCAAATAACATCACGGCTGTGATGGTCTACGGCACTCGCCTTCGGCTCGTGCCTGCGACCAAATCACAGCCGTGATGTTATTCACGATAACACACTCCCTCTCGTGTTCTATTGCTTAATTTTATAAAACGTATAGTTCCGGTCCTAAAATCTGATTGGCTGAGCCGCGTTCGAAGCCGTTGTAAAATCCCCGATAAACGCACACCTAGGACCACCTCACATCATTCCATATTAATACGCCACTGAATAGAAAAAGTTAATGTTATTTTCGCCCTCATGTTGCCTAGCAACACTGTTAATCGAACTATTTTGCGTCGCGGAAGAATGCTTTATTGTAAGTTTATACACAATTAATACATTTATGAATTAAACTGTTGTATTTATTATATTTTATGTTGACCGCCGTTTTATAAAAGCAATAAGCCACTCGAGACCGTGCATTACTGTTATGATTTTAGCACGGGGAAAGAAGTCATCCCCGTGCTAAAATCACAGTAATGCACGGCCTCTCGTGGCTTATTGCTTTATTAAACCTCTAATTGTGGAACCTTCCAGGACAAAGTTACTTGTATAACCATAGTCTTATCTTACCTCTGTCCCAACGTTTTTTTTGTGTGTTGCAGGTGTCACATTCTATTGTTTTATATATTTACAAACTGCAATGTAGGTTTGTCATGGAACACACTGAAAATGCTTTCATTGTACAGTTTTGAGTTTTTACTGCATTTTTAGATTGGGTGTGTTCAAAAAGCTAGTGAGCTCTCTACATAGACAGCATTTTACGTCATCCTACGTGCGCTCCCGAGAATGAGGCTGTTTGAAATCCTAGATGCCTCAATAAGCTGTCTAGTTAGGCATCTTAAAATTTCAATGTTATTTGGACTCAAGAACGAGTGAGCATCGGAAGCGTCCTTAGTCCTTAGTGATCAAGACAATCCCAGCATTTAGTGCGGCAGCTCTTCTCTCACAGAAATATAAAAAAAAACATGGCTGACGGTGAGAAGAAACGAACAGAGTTATTTTCAAACGTAAATTAATTATTATTGATTTTTAACTTGTATAAACTTGTACAAGTGTTTTTATTTGCAAGTTCAGGCTTGTCAGCGAATGTAACCGTTTTCGGTACACGGAGGGAGATGTTATATTGACATGCTAGCGCGCTGTGCCACCCCATCCCATTGGTTTGAATGGCAAGATGCTACCTTAGTAAGCGAAACCCGATGGAATTGCTGTCTAAGTAGCGCGTTTGAATAACCTGACTTAAAAGTCAATGACTTATTAGAATCCTCTCTACTGAGGCAGCTGCCTATGTAGTCAGTAAGACAGCAAGGCAGCTCACTAGGTTTTTGAACACACTCATAGATTCTTTTTGGAAATGGGGTTTGTAAATAAACAAATACAAACGATAACACACAGATTTGAAGCATAATGAATGTAACACAAGAGTTCTCCAAAATGCGAGGTTTAGTAAGGGAAAAATAAGTAAGAATCATGTTGAGTTTTAGAAAATCATGTCCACTGTGGGGGAAATGTGTTTAGACACATTCATCTCCAAGATCAGTAAATAATACTAATTGTAAATAATACGTGGGTTGAGGCACAGAGCACCTCCATATTTTTGTTCGTACACGTTCTTACAATAAATCCTGTATGTTCTGATCTGAAATGCCTCCTAGTGGCTCAGTTTTTCAATCGTCCAGCCTGTGTCAGAGAATGCATTTGTGTGCGCTGCTGGTGTGCGTTAGAAACGTATTATTATACTGAAAGTAGCCATTATAAAACAGTAAATTGTGGCCATAGAGAGATGCACATGTTTACCAATATACTTAGATAACCTGTGGCAATTGAAATGGTGAACCTGTAAGGGGGCCCAAAGTGTACCAGTAAACATTCACTTAAAATCAATTCTAACAGACATAATTAGTGCTTGTACTGCCAAATATACACCGATCAGTCATAACATTAAAACCACCTCCTTATTTCTACACACATTGTCCATTTTATCAGCTCCACTTACCATGTAGAAGCACTTCGAAGTTCTTCAGTTACTGACTGTAGTCCATCTGTTTCTCTGCATGCTTTGTTAGTCCCATTTCATGCTGTTCTTCAATGGTCAGGACCCCCACAGGACCACTACAGAGTAGGTATTATTTAGGTGCTGGGTCATTCTCAGCACAGCAGTGACACTGTCATGGTGGTGGTGTGTTAGTGTGTGTTGTGCTGGTATGAGTGGATCAGACACGGCAATGCTGATGAAGTTTTTAAACACCTCACTGTCACTGCTGGACTAAGAATAGTCCACCAACCTAAATATCCAGCCAACAGCACCACGCAGGCAGCGTCTTGTGACCACTGATGAAGAAGACCAACTCAAACAGCAGCAATAAATGAGCGATCGTCTCTGACTTTACATCTACAAGGTGGACCAACTAGGTAGGAGTGTCTGATAAACTGGACAGTGAGTGGGCACGGTATTTAAAAACTCCATCCACTCATACCAGCACAACACACACTAACACACCACCACCATGTCAGTGTCACTGCAGTGCTGAGAATGATCCACCACCTAAATAATACCTGCTCTGTGGTGGTCCTGTGGGGGTCCTGACCATTGAAGAACAGGGTGAAAACAGGCTAAAAAGCATGTAGAGAAATAGATGGACTAGAGTCAGTAATTGTAGAACTACAAAGTGCTTCTGTAAGGTAAGTGGAGCTGATAAAATGGACAGTGAGTGTAGAAACAAGGAGGTGGTTTTAATGTTATGGCTGATCAGTGTATGTGTCCACCTTGCGCCATGTGATTCCTAGTGGACTGGGTCGCCACCTTGACCGGGTTAGTGAAAATGAATAACAGCTGACCTTTTTTATGTGCAAGTGTGTAAAATGGTCTTTTGCAAACAACGCAACTGCTTTTTCTTTTTCATTCAGGTTTTTGGTAGTCATCTTTGACGTGGGGAAAGTGTGCGTACGCATGCGCAGTGAGCATCCAGCTCCTCTACGCCTAGCCGTTGCCATTTCCTGAATCCCTGACAGGCTGAGATTGGGAAGTTTACAGCGAGACGAGCAGTTAGCAGTCGGAGTGAATTCGTGTTGACTGGCCAGAGTCCGCGAATTCAAGTCCGTCCAACGAAGGGCCGAAGAGTTTGTGGACATTTGCTATACGGAACAACTTTTAGGCTGTAAGTGGGTTTATGAAGGAACATTGAAGCTAGCGGCCTGCGCTGTTTCTCATTCCTGCGGAGCGGAGAGCCGGTTATCCTGTAGGCCTTCTTCCTCGTTTTCCCCCTTTTTCTACACATAGAGAAAAACGGACAAACTGTCGTTTTCTTTAGACTCTAAACATAATTATTGTGCGCAGACGGGTTAAATGTGCTTGTTTGAGTTTTGCTAGATATGAACTGGTACATTACTGCTGGATGTAGCCAGGTTAGCTGAGCGAGCCTCGGCTAGCTTTACAAGCTAACAGCCTGGCTCTTTCAGACAGGTTTGCGCTAACAGTAGCTTAGCTAACCGGTTCGTTTAGCTAGAAGATAGGAAACTGGTGTTGCTCCACGCCCTGAAACCGAGATATAGCCGTTGCTTTATGTACTTGTTTTGTCAGTTAAGTGAGAAATGTTTCTGCTTATTTCTTATTAAAGGTTTGCAATGTTATGCAGCCTATAGGTTTCCAGTCGGTCAGTGTCTTTGATCATATTCAAAAATGGGTTACACTGATGACTTCATGTTATTGATAGATCACAAGTCTGAGAGACATTACATTACATCAGCCAGCTTAAGTACTTTTTCGCATTACATTATGTAGCTTTTTGTAGCACTGAAATGTTAAATACATTTATTGAATGACATTCTCTAAACACTTGGGTGTGTGTTTTTTGCAGAGTTGTAACAGCTGAAGAAAATGTCACTCCACCAGTTTCTACTTGAACCCATCACATGCCATGCATGGAACCGGGACAGGACTCGTAAGTGGCACATTTATTCATCTGCTTATCTCTAAATGTTGAAGAGGTTTTATTTTTATGAACAGTATTTTTTTCTGTTAATTTTTCCCCCAGAAATTGCTATCAGTCCAAACAACCACGAGGTCCATATATACAAAAAGAGTGGAAACCAGTGGGTCAAAACCCATGAGTTGAAAGAACACAATGGACACATTACAGGTAACCTGATCACTCTTGAGGCAAAGACCTAGTTTTCACTTCATGCAGTGTAGTATTAGTGTTGTGGTGTTTTCTATTAAAAATATTTTAATATTCTTTAAGGAAAGACTTGCTTTTTGAGTTATTTCTTAAAACATAATTATTGGTTTGTTAAAAGAACAAGCTGATCACACAGGAAACCCAAGTAATTTTACCATTTTAAATTAAATCAGAGAGTTTTAATTAAAGTGTCTCTTCTCATTCATGATTTTTGAAAATGTTTCAGACCTCCATACACAATCTGTTTCCTACCTCTCGAGATTTATCAGCAGATGAAAACACCACCCTGCACATTAGTTTATACACACTTACTATTGTGGTTCATGTACACATTTGTTTCAGAAAGCAGATAAACAATGACGAGCAGAAGTGTAGTTTGTAATTATGTTTTTCATAATATAACCAAACTGAATCTTGTGGTCAAGTCTCATCCATTATGGGTACTACTGATTCAAGCCTAAAACACAGTTAAATAGTACATGTGTTTGTCATCTTGTCAGCATGCAATTCAGATACAAGGCATATGAAATGACCAGGCTTTTATAAATAGGGTGTACATGAGTTAACTTTTGTATTTGTGTAATTGTGATGTATGTGTATTATGTTAAGGCATTGACTGGGCTCCTAAAAGTGATCGTATTGTAACCTGTGGAGCGGATCGCAATGCTTATGTGTGGAGCCAGAAGGACGGCGTGTGGAAGCCCACTCTTGTCATCCTCAGGATTAACCGTGCTGCCACGTTTGTCAAGTGGTCTCCATTGGAGAACAAGTTTGCAGTGGGCAGTGGTGCTCGCCTCATATCCGTTTGCTACTTTGAGTCTGAAAATGACTGGTAAGTTGGAGAGAAAAAAAAAGTAGTTACAAGAATGTTTTATTTAACTTTTAGCAAATTTGTTCTGCATTCATTATTTAGCTGGTAAGCACTCAGTTATGTTTCCTTTGTTTTTAAGGTGGGTGAGCAAACACATCAAAAAGCCTATCCGCTCTACCGTCCTCAGTTTAGACTGGCATCCAAACAATGTGCTTCTGGCAGCTGGATCATGTGACTTTAAATGCAGGTAAGATGCTGTTGTCTTGTAAAAGAAGTGCTTTTATGTAATCTGAATATGGCCTAACAAGACCCAAAAATGGTCAGTCATTAGAGAAAAAGAAAGAATTGAAATGTATTATCTAACAGACTTCTTTTAATAGCACATTGGATATGCAATATATACGTATATACGCTATCACACTTTATATAGTTCAGTCTTTATTGGAGGAGCATTGGTTATTAGTTCAGTAATTTGAATTTGTAGAAGAACTTTGTAAAATAGAATGTTAATTATTTGACACTTCATACAGAAGCGTTTGAGCCTTGAGTACTCATTTCAGGATCAAGCTAGTGTAGATAAAATATTTACACCTGGCTCATTTTACACACTTGATTTAAATACCTGGGTCCCCTGGAGGACGCCATCATTTTGCAGAATTGTGTTTAGAGCAACACAGATTATTTAAAGCACATCAATTAATCAACTCTAAATTAGGGGAATAAGTAAAATATTTTTTACAATTTAATTACTACTTTGCATATTTGTCCAGTGCTTTCTTACTGTTTTTAAGCGGTTTTACGTACATTGTATGAAACATCTGCTTAAAAACTGATACATTTGAGACCCAGCTGTGGGACAAAATGCTAGTGTGAAAACACTAAGTTACCATCTATTAGCCTAACGAGACATTTTAGTTCATTTATCTAATGTAGTAGTACATCTGCATATTTAACTGACTTGTCATTTTTGTATATTTTTTTTCTTTTCCAAGGGTATTTTCTGCTTACATCAAGGAGGTGGATGAGAAGCCGGCTCCAACTCCGTGGGGGTCCAAGATGCCTTTTGGCCAAGTGATGTCAGAGTTTGGTGGAGCAGGGAGTGGAGGATGGGTCCACAGTGTCAGTTTCTCTGGCAGTGGTAATAGACTGGCCTGGGTCAGTCATGACAGCACTGTGACAGTGGCAGACCCCACGAAAAGCTCAATGTGAGGATCTGATTTAGCTTATTTTATGAGTTTATGAGTTTGTTTTAATGTGTTAAATCAAAGTGTCATATACTTTTCATTAGCAGTTACTGCTTGTTCATACATTTGTTTTTTTTTTACAGGCCAAGTTCACTGAAGACAGAATTCCTTGCTCTTTTGAGTGTGATCTTTGTTTCTGAGAACAGCATTGTGGCAGCGGTAAGAACAACAAAAATGCTAACATGTCTGGTCCCACTTTTTTTTTTTATATTTATGTCTTATCCCGGTCAGGCTACTTGTGGGTCCAGCTAGCCTGTAATTACTGGGATATCTAGTGCCAGCTGTTTAACAATTTTAAGAATTTAAGTGACCAAATTTCACAAAAGGTGGATTTGTTTCTTCTGCAGGGTCATGATTGCTGCCCAATGCTGTTCCGTTTAGATGACGGTGGAACATTGACTTTCATTTCCAAGTTGGACGTTCCAAAGCAAAGCATCCAGCGGAACATCTCTGCCATGGAGCGCTTCCGCAACATGGACAAGAGAGCCACAACTGAGGATCGCAATAGTACTCTGGAGACGCTTCACCAGAACAGCATCACGTAAGGCTAAGTGTCATTTCGTCAGAGTAACTGCCAGTTTGATCTGATATTATAATGCATTTTATACACATTTGGACAAAAGTATTAGGACACCTACACATCTCATCTCAAAGCTTTTTCCAAGATTTTGGAGTTTGTGTGGATTTTTTTTCCCATTAATCGAGAAGAGCATTTTGAGGTAAGATACTAATGTTGCCCTATACCAGCCCTGTACCATTATTTGAAAAACAACCCTAAAGCAATATCCCACCAAACTTTACAGCTGGCAGAATGCAGGCAGGCAGGTAATATTCTCCTGGCATTCACCAAACCCAGGCTTGTCCATCAGAAGTACGATTCATCACTCCACTTAACACGATTCCAGTGCTCCAGAGTCTAGTGCTGGCGTGCTTTACACCACTCCATCCGACGCTTTGCATTGTGATACAAGGCTTGCATGCAGCTGTCCGGCAATGGCATCCCATACCATGAAGCCTTCTGATGGACAGTCCCGATGTTAATGCCAGAAAAGGTTTGGAACTCTGCGGTTATTGAGTCAGCAGAGCATTGGCGACTTTTATGCACTATGCGCCTCAGCACTTAGCTTATGTGGTGCCGCTTTGTGGCCGAGTTGCTGTGCTTCCTAAATGCTTCCACTTTTGTTAATAATACCACTCACAGTTGTTCGTGGATATGTAGGAGGTAAATTTCACAAACTGACTTGTTACTGGTGGCATTCAGTGAGCTATGCAGAATGACCAATTATTTCACAAATGTTTGTGAAGGCAGACTGCATGGCTAGGTGCTTGATTTTATACACCTGTGGCAATGGGACTGAATGAAACACCTGAATTCAGTTATTAAGAGGTGTGTTCCAATAGTTTTGTTCATACAGTGTACCGTTTAAAATTCACCTACAGTTATTGAATGTATAATAAGCTTAGTAGAACACAATGTTTCGCTCATAATATTTTTGGCATTTTGGACAGCTTCTGTTTTAATTAAAACTCATTTATTTTCATATATTAAAAGCTTTTCTCCCAATTTTGCAGCCAAGTGTCTATGTATGAAGGAGATAAAAAAGATTGTCGCAAATTCTGCACTACAGGAATTGATGGTGCAATGACCATATGGGATTTCAAGGTTTGTACTGTGTTTTCTATTCAACTAGTGCTGTATTTTAAGCCTGTTGTGGTCCAAAATGCCTGAGACATTTATTGAAGTGTTTGTAGTTTACCAGGGCTGTTGGTGTGGCTTTTTTCTTACATAGAGCTATACCACCCATAGAGAAACACCATATACTTTAATTATTGTCATGTTGAGTTGAGGTGATCCAGGGCTTGACCAGACTGGTGATACCACTCTTAAACTTAAACCTGGCTTAAACTACCTAAGCTGTTTAGTAATACTGGACTGAAATGTAGCTTCCGTGGGCATGTTTGTAATTTGCACAGATTGCCTTTTTAGTCATTCTATGGTATATCCAAGTTGGCAATGGACCATTTTTTGATTCTACATCGGTTCAGCATGTGATCACTTTTCTGGCTGTTTCCTAAACAACTAAATGTTATGATGCCATCTGCAGTGTGCTAATTTGACACACTATATAGTATGGCAATCAGTATGGTATCACTACCACTTACACTACCTCCATTCTGACCACGGAGGGCAGCAGACTATTACACGCTCCCTCTGACAACTTCTTATGGGTTCCCTCACTGACACATATCACATATGGAGAGTCATGCAATGATTGACTCCCCCATCTTTCCATTTTTCTGCCAGCACTCCCTAAGATTGCATATTGCGGTGCCAGCGAGTCGAAATCCCAGCCGACTGATCGTCCCTCAGACATGGCCAATTTTGTCTGCTGGATGCACTGCTGAGATACTAACTCATAAGCTTAAGCACTCTGCAGTGGTGTGCAAGCGTGTAAGACTGTTGCACCATCTTAGCTCCTTGCAGTATTTTTAAACTTGGCTAAAGTTAGCTAAAGGGTTAAAAATAGTATTATGATGGAGAAATATTTTAATTTCGGGTACCTGACACTGACATTAGATGGGCTGTGTGTGTAGGGGTTGGACAATGATCAAGCAGGGATTTCTCATCACTGCTACAACTATGGCCTCTGCTGGCTGGCTAAGGAGCAGTTAATCGTGGATGGCAGTGCGTAACTCTCTTTATGTGATACTGTGGTCTGTGAGTGCCTGGCCTGCCCATAACATCCGGGCTAGCTCAATAGACCACTGCACCACCAATCACCTTAGAAGGATGACAGTTTAACCAATGTTGTTCATAGATTACTAGAATCATTTTGGTACAATCGATGTGAGGTGCAGATTAATTTGACTTTGCCCAATTTAATTGTCTTCTTTATTGTTGTTTGTTTTCCCAGACTTTAGAGTCTTCTATCCAAGGCCTGCGGATCATGTAAAAGAACTCACTACACGCTAGCACGAGACAGCACAAGCGATGCTGTTTGAAGACTAACAAGGCGATTTCTGATAACACTTCTGAAAGTTTTTAACTGAGAAAAATAGCACTGAACAGTGTCGTGAGCTGACTTTTCACTCTTAAAAGAAAAAAAACACCACACACACAAATGAAACAGAGGGTTTAGGGTTTTTTTTATTCCATGCCAAAGCTGGTGCTCCAGCAGCGTGTCATTTGATTGTGGTGCTCTGGTCTTCTATGTGAGCCAGATGAGTTAAATTAAAAGGAGAATTTTATGTAAATGGTCTGTTAGAAATAAAAGAAATATACTACACACTACCTAATGTGGTCTTCTTCTTGTTTTGATTGTGTTGACACTGTGCACAGATACCTATGCACATATTTGCTATTAACAGGTTCACCATGCTGGCTTTGGTGATGCTCGCATTCACGTTGTTAGGCGCAAATGAGAAATAATGAAGAGCTGTTTTAGTTTTAGTGCAAATTTGAAGGGAGTTAAGGGAGCAGAAGGCTGTGCTCACTAGCTGACAACCGCCCACAGGAGGAAGTGGTTAAATATCTTAAACAGGAAGGGGAGAGAGCGCTTTTCCCCCGCATATATATATATTACAGTCTGGGTAAATAGTTCAGTGCATTGAGCGCTAAGCCAGAGTTTGTGTCGACTGCTCAGAGTCCACGAACTGAGGCTTGTAGTTCACGTCTGACTGTCCGCTACATCTCAGGGAGATCCCGGTTTAACCATTTCCAAGGTAAGTAGGTTAACAGATGTTTCTATTTATCTGGACTGTAGGGCACAGCGGAATGTTGGTGCTTGTGGAACTTCTAACACATAAGCTGCATAGACATATCGCACCAGGGTTTCAACTCTAAATAAGCAACAATTGTGTATTTTCAGGAGTTACACAAATGCAGCTATTTGCATGCAGCTAACTGATGAGATTCGAACTGCATTGTTTTCTTGTGCAGTTGTTTCTAGACTGACCACGTCTCATTCCTTTCTGGTCTGGTATTAATTTACTGCCAAAGAAAGTTTAACAGTACAAAAAGCAGTGGGGATTTTTTTTTCCATAGAAAAAAAGTGTGTTTGAACTAGACATGAAAGGCTGAGTTCCTCCACACACACAATAGTGCCTCTTAGATGAGGAAGTTCAAAAACTTCTCCTTTTAAAGCAAACTTCTTTTCTAACGGAAGTAATAGCAGAGCTAAGCCAGATGAATGTACACAAGCATTTGCAACACTGTTAATTTATGGCGTTAGTTCTGAACAAATTTGTTCCAATTCCTAATGCCATGATTCATCTCATTTGCAGAAGGTTCTAACCATGGCTTACCACAGCTTTCTGCTGGAACCCATCAGCTGCCACGCCTGGAACAAGGACCGAACCCGTAAGTTCAGCTGAGTGGACGCAGAACATCTCGAGTTTTTATCAGTCTGCGTAAAAAAGCAAAAATTATAACCTATCCTGCCTTGTGTTATCTTGTCAGTGTGTGTCTGGCCAGTGATAGCTCAATGGTTAAGGTACTGGACTAGTAATCAGAAGGTTGCCGATTCAAGCCCCGCCACTGTCAAGTTGACACTGTTGGGCTCCTGAGCAAGGCCCTTAACCCTCAGTTGCTAAAAATTGTGTTCAGTCATAATTGTAAGTTGCTTTGGATACAAGCGCCTGTTTAATGCCGAAAATTTAAATGTCTGAACCCTCAACAAGTAGATACATGGTTAGGTGACTGGTTTCCAAATGCTTCCTGTGTTTATAGATATGCTTTTAAACTCTAATACTGACTGGAAAGTTATATAATATACAGTGTAAATCAATACAATACGGGAACATGACTGATATGATGGGTCTAGTGCATTACATTATAGTCATAGCTATGATACACGTAAGATAGAATAGAGTGCAGTCAAGGTATGCACTCAAGGTGAATTTATAACATGTTCTGTCTATTTTGTCAGATGAAAAAATACTTTCTAATTATATTTACTCATTAGGATTCTCACAATTATGCTGGATTTTTAAAAAAACCCTTTGCAACTATAACAGCCTCTACTTTGATGGGAAGACTTTCTACAAGATTTTGAGTTGTGTTTAATATTTGTGCGTATTCAGTCAAATGAGCATTTGTGAGGGCACTGACAATGGATGCCAAGATCTGGCTCACAATCGACAATCCAGTTAATCTCGGAGGTGTTCACTAGGGTTGTGGTCAGGGTTCTGTGCAAGCCACTGTAGTTTTTGTAAATCAAACTCATTAAACCAGGTATTTATGGATTTTGTTTGTGCTCCGAGGCACAGTCTTGCTCGAATAGGAACAGGCCTTGTGTAAAAAGGATGTGTAGTACACTAAAATCTAAACGTTTTTTTTTTTTTTTTTATCATTGTTATTCAGACTAGTAGCAGTTGTAGTGTAGTGGCACAGTCACAAATCTGGAGAAAAATATCAAACAGTTTTTGAAGTAGTATTATTTTACTAGTAGTAGTGGTAAGTAATAGATTCACTGTTGTGCTATCTGCGTTCATGTGGTAAGTCTGTCTGCATCCTTATAGTCTGCCTAAATCCAGCTATGAGAGCTCTAATCTCATACAAGTCAGTATCTGTACACTGCATCTCATACTGGCTTGCAGGGCTGCATCATACTGGATTTCACCACTGCACATAAGCCACCATGACACTTAAAAACTTCGCAACAGAAGCTTTAAGAGTTGGCTAAGAGACTACCACAAAAGAATTAGCATTAGCTAATACTCAGAACGAGGATATTGAGAGAAGTGGGATCAGTGCATCTTTAGAAAATAATACATCGGTTAATTGTTATGAGTTTAATTTGGATTTAAACGAGCACTAACATTATGTTAACAGTAATAACTGTATCTCTTACATCACTTTTTAAGTGTGTAGTACAGGGTTATTTAATTAGTGCGCAACCAAACAGTTATTGCCCTTAAGAACATTTTATTGGTTCTAGACACATTTCTAGACAACTAAATCTTTCAATGGTCCCTAAAACTGTTAAATAATCCAGGGACCAGTTTTATGTCCATGGCATCTCATCTTATATTGTTTTAGTAGTCTCTCAATTAATTGAATAGACCTGGTGTAGTATGTTTAAAAGTCAACTACCATTCAAACTTTGAAAGCCAGTTTTTCAGAAAACAACACTCCTCCATCTGCACTCCTGGCACACAACCTGCAGTCTCAGATCAGTCATTTGTCCTTGCTGTGTGTTTTTATAGTGGTCCAGACAGTCAGAATAAGGCAGCTTCTGAAAAAAAAAAAACCCTTATAGAAACAGTTGTTTCTTTGTTTTAAAAGAGCAGGTATATGGAAAAGCTAGCATTGCAGTATTTCATGCTGTCACCACCCTGAGTTCCTTTTTCTTTTTTTTTTTTTGCACACGGGCGATAGAAGCAGTAATGATTAAGCCTCTCCGCCACATACTTGTACAAACACTTCCTGTTTTACTATAAATGGTGTTGTGTTGCTGCTGTTGGCTGTTTTAAGCAGACCGCACAGTCTGGGCAGCAAACAAGCTTAGTGCACGGTGTAGCTAAGCTGTAGAAACCAGTCAAAGTATTTTACCCTGCCTTTGCTTACTAACTTCAATAACAACAATTAAACGAATCTGCTGGCACATAATGTACAAAGAATCAGAATTATTAAGTAAAATGTCAGATTTTTATATCTTACTAGTCATGCAATAGATTGGTGCCCTGTCTGGGGTATTTTTTTCCTGGGTCCAGTGTTTCCTGGTTGAACCAGACTTGCTGCGACCCTGGCCAAGATAAGTAGGTTGACGAAAATTAAATACTCAGTTAAACATGATGAAAAAAGATCAGTGGATTATCAATCATTTTTGTACAGTATTACATAGGGATGTAACAATAAACTCTACCCATGATTCAATACGATTCACGATAATGGATTCACGATACGATTTTTTCCCGATTTTTTAAACAAAATGAAATTGAAGACAAATTATGACAAATTTGCTTTTATTATTTCTCTTAAAAAATGAAATAAAATCTTTTATTTATCTAAATAATGAATGCCATTTTATTTCTGAGGTAGGTACAAACTATGCAAAACAATGCTGCACATTTCCCTTTTTGTGTAAAAAAAACTGAAATGAAATTTAAAACAAATCCCACATTATATAAATAAATGAATAATACAAATAAAGAAAGTATACTCACATAAATAACTTTGGCTGGAAAATCCCATACATCCTGTGTAGTGATGTCAACCAGGCGCCAGTGCCCTCTGCTGTTTAAAGTGAATATTGATTCATTTTGCATGAATTACCGAGTGGCATTTACATTTTCAGCATTTAGCAAACGTCTTTATCCAAAGATACAGATACAGTCTGAGCAAATGAGGGTTAAGGGCCTTGCTTAAGCGACCAACAGCAGCACATGTGCATTGTGGCACACGTGCATAAATTTTTAACTGCCTTGTGGAGCATCGTTACATCCCTAGTATTACATTATACATTTTTACGCATATAAATAATGTTGTGTGCCATAACAACATTATAATTAGGTAAATTTAGGACAGACATTAATCTGAATGCCAGAGTGAAACGTGATTCATCACACAGAATACGTTTCCACTAATCCAAAGCTCAGTGGCGGCATGCTTTATACCACTATGCACCTCAGCACTCAGTGACCCCTCTTTGTTACTTTATGTTGTGCCATTTTAAGTTGCTGTGGTCCCTAAATGCTTTCACTTTTCAATAATACCACTCACTGTTGATTGTGGAATATCTAGAAAGATTTTTTTTCTCATGAACTGATTTTTTACAATGGTGGCATCCTATCCTAGAATGACCATTCTCTTACAAATGTTAGTTAAGGCAGACTGCATGGCCAGGTGCTTGATTTTATACACCTGTGCCAATGGGACTGAATAGAAAACCTGAATA
This sequence comes from Trichomycterus rosablanca, assembly GCF_030014385.1. Classification (NCBI taxonomy): domain Eukaryota; kingdom Metazoa; phylum Chordata; class Actinopteri; order Siluriformes; family Trichomycteridae; genus Trichomycterus; species Trichomycterus rosablanca. Next base: position 22,884,061 of record NC_085989.1, on the reverse strand, counting down.
TAATGATTAAGAGGTGTGTCCCAATACTTTTGTCTATACACTGTATAAGTTTTTGCAGATGCATATCATTTAAAAAAATTGTAACAAGCTAAAATGGGCTTTGCCTTTTTGTCTTTTGCTTTTTGTTTTTATCAGAAATTGCACTATGTCCCAACAACCATGATGTTCATATCTATAAAAAAGAGGGAAACAACTGGACCAAGATTCATGTGCTTAAGGAGCACAATGGCCAAGTGACTGGTGAGTTGAACATTTCTAAATATCTTAAACAAACATCATAAAAAAACAAGAGGCATTGTCTTATTTACATTCTCTCTGGTTGCCAGGTATTGACTGGGCACCGGAGAGCAACCGCATTGTGACCTGTGGCACTGACCGTAATGCTTATGTGTGGACCCTGAAGAATGATGTGTGGAAGCCCACTCTGGTCATCCTCAGGATCAATCGTGCTGCCCGCTGTGTTAAATGGTCACCCAAAGAAAACAAGTTTGCAGTGGGTAGCGGCTCCCGCCTGATCTCTGTCTGCTACTTCGAACAGGAGAATGACTGGTAAGCTGCACTGTTTAGTGAGTTTCTTATATCATCAGCACATATTAGCCACTCTGGTTATTGGACATTATCAATCCTACACATGCATAAACCGCAGCCGAAAATTATAGCCGAGTCTCATTTAGAAAATTTCTAAATGCAAAAATGCAAATAATTTACATCTTTTACCATCTACCTTACATAACATGTGAAAAGATTCAGGGAATCTGGAGAAATCTCAGTCTGTGTGGGTCAAGAACAGAAACCACTGCTGAATGTGTGTGACCTTCGAGCACTCAGACGACATTGCTAGTTCATGCTACTGTGCTAAACATAGTCACGTGGGCTGGGGAGTACTTCAGAAAGCTGTTGTCACTTAACACAGCCCACTACTGCATCAAGAGATGCAACCTGAAATAAAGTGAAAGACGTTTATCAGTTCTGTGCAGAAACACCACCAAGTTCATGAGGCATGAGCTCATCTCAGATGGGGAAATGTGTTCTGTGATCAGATGAGTCCACGTTTCAGAAAAAAGGACATTGGTTTGTCCTTGACAAAGAAGAAAAGCACCATCCAGACTGCTATCAGCAAAGCTGCAGTAGCCAACAACTGTCATTGTATGGAGGTGCATCAGTGCCCAAAGCATGTGTGACTTGCATATGTGTGAGTGTACCCTTGATGCAAAGGTTTATATTTTGGTTTTAGAGAGACATGCTGCCATCAAGGCAATGTCTTTTCCTGGGAAATCCATGATTATTTCAGCAAGACAATGCCAAGCCTTATTCTGTATATGCTTTACATATAGTGTATATGTACAGCAATGTCAGTATTGACTCAGATAACCGCTCTAACCTGTTCCAAACCTCCTCAGCACAAAAATTGTGCACCAGAAGCTTCATTAGGGGGTAAACAGTTGCATGCAAGCTTTACATCACCAAACACAATGCCAAATGCCAGATGGAGTGGTGTAATGCACCCTGCCACTGGACTCTGGAGCAGTGGAAAATTCTTCTGTAAAGTGATGCATGTTTCTCTATCTGGTAGTCAGATGGATGAGTCTTGGTTTGGCAAATGGCAGGAGAACATTACCTGCCTGACTGCATTGTGCCAACTGTAAAGTTTGGTGGAGAAAGGATAATGTTATAGGGTTGTTTTTCAGGGGTTGGCTTAGGCCCCGTAGTTCCAGCGAAGGGGCAATTTAGCATACCAAGACATTTTAGACAACTGTCTGCTTCCAACGTTGTGACAAAAGTTCGGCAATGGCCCTTTTTCTTTTCCAGCATGACTGTACCCCAGTGCACAAAGCAGGGTCTCTAAAGGCATGGTTGGGTGAGTTTGGTATGGAAGAAATTTAACAGGCCTATACAGAGCCCTGACCTCAACCACATCAAACACCAACTCTCCATACTACATTTCTACTCTTACATTTCTAAAGGATCTTTTTTACCTTATTAAATTGGGTTTTTTCTTTCCTTTGCTGTAATAATAAATGTATAGATGTGTATTTGTCACACTTAGCAGATATTTTGATCTTTCAGGTGGGTTTGTAAGCACATTAAGAAGCCCATCCGCTCTACTATCCTATGTCTGGACTGGCACCCAAACAATGTTCTGCTGGCTGCTGGCTCATGTGACTTCAAATGCAGGTAAGGAAAACCACAAATTAAATCTTTCAGTTCAAGTCCACCACATTTTCATTTATTTTTATGCAACAGTCATTACAATGTGTTTAAAACACTTGGGCACACCTGGAAACAAACATGTGGCTGGTTACATTCTGTAAGCCAGTGTAAACATTTAAACGACAGCAAACTGAGATATGCAGTTACAGTACAAGTAAAAAATCCAGCATTAAGAACAGGAAACCAAATTAGCAACAACCAACAGCTAAAACATTAATGCATACAGTAAATACAAAGGACCAAACCATTCATGTAAATAATAATGGAAGGAAGGGGTAATACAGAGGGTCTCTGGATGTTTACTTTTTGCTAAACAGTTAGTTTTAAATAATCTATCAATGATGATAATAATTTAATACTACAAAAACACCTAATGTTCTATTATTTATATCTTATAATTCCTCCTACCACCCCTCCCTCATCTGGGAATAGTAGACACACAATCCTCACTTTCAGTATTAGGCTGGGATGAACTAGAGGGACTGAGTAGAAAAAGAGTCACCAATAACACCAACACTGATCACCAATAATAAGCCTTGTATTGCTTATCATTGCACCATTTTTGATTTTGTACTTTTCTCTTAGGATTTTTTCAGCCTATATCAAAGAGGTGGAGGAAAAGCCTGCTCCTACTCCATGGGGTTCCAAGATGCCATTTGGTGAGGTGATGTTTGAGTCCTCTGGCACCGCAGGCTGGGTGCACGGGGTCTCTTTCTCCGAGAGTGGGAATCGTGTGGCCTGGGCCAGCCATGACAGCACTGTGGCGGTTGCTGAGGGAGGCAAGACTTCTGCGTGAGTTGTCATTTTACCTGCCATTTTAAGCTTCACAGTACATGGGTAAATGTAATGGTTGTGTTCCGCTGGTAGAGTTTACTGGCAAAGCCAGGCCTAAAATAAAAGACCAAACAACACTGTTTTTTGGGCCAAATCTACCTTATATGACCAAATCATGTACACAAAGCAACGTTTATGCAAACATGCTGAGGAACAGTGGCCAACACAGAGCCCTGACATTAACTCTATAGAACACCTTTGGGAACAACTGGAACATTGAATGTGAGCCAGAATCTTTCATCCAAAATCAGTGTCTGCCCTAACAAATCCTTTTTTTAAACTAAATTGACATAGATTTTTACAGAAAATCATAGAGTGGAGGCCATCATAGCTCTTGGTCAGATGTTCAGATACATTTGGCCATATACTGTGTTAGAGTAATATTTTAAGTAGTGCAATTTGTGGTAATTCGCTTGCTCATTTTAATACGGTGGGTCAGTCCATCACATAGCACACACACACACACACTTACACCAACTCTCACACTCAAAGCAATATCTAGTAAGTGCAGTTGGACTGACTGCATGTCTTTGGACTTGTGGGAGGAGACTGGAGCACCCAGAGCAAACCCATGGGACACACTAAGGACCCTCGCTGGGGAATTGAACCTAGGCTCTTCTTGCTATAAGGGGACAGCTCTACCCACTGCGACACCATGCCACCTGGGTCTTAAATGATCATTTTAAACTTTGATTTTGAAAAATCAACTGATATTTAGAGCTAAGAACTACTTTCTACGATCGTTATGGAAAAATAAAGGTGATACACATTGAATGAGGTGCTTTACATTGAATGGCCCTGTGCTTTGACCGCTGCTTTCTAAACAAGCTTGGATATGCACACAAACAATGTCATTGTACTGTACATGTGTACTGTATATGTACGTATATATGACAAAGGCATTCCATATGCCCTAGATTATTATTATATTTATATTATTTTTCAGCATACAGTCAGCATACCTAGCTGTATGTTTCACTACGTCATCTTTCTCCAAGCACAATTTGTCATTCTCTTGTTTTTATCAGTGCCAGTTTCTATTGTTATCCAAAGATAGTCATGTACTCTATGTGTTTATTGTAAACACAGTTAAATGTCCCTGTCACATACTATTCTTACATTAGAACTTACTTCAGTTCATACATGTCAGCAACCAGGATGATCTTCATGTAAATGAAGAAAATTGCTTTTCTCACAAAATCTCATTTATTTTACCACAGCATTGCTAGCCTGACATCTGAAACCCTTCCTCTACTCTGTGTGACCTTCATCACCGAGAACAGCCTGGTGGCGGCAGTAAGTATCAGTGGATTGAACACCTTATTATTATGCAGAGCTTTTAACCTGAGTGCTTGGCTTGATTATGGAGTGTGTTGCAGGGACATGACTGCTACCCTGTGCTGTTTGTCTACGATGCTGGAAAAGGGGCACTGACTTTTGGAGGGAAGCTGGACATTCCCAAGCAGAGTGCTCAGAAAGGTATGACTGCCAGGGAGCGCTTTCAGAACCTGGACAAGAAAGCCACGTCAGATACCAAAGAGGCTGTGCTGGAGTCACTTCACAAAAACAGCATCAGGTATTTTATATTTTGCATGTCACAATTCTATCAATCACAATTCTAGGGTTTCAAGTATGATGTGCACTAACTCTGTTTAAATGGGGTTTTTGTTTATGAAGGTGCTTAAGATTTCCTTTTTAAAATCAGTGTTTAGCATTTATGGACAAGATAACCTGAAAATGTAAACTAAACAATAAAGTTTACATTACATTACATTACATTTTTGGCATTTAGCTGACGCTTTTATCCAAAGCAACTTACAGTACTGTGACAGTATATTATCTAAGCAATTAAAGGTTAAGAGCCTTGCTCAAGGGCCCAACAGTGGCAACCTGGCAGTGGTTGGGCTTGAACCAGCGACATCTCGACACTCCTTTGCATATTGTTTCCCTGTAATTTCATGCTCTTACAAGCTTTATTCCTTATCTATTATAAAGTGGATTTGAACCTACAGAATTAGGCATTATCACAGGATTTCAACCATTAATAACAGTACAGTTACAGCACTGTACAGTATGAACATGTACATACTGTACTATAGCATGTATTACACTGATCACTGTTTATGACTATACTGATCTCTTTGTATCCCAGCCAAATCTCAGTGCTTGCGGGAGGGAAAATGAAGTGCACAAAGTTCTGCACTACTGGAATGGATGGTGGAATGGCCATTTGGGATGTGAAGGTAATGCGAATTACAGTCTTTCTGATTTTTTCTTTAGTAATGATTTGTGTTAATGCATTTTGCAATGCACAATACTTAATATTTATTAAATCTCTTTCCTCCTCACAGACCCTTGAATCTGCTTTGAAGGACCTGAAGATTGTCTAAGTGGGGACTTGCTGGTGTTCCACAGTAAAAGTGGATGATGCTGGGCGCTTGCTGCATTATATAATCAATCATTTAAAAGTTTTTATTAAAGTCCAGTTTTGGAAAAGTAATCATTTATTTTTAAAAGAAAAAATGAGTGTATTAGACAGGTATGATTGATTTGATTTTTGTATGCTGGTCATAAATTGCTTTTTATTACTGTTGGTTCTTGTCTCTGATTTCTAATGCATTACAATTTTAGTATTTATTGGCTGTGAACATGACTTATTAATAATGACATTTTAGCTGATTGTCTTACATATTGTGATAATTAATTTATTGATTTTCAACAACACTTTTTGTCCTGATCAAGATCATGGTGGGATTGATGTTAACCAGAAACACTGGTCACAAGGCAAAACAAAACACAGATGCATTGCAGGTTATTACACAGTCCCTCATTCACACCTAACGGCATCCTGGATCCTATTTTTTATATATTTAAGAAGTAGAAAACATCAAAGTCATTGACCAGAATCTAGAATCCAAACCAGGTCCTCAAGACCCACGTTGCTTTGTGGCACCTGTTATACCAGCCATTCCGTTTGTTTGTTTATTAGGATTTTAATGTCATGTTTTACACTCTGGTTACATTCATGACAGGAACAGTAGTTACTCATTACACAAGATTCACAAGGTTATATCGAACACAGTCATGGACAATTTTGTATATCCAATTCACCTCACTTGCATGTCTTTGGACTGTGGGAGGAAACCCACGCAGACACGGGGAGAACATGCAAACTCCACACAGAAAGGACCTGGACCACCCCACCTGGTGATCAAACCCAGGACCTTTTTGCTGTGAGGCGACAGTGCTACCACTTTAGCCACCGTGCCACCCTTTGCACAGTTCAAACACATTTTAAAAGCACAAATGTTAGGAGTGGTACCCAATCCATGGTGTATTCCTGCTTTGTTTTTCCGTGTCCAGAAAAGGCTTTGGACCCATTGCAGCCTTGACTTAGATAAAACAGCTAGTAAATAAATTAACAGTAATGACCTACGTGAATTTAAGTGAGTGATTGTAAAAAATATAGTCAAGATCTTGCCTTGGAATACTTATTTTAAGTATTATGGCACAGCAACCTAAAGGCATTAATGAACTTTGCTTTTTCTTTTTTCTTTTACAGTACTGACCACATTTATTCATCAATTTTTTGTGGGTCTGGCTCTGACCAAAACACTGGCCACAAAGCTCTAATAGATGGACAGTGCCAATCTATCACAGGACATCACACATTTGTTTTCTTTCTTGCAACTAGGAGCTTGTTTAAATAGCCAATTCACCTTCAGCAACTTTTGAGAAGTTGGAAAGAAGTACAGTACCCAAAAGAAGCCCACACAGACACGGGGAAAATATGTCAGAGTTCTTATAATGAATTAATTGATACAGACACAACTATATTAGTAGCAAATTGCTCATCACAACCGCAAAAAAAATCTGTAAAATCAGAATGATCATAATTGATAATTGTAGGACACCAAGCTATAAGATAATATAAGAATGTCCTTGCTGATCTATGCTATGAACATGTTTGATGTTGACCTAAGCGCAGATAATTCACATTAGCATTCGTAAACGCAACAGTTGCAGTTAAAAGCTTGATAATAAAATAGGCCTAGATGGCGATGTAAGAACAAAGCACTTGCTCCAAAATCAGCTTGACTAAAATTTTCCCATAACCCATTGTAATGCATTGCTGGCTTGACTAAAATTTGTTTTGATTACAATAAAAAAGAAATTTATGGGGCAGTAGTTTCCCATAACCTATTGTGATGCATAGCTGGTCTGACTGTGGACTGCATCATGTTTAGGAGCTTTTATCTTTATGGCAGACCTGATCTATATGCTTCTAGGATTACATCTGCCCTTTGGGACACAATTCCTTTTTATGTGAGTTGAGTTTCTACCTGGCCACTGTTCCTCGGTATGGGCTCGAGTCATCAGCTACAGTCAATCCTAATCCTTAATCAGGAATTAGGAGGCCATGACACTAAGTAAAATGACATTACTGAGGTTTATACATCACCACATCTATTATCTGTGCTGCTGTATGTATATTTTTAAGCCTGCAGATTTTCACTGTTAGAATGTTTGTACTGTTTGGGGTAATATTTAATATTAGATTGGGGCAGTGCTACTTGTAACACTATATAACACTATGTAAACATTTGTAAAACACCTTGGTCCTTGGTCATATCTTAAACCAGAGACTTTATTTTAATTTTATATGGAACATTTAAATTTTTTTTTACAGAAATCTAAAATCTATCTCTGATGAGTTATAATGAGAAACAATATTGTTTCTTTTGTTATACTATTAGATCATGCTCTGTAAACAATCATGCTAAGAAATGATGTGTGTATGTGCACTTTTCTGGACTTTCAGACTTTTATTGCTCATGTAACCATGTAATTATACAATTCTGTTATTTACTTCGTGCTTCTGAACAGACCAAATAATTTCCATAATCTTCAGTTTACTCCCTAAATGCACTTGGAAACTTCTGGGACTTGAGCTGATGTGCTTGCTTAGCTGCCAGACCACGTTAACTTCCGCTTCTCAATGTTTCACAGACGAACCACTGGGAAGTCCATGGGAACATATCACTACCAGACCAAGCTGAGCATTTTCCACATCTGTCTGATAAAACAGCTGCACTCAGAAATCTTTAGTATGCAGATCATTTTGTATGCAAAGGAGGGGGTTGAATAAGCTCAACTGTATCTGGCATTTACAAAAGTTGATTTGACTAGGGCTGCGTTCTAAATCGCATGTTATGAATATTACTTACATTTTTAGTACACCAAAAACAGCTGGATGTTGTACTACATGGCCAGAGCAGCATGCTTGATATATTTCACTCCACAATGCACCGTTTTATTTTCTGAATTCTATGGACTGACTTTTAGGTCCTGACCATAATGCAGTTCTCTTGAATTACAACCCCCAGGCAGTGATTGCTTAGCAGTCTAGAAATAAAAGTGGAAATGGGAAGTATCACTGAGAAATGAAACATACCCACATTGATCCTAAGTACTAGCAAACCTGGCACAACTTTACAAGCAGTAGCTATTTACAAAGGCAGAATGTTCTGATGAATTGCAGGTATGGTTGCTGATATGTTTAAGTTCATGGTAAATAAAAAAAGTTGATGGCAAGTGAAATGTTCAAGGTAAACACTCCTATGTTAACATTCTTGTTTGCAAGAGATGAACCTTTGTTTAATTAATGAAAGTAGTATTTGTTTCAAAGCTCTACATTTTCTTCGAACAAGACAGCAATTTTAAATACAGCTAAAGTGAGCTGTAATTTTAGTTTCCCCACTCTAAATTAATATTCTTTAAATTGTTTTCATAACTACATTAAGTAATGACCTACATGAATAGCATTGACAGTATACACTGATCAGCCATAACATTAAAACCACCTCCCTGTTTTTACACACATTGTCAATTTTATCAGCTCCACTTACCATACAGAAGCACTTTGTAGTTCTACAATTACTGACTGGTCCATCTGTTTCTCTGCATGCTTTGTTAGCCCCCTTTCCATGCTATTCTTCAATGGTCAGGACTCTCCCAGGACCACTACAGAGTAGGTATTATTTGGGTGGTGGATCATTCTCAGCACTGCAGTGACACTGACATGGTGGTGGTGTGTTAGTGTGTGTTGTGCTGGTATGAGAGGATAAGACAGCAGCGCTGATGGAGTTTTTAAACACATCACTGTCACTGCTAGACTAAGAATAGTCCATCAATTAAAAATATATCCAGCCAACAGCGCCCCATGGGCAGCGTCCTGTGACCGCTGATGAAGGTCTAGAAGATAACCGACTCAAACAGCAGCAAAAGATGAGCGATCGTCTCTGACTTTACATCTACAAGGTGGACCAACTAGGCAGGAGTGTCTAATAGAGTGGACAGTGAGTGGACATGGTATTTAAAAACTCCAGCAGTGCTGCTGTGTCTGATCCACTCATACCAGCACAACACACACTAACACACCACCACCATGTCAGTGTGACTGCAGTGCTGAGAATCATCCACCACCTAAATAATACCTGCCCTGTGGTGGTCCTGACCATTGAAGAACAGGGTGAAAGCAGGTTAAAAAAATATGTAGAGAAATAGATGGACTACAGTCAGTAATTGTAGAACTACAAAGTGCTCCTATATGGTAAGTGGAGCTGATAAAATGGACAGTGAGTGTAGAAACAAGGAGGTGGTTTTTAGGTGTGGCCTCTAACACACATTGGCAAGGTATGATGGATTGGAGTTTTGCTGGAAAGTAACTGACAGTTTGGACTTTTTGGAATTTTAATTGAGTTCTCCTGTTATATACATGATCTTATCTAATCTCATCCGACTGTTGCCTGAGTGGACGTGATGGAAAGTGTCTGTCAAACAGGCCTCTTAAGCACCAAATGCTGGAAGGCAAGTGCTGGGGGACTGAGTTCCAAATATATTACGTAGGCAATTTAACAAGTGCCAAATATATTACGTAGGTACAGTAGTATGCTATTTTAAAGTATAAATCTAGGTGGAGAAAAAGCTGAATAGAACACAATTCAGTTCATTATTAAAAACCAGAAAGTGTCTGGTGGTTTTATTAATATACATATCACAGGGCAGTGTCTGCACAAACTAGTGCCTAAATCAATATCAGTTTACCTTCATTTTGATTTTAAACTTTAAGGTTGATACTTAAGGATTCAATTTCATCAGCCAAGGTAAGACATCTGCTCTCTGCCAAATTGCATAACCAACTGGTCCATAAGGTAGTGTGAAATTTGGTCTAAAAAGAAGTGCTTCTTTAATTATTTCAGGGTCTAACTAAAAGCAGCGCAACCCTAAACCTTCAGAGATGCACAACCCGTACTGAATACTGTTTTAACTTACACGGTCGTCTGAATAGTAAGCAAGCTGGCAATGTAACATGAAGGCATCCTAGCTAAAACTGGAAAATGTCCACATCTCTGCACAGGAACAGCCACAAACGGTGTACAAAGGACGTCCCACATTTTACGACACAATGGAAAAACATCGCACAGTGTGGAAGGCATATCAAGTCATTTATCGTCTGATCCAAGTTTAAGAAAAGAGCACACTCGCACACACATTAAAGCATCTGTCAAGGCTCATGAAAATGTCCACTGAACACATCAGAACCAGAAACAAAAGAGCAACTGTTTTTTAAGCACTTGGCACATGTACATGCAAAGCTACAGGACACAACGGCTGCTGTAGTTCAGATTTTTCGCCTTAGTACTTACTATTGACACCTGGGTGTCAAATATCACCAGATTTAAAAAGCCACAAATTGGAGGGTGGGAGTTATTGGGCTGGGGAGAAAGTGAAACATCTACAGACAGAGGGACGCTACAGCTAGATTTTCTTAAAATGCCCTCTTTTTTAATCCCTTCTCCATTAGATCACATATTCATAGCAGCACCAGAAAAGGCTAGACACCCCCTCTGAAATGTCACTCCATCATTTATTCCCCACCCCTGTGTATAAGGGATGTAGGGCTCAGTCTGTCTCCAGGATTAGAGGAGGCTGCTCATTTTCCTCATCCAGATGCAATGCATTCATGTCTTCTTCTACACCAGCTCCCCCCACTGCCCCCTGATCTTCAGAGTAACCTGGAGAAACAGAAGGCTGGAATAAAATTCTGGTCTAAAATTGCATATATAAAATTATATAACATTAAAAACCTAAAATAAATAATACTTATAAAGAAACGTGACCACCATGAGTAGAAGGAGTGGGAAATATTCACAGATGTACCAATAGTGCTAAAACTTTTTTTTGTTATTATTTGCCAACTCAAGCTGTTGAAAAGCTGGTGTGATTTAGTTCTTCTGACACGCATTGAAATCTACATACAAGTTTTCTACCACAGGGACAGTGGTAGTTTAGTGGGTAGAGCTTTGGGCTATCAACTGAAAGGCTGTTGGGCCCTTGAGCAAGGCCCTTAACCCTCTCTGCTCCAAAGGCACCGTACAATGGCTGGGATAAGCAAAGAAAGAATTTCGTTGTACTGTACATCTGTATATGTATATATGACAAAAAAAGGCATTCTTCCCGTTCTATTCTATTCTATTTAATATCAATGTTCCAATTTATCCCAAAGGTGTTCATTGGGGTTGAGGTCAGGGCTTTCAACAGGCCAGTTTCTCCACACTCCACAACTCATCAAACCACGACTTTATGGATCTCACTTTGTGCAAAGGGGCATAATCATGCTGGAGAAACAAGTTGTTTAATAAAAAATTCTCAGATGCTAATTAATAGCCCTCATCCGACATGCGTTAAAACAGGTGCGAACATTAGCCAAGTGGTTCCATACAAAGAAATGCCATGAGATATGAAAATGCCATGTTAGAAGTGGCTGTAGAATGGCACATATTTTTACTAGATAAATCTGCCAACACAGAACACAGACACACACTGCAGATAATTCAGTGGAATTAAAGTGGTTTTACCTCTAGAGCAAGAGGAACAAAAACTATGCTAAAGTTCAAAACGAGCATTATTCTGGAAAGATCTGCTATAGCGTAATTTTAAGTTCCTGTTACACACACACATACTGAACTAATAAACTGAATATATATATATATATATGTATGTGTGTGTGTGTGTGTGTGTGTGTTACGATCCGTCAGTGTTCCCATCAGTTGTTAGTATGACACGAATGTTTTAGAATGGCAGGAACCACAGGGTGTAGATGTTCAGTTTATGGCTACAAATTCTTAATAAGACTTGCATACACCTTGTTTAGCCAAGGATCCAAATAGCAATGTGTGGACTAAAACAGTTCTTACCTTTGGCAACAGCAGCGCTGTAGGTCTGTGCCACGAGCGGCCGCTCATGGGCTGTCTGTTCTAGTATTTCATTTGCAGGTTCAGCACTTCCATCTAACCTTTAAATAAAAAAAATTGGATTTTAACCAAAAAACATTAAATATGTCAATCATTTATAATAATTATTAACAGCACATAGCTATGCTGTCATAGCTATGCACTCCTTTCGGTCGATCGCTTTATTTTTGTCTTTCATAGCTACCAGTTTCACACATCTTACGGAGCAATTTTTTTCCCGTTTTTTTTTCTGGTGCAGATGCCTAATACACTCGCCTACCACCGGTGAGATCCAGGTTCAAAGCGGTGCTGTCAGCCGGATGGGCGTCTACACAGACATAATTGGCTATGTCTAGGGAGGGGGTTGGCCAGTGCCCTTTAATGGACTGGCACTGTCCATGGTATTCCTGCTTTGTGCCCAGTGTTTTCTTACTGTGAGCCTGACCAGCATAAAGTACTTAATGAAAATACAGACGTCTCCAAGCTGTAACTACCAACAATGGCTTGAAAAGTTACATGCATAAAATGACTGCAAATGTAGTTGAATACTCATTTCCCATACAAGTTCCCCAACTCATTTCCCCTACAATGTAAGCAGAATATCAAAGACATGATGGGTGTTATTTTGTGTCCTACAAAAGAAGTTAATCATTTGGACCCAGGAAAAATACAGGTCAGAGCTTGACTTCTTGTGTTGGTATTCCTTGTCAGCTACTAGGGAGACACACACGAAATGGCCTTGCACTGTTTAAACACAAACATGGAAGATGTCTGTGCTAAATGGGCAGCGTTGTGGAACCAAACAAACAGTTACTTAGAGTGAGAACACACAGCAAGTTGCCATGTAACAGCAAAATCATTTTACATAACAGCATTTTTCAGCCCCCAACACACACACACACACACACTATTTTAAATTCAAATACATTACTTGTGCTGCTTCATCAGTGTGCACTCTCCTCCCTCCTGTGGGTCTAGGTTGTACAGGTACAAGTAGCCATCTGCTGCTGCAACCAGAAGCCTGGGAATCTTCTGAATTCTGAATAATGAAATCAGGGTCAGGGTCAGGGTAATTAGCTGCACTGTTCAGTGAAAATCCAACTACTAAATAACAACTGTTCTTACACAGCGAGAGCGCAGATATTCTTGTGTCCTGAAAATGGCAGTCTGACTGTAGCGAAGGCCCTTCCTTGTGTAAACATCTCAGACACCTGCGCAGGTAGGTATGTGGTGGAGGCCATCAATACTTTTCCAAAGTATCCTGTCCAAGTAGTGGGCTCCTCCTGTGGTCTGGTGTGAAATATAATTAAATAAATATTTACTAAATATTTTACAAAAAATAATAAACTATAATGAAACAAATATTGTGTACTCAAAAACAAATGTTAACATCCTCCTAAGTACAGCTACTATACAAATGCTGAATTCAGTGTTTATTAACCCATGATTCTTTTTCCCCATATAAAAAAGTGGCTTATCCCAGAAGGAGTTGTAATACATACTTTTCTCTCTGTGTCTCCAGTTTAAAGATATGAACTGTCTCTGTGTTGCTAGAGGCAGACAGATAAAGTCCCTCCATACTGAAGGCCAAAGAGCAAATACACACACATCTGGCAAGAAAGAAAAATCATTTGAATATTACAACGATCCATAAAGTACAACTGAACAGGTTATTCAAATGGATAAAACAACATAATAACAATTTATTAATCTTTATATACATTAATAAGCCACCGGTCTAATATGTTGTCTAAACAGCTCTGACCTATTGAGACATGGATTCCACAAGACACCTGAAAGTCCTGTGGTATCTGTACCAAGATGTTACCAGCAGGTCCATAAAATAAACTTTATATTGTGAGATGGACGTCCTACAGTGCATCCTGATGCTATTTCTTCCACAGGTAGATGATGCACATTGAGCACAACCCATTTGTCTGGCCATAATGATTTGGGGCGTTATTAAAGTTACTCAGGTCTTTACGCTTAGACGACTGCTGATCCTATGAACCTATGAAAATAAGTAAGTTTTCATAAGCTTGTTTGCAGTTAGTTCAAAATGCAGTGGCATGCCTGCTCACAGGCACAAGGTCACATCACTCTAGTCCTGGCATCCCTGCACCTGCTCCCAGTGCAAGGAGCAGGCTCCCCTAGAAGATTTGCTGTAATATTGTCCCTCTTCCAGGTTGTGCCACGATCTCGGCTGAAGCTCAAATGTGACCAAGCCATGACTGTGAAACAGTCTGCACATTCCATTGTTACTTTTAAATCTGTTACTTTTAAAACCACATTTTTAGCCTTTGATTGTTTTGGTGTATATAACGATTGGGTTGGTGTTTAGTTTGTATGTTCCACATTCACAAGTTTTTACTGCATTACTACGTAAAGCATTTTGGGTTTAAATTTGCTTTATGAATAAAATACTTACTGTAATATCTACTGCATTCAACACATGCACTACAAGTAAATACCAGAAAATGCTCTATAGTTACATAAGTGAGCAAATATTCTAATTATTTATTTGCTGTGTGATGACAATTTCCCAACACTTAATCTATATATTAAGAATTAACCATTCCAGAAAAGATAACCACACAAAATTGTGGTTCAAGATGAGGTGGTACTAAGCAGTTCTTCAAATGAGCACATATTATTCTTAATAATTTCACCCTGTGCCGTTTAGGCTTGTCTTAGACTATACAGATTTGTGGTGTTATTTACCTCTTTACTCCTCTCCTAAACTCAAAGAGCTTCTGACCTTCTGGAATGGAGAACACACGGATGACAGTCCCCTAAAAACAGTGCAGACAATCATACATACAATGATAGATAAAATGTTCATTCTAATTCAACTTCTGGATGAAAATTCCATTTTTAGCATTCGTTCTGGTTCATTCGTATGGTAAGCTCAGAGAAAGATCCCACCTTTTCAGAGGCTGTGGCAAGTTTTGTACCACTTGCATCAAATGCCAGTGCTGCTAATGGGCTGTCGTGAGCAGGAATCATATTAGCAGCTCTCTGGAAAAAATACATCAACATTTTTGCTTTAAGGAGATTAAATAAGCCATATTACATTTAAGTCTGCTAGGTTTCAGTGCTGAGAGCATTAGTTAAATTTATCATGTATGGTTAATGTGGTCATTACTAAAAAATGGAGATTTGAAACTCACCAGATTAACAGTGTCAAAAACTTGCACTTCTCCTATTGTTGCACTTCCTGGATATGCCAAGTAACAGTTGTCATTGCTGATTGAGAGTGCACATAATCCTACAATTGTATAAAATATTATTACAGGATACAAATTAAACAAACATGGTCAATGCTCTTTAATGCACAAAATAAATATATTACAAATATGTACATATTAATGCCATTTACTACTTTCTATTATTAAATGTTACATCTTTAAAAAGGTTTGATTCAAAAGATTGCATTAGATTAGTGTAGATTAAAAAACTACACAATTGGTGGAAGTGGCAAATATATAGAGGCACTGCCATATATATATTTTTTTTTTCAACATGAAGAGATTTACTTCTGCCACTGACCAAACATTGAACCTCATGAAAAATTTTAAGACTTTAGATTTAGCATATGCTGGACAAAAAGTTACAACTACACACCTGATGGATTTGGAGGCGTCTCCCGAATTGTATGCAGTACTTTCATATCTCTGATGTTGTGGATATATAATGATTCCTCCAGACATACTATTAATCTCTGTAAAAAATACATAAAACAATGTATTTTAACTATTTTCTTTTCTAAACAACTAAGTAACAAAAATGTTATAAACTCAAATGTTATATACACAATAATGCTATTTTCCTTGTCCCATCCATCATTAGATATATCAAAAGTCATTTCCAGTTCCTGATTGTAAATATGCTGATGTTACCACATTTGTGATCAAGGAGAGCTGGATCATCACCAACATATCCTCCGACACGTGTCCAATCTGTGTCTGCTTCTCATCAACTACCAGTGTTGGGTTCCCACACAAAGCCGTAACATGTACGGAGAGCCATGTTATGCTTTAAGTGACCCCCAATCTCACCCCTAGCACAGATGCTTGGACCAGATCTAGAGATTGCATAGCACAGCAGCAAGAGACCCTGTCCAACCTTTCCTCCTTCAAACACGGTCAACTGTGTATGTGAGGATGCCCAGCCAGGTTGGTGGCACTCCACAGTAGTGTACTAGCATGATAGACTGCTAGACCATCCAAGTTTGTAGTTTCCGTCTCTTAAATTCTCAGTGCATTAGCCATAAGTCAGTGACTGCTCAGTGTAACATTCTTAAGATACAAAAGATTTAGTCACAGTAACAGTTGTAACTCAGTTCCTATGAAGATTAATGATCACAAGCTATCATAATGCATGTTCATCGTCCTTTTATTGACCCCGTGTCCCTTCAGAGTCTTGGGGATGAGGCAGGCTATCTGACCTCATCACACCTTCTAATAATTATTTAAGGTAATGTTTATTTAGGTGTAAAGTACGTTACACCATATGCCATTAATTTAATTAATTAAATTGCAAATGTTTTATAGTTCATGAAGAATTGGTTATGACTACCACAATGTTGGCACCTTGACAAATCTAGTCATGCTTAGTCCTGACATTTAAAAAAACATGAATGCAAATGATGCAAACAAAGCAGCTTCAAAAACAACAAATTATTTATACCAAACAAAAGTATGAATAGACACAGCACACTTGTATTTACCTGTCTGTTTAGTTTTACAGCCAGTATAGTGTTTGAGTAGCTGTAGTTACATATCTCAGTCCCTTTCTTGAAGTGACACACTTTGAGCTTCCTGGGTGCCTTAAGGCTAACGATAGCGACAAGGCTACTGGAAAAAAGTCTTTCCACAATGCACACATCTTCAGTGTCAGCTACAAAAGATAGGAGACAAAGCAAATACTTTTAGAGTGTTTTGGGAATTAATACATGCAGTGACTACATCTGGATTCTGCATAAAACCTTTATTATATCAGAGATGGCATTCATATTACCATGTCTTCATGTTCAAGAGATGAGACAAATACAGCCAATTTAAATTCAAAGTGTGTAACTGAGTATGCTGCAGACATCATGATTTTGCACATTTTCACAGCACATTTAATTATTAAGCCAAATAGGAGCCAGCAGAAATTTTGCCAGCAGAAATGTTAACCTTAAAATGCAACTGTTACAATATTGATAGTAAAAGCATATATTAAACATTAAAGATATCATTTTAAACCAACTTAAAGAGTCTACAATACAGCAAACCAAAATCAACTACAGCTAAAAAAAAAAAAAGAGTAGCGTCATCTCTAAAATATATAAGAAAAACTGCACGTTTTTGAAATTAGAATTTAGTTTTTCTGCACATGATTAATGAATCGAGATCTATTTTAATATATAAAATGGCAGCTGCCAGAAAGTGCCTTTTTCAAGGATGTTACACAATGTGCAGTGTGTATTTATGTGTTTAATTCATATATAGTGCTAACAGCCGGTTGGGCATCTATATACAGACATGATTAGCTTTGTCTGAGAGGTGTTTAAGGCCTAGCGATGGACTGGTGTCCTGTCCGGGGTGTGTTGAAAACTGGAAACAGCAACCCTGACCAGGATAAAGAGGTGGTAAAACATGAAAATGAAATAAATAAATAAACACTGACAGACTAATTCACAACCATATCTTGACTGATAGATCATGATGTGACTGGTAGATTAGGGGTGAAAATATCCTGCCACTGTTGTGATCATTCAGTGTGACATGGCATTTTATTTAAGATTGTTTAAAAGTTAATTTTGTTTTTGCCAATTAAAAAAATAACTTTACCTTCTGAAATCTATGTAGGGAAGCAAATAAAGTCCTATGTGTACACAAACATTTGTACATTGTGAATCTACTTTGCTTGTCAACCTTCCCCCAATTGGTTGTAAGCCAAATGGAAAACTTGGCTTTGACTATTCCACAACATTTCAATCGCTATGCTTTTTAAATGGGGAAAAACATTTGTGTTGCTTCATCAGTCATGAGATGCTAGCCAATCCAGAGCATTTATCATCATTAGAAGTGGGCTGAATGCAGCCTTCTCCACAAGTAAAAATCTGGTTAATGACAATGCATGAGCGACAGTCTGTGTTGGCTACATGTCATGAGGAAAGCTTGTGCTGGTCCTCACCCTCATGGATTGGTGGCTGTTGTGTGATAGGGGAGAACTTACATATTGGAGCTGTTGTGTTGCAATGTAAAGGACAGCCCATTCAGACATCAACACAGCCAATCAGTTCTACTAGGTCATGTCAAAAGTTAAAAGTTTTTCTTATAATGCCAAGTTCACACTACACGACTTTCTGATTTGTCGGGTCGCTGTACAGTTCACTCGGGAGTCTTTCAGTCGTTGTATATTTCACACTACACGACTGATCGGCGATAGGTGGTTTCACACTACACGATCTATCACCAACTGGAATCGCAGGCGAGCTTCTCTGGTATCCCAAACTACGTTTTGTCACGAAAACAAACGCGAGAAGTGACGAGGGGTTTAATGTTACCACGTCCAAAAATGCACGTCAACAAGTAGCGAGTGATCAAAGTGTTTGTGCGCTGATGTGCAGAGTAAAATCAAGGAGGAAAAATAAATGAATCTGAGTGGATTTGGCAACACGAACAGTATGGATTGTTCTATAGTAAGTTGGAGGTTAATTAATATTTTTGCAATGCAACGTTGGTGTTTTGTAGAGAACGATCAAGTCAGAAATACTGTAAAACGTGTGTGTGCCGATGTATTCTGATATAAACTATATTATCCCCCTGTCCCACCTGTTTACACTCCTCTCCTGCGTTTCCCCTCACACTGTATCTTGCGTTCTCATTGGCTGTTCGACATAGCACTCATTGCCAGACGTGCAACTCAGATCAGATATCTGACATGTTAGAAATCTCAATCCGGTCGCCGAGCGCTCAGCGAGCCGGTCGGATGGAGCTGTTGAGTAGTTCGCACATAGCGATCGAGAGCTGAGTTTTGATCGCCGAGCGAACGCCGAGTTGCTCCCGAGCCGGCAAATCTAGCGCCGACCAGTCGCCGAGCGAAAATCAGGGCAAAAATTGTGTAGTGTGAACCAGGCATAACTGCTTTAAGGTGTTGTTGGCAAAAACTGAAGTGACTATACTGAAATATGTCAAAACATGTAAAACATGTTAGACATCACAAATACTTACTACATTCATAAATCTGCTCCAATTTGTCAACTGATGACAAAGAGAAGAACTTGTATCCAGATTTAGTCCCAACTGCTAAGGACCTGGTGGCAGAAAGAAAATATGAATTACATTATGCTTTAAATGTAGCCTGTTAATAAACATCTTAAAAACTTGTAGGCACAGAAGAGATCATGGTACTAAACTTTGATAATATGTAAGCAATTGTGAGGAAAATGAATTGTTTTAGCTAGTCAACAACCAAAAGGTTTCTGTTATGATATGCTACCTTCAAGTCCTTCTCCAGCAGTGCCAACCCTTAACAAGTTTATAACTGTTTTAATTATTTAGGTCAAAAACAATATGCATGGTCTTGGAAAAGTGCTTTCTGTATTATAACTGGCTGACATTTTATGAACTATGTGTTGAAAAATGAAAAACTAAAATCTCTTATTATCACAAGTATTCAGACCCTTCATTCAATATCTTGCAAAAGCCCTATTGGCAGCAATTACAGCTGCAAGTCTCCTTGAATATGTCTCTTACAAGCTTTGCACAACTGAATTTGGGCAGTTGATCCTATTCTTCATGCCAGATCCTAGACTGGACGGCAAGCTTCTATGAACTGCCCTCTTCAGGTCTTTTCAAAGATGTCTGGCTAAGTCTAGGTTAGGCCACTCAAGAACATTTAGAGACTTCCCCCAAAGCCACTCCAATGTTGTTCTGGCTTTATGCTTTGGGTCATCATCATGTTAAAGGGTGAAATGATGCCCCAGTCTGAGTCTGCATGTGCTCCATCTTTCATGATGTTCTTTCTATAATTGACTGTATTTATCTGTTCTTAGAAGTCTCCCAGTCCATGCTACGTAAAAGCACCCCCCTTAGAATTATGCTGCCACCACCATATTTCACTGTAGGGTTAGTATTAGCCAGTCCTTTAGGTGTTTAGGACCCCTTGTCTTTTAGTGCAATGTATTGTGTTGTGGACTTGATTTAAATGAACAGGTGTATCCTGTTTGCTTTACTTATCTGTATCAGTTCATTTCAATTCAATAAGCTTTACTGCCAAGATCATTCAGTTACAGTACTACCAAAGCATTATCAAACAAAGAACACACATGAAAGGAAAAGAAAAAAAACAATAAAATACTAATGATACAAGTTTACAATACTATTAAACAGAATCATTAGAATTTTAAAGAAAACATTTAGAACATTAAAGAGTGTCTATAACTCAATTGGGGTTCACCTGTTGCATTTTAAATTGTTTGGACATAGTCCGGAGAGACACACACCTGGGTCTATAAAAGCCCAAATTTTACACTCCATCTTGAGGACAAAAACCAAGCCATAAAGTCCTAGGAAATGTCTGTGGATCTCAGCTATCAAATTGTAGCAAGGCACGGCTTGGGAGGGCAAGGATATAAAACAAAATCTAAGGCTTTGAGAGATTCCATAACCACAGTGGCCCAAATAATTCTGAAAAGAAATAAGCTTTCATTATACCTTCCTGAAGTTGCTATCCATGCTATCCATAATACCATTCCTACAGTGACACATGGTGGTGCTGGCAGGGACAGGCAGACTTAATAAAAAAACATTCATCAGATCGCAAGTAAACAATTCATCCACATGACAATGACCAGAAGCATACTGCAGCTGGAAAGACTTTAGGGCAAATATGTCTGAGTGGCCCACCCTAAGCTCAGACTTAAACCCTATCAAACATATGTGGCTATATCTAAGGATGGCAGGTTATAGACACTCCCTATTCAATCTGATAGAGCTTGGGAGGAGCTGCAATAAGAAATGAAATAAACTACCCAAATGCAGGTGTGCAGAACTTGTGGAGACATATCCAAGAAAAGTTTAAGTTGGAAATGTAGACAAAGTGGATTGTAAAAAGTATGAAAAAGGGTCTGAATATATGAAATAATATTAGTTTTTGATTCTTAATAGTTTTTAAAACCTCATTAATAAAACATATTAATGTTATGAGCAGTTAAGTGCTGTTTAATGAGGAAAAATGGCTGTTACATAAATTCAATTACACCGCTTAATAGTTAAGTGTGTAATAAGTGTGTAAAGGTTAAGGAGTCTGAATACTTTGTAAATCAACTGTTGAGATGGGGTGCTTTATTAGTTTAATTTTAACATTGTTCTGTAATCCATCCCAACTTAGGACACCAATTGCTGTAGTTGTCAAAACTGATTTTTCAATATTTGCTTGATATAACACTTCAGAAGATAAACAGCTTAATATACAGTGACAGACAAATGAATTGTACTTTTCCTCCTTGGCCCATAAAATACACGCATTATTTTCAAACACAATTTAAAAAGGAGGACTCAGCAACAAAGTGTGTTTGCTGACAAGTATTTCTAAGCTTATGTTTTTATATTCATCACAAAATTATGTTTTTAATGCAGTGGTGTCTGAGTAATAGAATATCAGGGATATTTGACATGGTTATAAAGATTGCCTTATTCAAACAGAGATTTCACCATATTCTTCGAATGTATAATGATGATATGGACTGTGGATGGTGAAATTCTTTGCATTTGTTCTAAGAAACTCTTTACACAAGCTGGTCTTTTGCAAAATGGAAAACATCCTGCCACTCTTGTTTGTAAACAGCTGAGCCCTTTATTAATGTTTTTTTTTTTAAATACTTAACCATTATGGTATATTATGCCTATTAATCTGTTTACCAGTAGGAGTTTCCAAAGAAAATGTATTCACAACAATACTTCCTGATTTACAAACTTGTTACTCATTATTAGGGCGATATTAATAGTTTATTATTAAGGCGGTATTAATACTTCATAATTAGGGCGATCGTTCATTATTAGGGGTATATTAATGGTCTACTAAACACACATTTTAAGTATGCATTTTACAAGTCACAAACTTGCATCTGCTTGCAATTACAATACGAAGAAATATGCAAAATTATTAATGCACGGATGAATATCCAGACCTATCGATGTCAATTCACGAATAGAACACAGATATGTTCAATTACGGCATTGAAAGTGAATAAATACAAGAATCCGTCAAGCACTTGAAGGTAGCATGGCAATTAGCTAATTAGCTAGGTTACCGATGTTAGCTAACTACTAGAAATACAGTACCAACTTTCAAGTAAGGTAACTTGAAACAAACGTATTTATTTCATCTATGTATCCACGTCAGAATAAGTTTGAATAATTAGTTATATATAGCTATAATAGAGCTGATACGGGAATTAACATTGTCTTAATACAATGGCAATTGACGGTTGCTGACTAACAGGTACAGTAAAATGCTAATGCAGGCCGCTATCCCCGAACCCCACTGCTTTAGCCCCACTGCTCAAGCTTACGTGTTATCCTGGTTAAAGTTAGCGAAGAGCAGCTGGCTGCAGCCGGCCTCTCCGCTCTGACTGGCCAGGTTCATGAGCACGGCACCATCTACACGTCAGGTAAAATAAAAATAGTTATGGATATGCGGGTATGATGGTAGATCCAAACCCTTAATCACGACCAAGATACATTTAGTTCCACCCTTCCCCGATCACTGTTGTTGTTTTTCTCCTTTCGGTGCGCAAGCGCAGTCGCTCTAGCGTGCCTCCTGTCAGTGGCATTTAAAGACAGAGGCGCATCAAAATCAGAGTCTCTGTAAACGCCAACGCTTACCTGCGTTATGGCATGATATTTATCTTTACTCATAGTCTACAAACACTCCAAAATTATAAGATATATACATGCAAATTACCACAAGTAGTCTGTCATGTCATTACGCTGTCATCGCTTTGTGATGGTTGGCCAAACAGATGGGTCAGCTTTCTCTAATGTTCTCTATCTCTTGTATCTTGTAGCAGACTAGCCCCTGATGCAATCCACATCGTGATATTGTCACTCCAGCTTATTCTTGGTCTTTCTCTTCCTCTGAGACCTGTCATAACACTGCCTTCAATGGTGTCATGTGTGCCTCATCACATGCCCAAAGTAATGTAACTTGACAGACTTGTGGTTCAGTAGCTTTTTTTCTGTTCTGGCCATCCTGTAAATGTGCTCAGTGGTCATCATCGTCCTCCATGAGATGTTCAGTAGTTTTGTGCACAAAAGCCTGCATGTGTTTTCCGGGGTTCACATCCACATGTGACCACTGGCCAAACTAAGCTTTATATCAGCCGTAGCTTGGGCAGTTGTAGCCTAGTGGTTAAGCTCCTGGACTAGTAAGCAGAAGGTTGCTGATTCAAACCCCACCAATGCCAGGTTGCCACTGTTGGGCCCTTGAGCAAGGCCCTTGACCCTCAATTGCTTAGACTGTATACTGTAAGTCACTTTGGATAAAAGTGTCTGCTAAATGCCTAAAATGTAATTGTGCACTTTGATGACCTGTCCAGGATGTTTCCTGCCTTTTGTCCAGTGAATCGGACCCACTGTGACCCTGATCAGAATAAAGCGGTGGTAAAACAGACAATGAATTGTTAATTGACTTGTTTTTTAATATCCTTGTCAATTTTACCATCACCTAGAGCACATGCTGCAGTATTTGATACTTTACTTCTCAAATATAAGGAGTCCACTTGTTCTAATCTTCTTCCTTCTGCCATCATCTCCAGTACTCCTTCAGTGTTCATCATCACTATCATCCTTGCTGCATATATCAGCATGTTATATTTCTTTTACATATGATGCACCAGCTCCTGTACTTCTTTCAGTTGAAGTGACCAATAATATGATGCCATCACCATCCTGAGAATGGTAATGAACTTCAACCAATCCTGAATCCTTTGGCAAACCCTTGCAGAGCCTTTCTCATAACTTGTTCTCCAAGGATGGTAAACAGACATGGTGAGACATTACATTCTTGTCAGACTTCCTTTCTTACACTGAACCATGCTGTTGTATGATTGGCTGTCCTGATAGCAACATGTTTTTGGTAATACAGATTCCTCAGTAGTTGGACCAGAGGCAAGAGTAAACCCATCTCAGGCATGGATGTCCATACCTTTCCTGTAGTTACTGTATTCGACCAATTCACCTTTCTTAGGTAGTGGAATGAAGACTGACTGTGTCCATTCTTCTGGCAAGACACCAGTCTCTCACACCTTCCTGCAGACCTTTTGTAGCTTGTTCAGAGTCAGCTCTTCACCAGACCTGAGCAGTTCAACTGCTATGTCATCTGGACCAGGTGCTATTTGCTTAGCCAATTCTAGCATGGCACCCTTTTCTTTCTTCAGTGTTGGTGTTTCCTTTTTTTGAACATCAATCTGTATGTTCTTTTTTTCACCACTATACATTTTTACAGTAGTCTCTACACCACACCTTTGTTTTTTTTTAGTTTCCTCCCATTTGTTTATAATGGCTTTCATTTGAGGATTTAAGTTTTTTTTACTCCTCTGGCTTACAGGTCTGCTGTTGCCTTTCTTTGCATTTCTTCCAGCCCTCTCTTTCTCTTAGATGCTTGCATTGAAACCACCAGTGATCACACATAAGTACATATTTAATCTCTCTGTAAAAATGTTTAGTCTTTTCATCTTGTTTGTCAGCATCTGGTGCCAAACACTGGATAACAGTTATATCTCCTGGCTTTGTGTCAAATGTGACTGATATGATGGGTGCAACTCTGCACTCTACACAGACCACCGGTAGGAAACCATCAGCAGCAAAAACACAAAAAGCTGCCGTGCAGCCTATGGACAAAACTCAAGAACCTGAAGGGTGCCCATGGAAGCTACAGCGCAATACTTCCACCACAGTTTTCAAACAACGATTGGCTGTTGTTCTAGGGGAGTGCCAAATGGGACCTCATAACTGATGCAATTACGACCTCTGCTGGCTGATTGATGGTGCCTGCACAGGGTCGAGAGATAATGTGTTGATCAGGGTGTAGCTCTCCGTACACAAAGCTGATCCGCATGCGTACTCGCCTCGTGCACGTGAAATGATGCAGTCGGTGTGTCAGTCTTGGCATTTTTCAACCAGGGTGGATATCAACATCAGTAGAGAGGAAGCATAATGCAATCAAGATACGACTATCTTGGGAGGAAAATTGGGGAAAATGCAGAAGTCAAACCTGATTTTTGGTTAATTTGAAATTTAGCTGGTCACCTCAATTGATTTTTGCTAATCAGAATGGTTATGCTGGACTTGTTTTATAACTTGAGGGTGATTTTGTATATTTTGTATGCTGGTCAGAACAGCTAGAACAGTCCAGCTTTTTCAGACTGGGATAACAATCAAACCAGTTGAAATAAGACCAGCAAATCATGTTAAACCTTTGTTAAACACTTTAACAAATCTGATTCATCAAGGTTTGAAGAACAGAAGATTTTTGAATAGTGACTAAATGAGTTCATTGGGTTTATAATTGTTATTTGTACCACCAGTTGGACGCAGTGTTGAGTCAGTTAAGGTTCATGGTTTGTGAAGAGTCCTGGATTACTTCTGTTCATAGTTGGCAAAGGCGGGGGCGCTCTTGCAACGACAAAGAACTGTTGTCATATTCAGAACGTATTTGATAGTTTTGCCACGCAAACGTATTTGAAAGTAATCATTTTTACTCTGATAAATATATTAATATTAAAATATGATAAAGGAATTGTACAAAAGGGGCGTTTTGTAACAAAAGTGAGGGGCGTGTCAGTCAAACATTATATGATATGGACACAACATAGCTGATGCTTTTCCTTACAGTTTGGAGTTCTGTGGAACCTGCAAGGACATGTAACGGAAAACACGCAACACAACACAAGTTTCTCCAGTATGTTCCCTGTACACATAAGTGCTACACGGAAATCGCGTTTTTTACAGAAAATAGACTTGTTGCGTGTTTGTTTTTTGCATATTATACATTCTAAGGGAAGATGTAGGAGTGATAAAGTGTGTTTCCTGTGACTCCTGCTCTGTTTACTCGGTGGAGGAAGAAGGGCGGAGAGGGGATTTAATACAGACTTATCTACCCAGCCTGGTCTAGGGGAACACGACATGGAGCATATGATACTTGTACTTTCGTGTCTTTCTATGCTGTTTTAAACTGAAGACAGCACTGAGAGTCTTTGGGTGTGAACAAAATAAAATAAAAACCACATCCACTATTCTATCCGGAGCTGAGGAGAGTTTTGCACCAGTGCCATAAAAGAACAGCTTTTATTCAGAACATGTTCAGCTGTGTGCGGCATGGATTTTAGGAAAACTAAGTATGGAAGGTAAGTTGCAATTACAGCTCTAAAACCTAAACAGAACTTACTTGGCAACAATTCAAAGTGTTTGTTCTTTAAAGTTTAAGCCAACTTTGACATCCAGCAGTGTTTTTGAATCCTTCATTTTCATTAAATGTGTTATCCTGGTTGGGGTGATGGTGAGGCCAAAGCCACTCAAAAACACTGGACAGAAATACTCCATGGGGTGCCCAGGTGGCGCAGCGGGATATTCCACTAGCACACCAGCGCCGAGATTCTGAACTCCTCGGTTCGAAACTTGGCGTTGCCACCGGTCGGCTGGGCGCCATCTAGCCGGCATAATTGGCAGTGTCTGCAGCAGACACGTTTCTGCTAGGGCGAGATGACCGGACTATGTCGGTGGGGTCTTGAAACACTGTGTAAGGACCCTGATTGGCAGAACGAGAGGCGCAGAATGCATGGGTGAAAAAGGGTTCCGCTACGGGCTGTGCGTGGGTTGAAGGAGGCGTGAGCAGCAATATACCCACCTCGACTGCAATTAGGGATCCCCCAGCAGTGGAAGACAAATTGACTACACTAAATTGGGAGAAAATGGGAGAAAATACTCCAAAGACATGGCACCAATCCACAGCAGGCCAACATACACTCACACATTTACCCACTGTTTTAGGAGATGGGAGGAAACCCACAAGGACATTGGCAGAACATATCAAACTCTTTACAGGCTGAGAATAGAAGTAGGCTCAGATGAACTCAGGTTTGAGGACCAATTTTTGGACCAGCACCCATCTATTTGGATTAGTCTGAATTAATGTTGCAGTGTCATAAAGCACTTTTGGCCTGTTTCTCCATATCAGTTGGGAAGCAGTGTTGTAAATGTTTGCCACTAGACAAATATTGACCAGTAAAACCATTCCATAAACAATATAAAGATTTAGGATACACCATAAACTGCACAAGGACACAGAAGTTGTAAAATTGTAGCAGTTATATGAATAAAGTGCATAACTGCATAAAAAACAACCATTTTTTCTACCTTATTTGATACCTTATGTATTGCATAAGTTATACACAATTTTCACAATAAATGTTTAATAACAAAGTACATGTTTATTATTACCATCCTTATGCCACACAGCTTTTAATAAAATGTAATACAATTTTGAAAAGCATTAATTGTTGTGGTTTTGTAGCATTCTCTGTAAATACTTATAAAAAGTTACATTTTTAAAAACGTAAACACATGAGCTACGATACAAATTCTATGAAAAAAGTGTTAATACAAAAGCTATGAAATAAACATAAATAATGTGATTATGCTTATGCATGATTATAAGCAAATTAATATAATGTATTGCAGTTTGAACTTTGTATTAAACACATTTTAAAAAGCTTATAAATCTTTAAGAAGGTGTATTAACCAGATGAAAGATCACTGTCAGTGCCAGACATGCAGTCTCTATATAAAGGATAATGGCAGAATGGGGTAGCATTTCCTTAAGAACAAGTCAAAGCTTTATTTTTGTTGTCTAAGGCCAGTTTTCCTTTTTCACTGACAATGGCTTAGGAATGTTAAAGCATTGTTCAGTGAGAAGCCTGATGGAATCTTTCTGGGTTATTTTTCAAAACTACAACCACAGCACTGTCTCGTGTACTTTTGTTTGTTTTTTGACCTTGCATTTTAGCTTATTACCTTAAGGTTTCAGTCAAAATAGAACTGTATTTATGGATAGAGGCTCTAAGCATTAGTATATTCTATCCTAGAAGCAAGCGAACCAGTGCAAACATTGTGTCTAAATGGGTACACAGAGACCTGTCCATGCTGGTTAGGGTGGCCTCGCCTTCATCATGTCTGATTAAACTCAATAACTAGTGGAACTGTGGGTTGGGCCTGGAATCTTAACAAAACAAGATTTGAAGACTGGAATGCTCCACTTGAATGCCCACATTTAGGGCTTTACCGCCTTACAAAACCACAAATAAGTACAAGAGTTTTACCATTAGGATACCATTATGATAACATTGTTTGGTTGACTTACATACATAGTAACATGCTGAATGGGTGGAGAGGTAAAATTGGCGTGACAGTTAATTATAACTGTAGGGGCAGTTGTAGCCTAGCGGGTAAGGTACTGGACTAGTAATCGAAAGTTCACTGGTTCAAGACCCACCATTGCCAGGTTGCCACTATTGGGCCCTTGAGCAAGACCCTTAACTCTCAATTGCTTAGACAGTATACTTTCACAGTACTGTAAGTTGATTTGGATAAAAGCGTCTGCTAAATGTTGAAAATGTTAATGTAACATTTTACTTACATATTTATTAATAAAATCAAATATTATTTGGTATGCTTTTAGTAAAATATGCTGCTAGAGTACTTGCAGTCATCACATTGAATGTATAGCTTCCATACAATATTATGTGACATTTGTCACAAAAAACATATATGCACTAACATATCAAGTTTTCGGCTACTTTAAATTAGTGTATAATTATCTATCAATCATTTCATTTCATTGGAATTTCAGGATAACTGTGCCATAGTCATGGGTATGTAAATGTACCTTTCAGCAATTTAAACACCTATAAGGGACTGTTTTTTTAGAAGAATGGTGTTCTTTTTGTTAGTACAGTTCTAGAGACCTAAATAGAATAATATAAAGGCATATCAGCTTGTGATGGCTCTACATTTTACTTAACAACTTGTATGTAGGTTAAATGTTTAAACCCTAAAATGCATTTTAGGATATTTTAGCACATTACTATGTCATACATATTTATAAATGTAACATCTATTACACCATCTATTATCTTGTGCTCTGATATTTACAGGAATACTGATACTCATTAGTAAAGATGACAATGATTCAGAAGTTGTATACTGTAGTTGTATAACTAAAATCTGCTGTTTATTGTTTTACATGAAAAAAACTCAGTTCAGTTAGCCCAGTTGGATTATACACATGTACTTTCACAATAGGTTTCACAACAGACCCAGATTTATTCTAGCTGTTGTTTGTTAGCATGTTTTTGGTAAAAAGTGATTAGAGTGCATCAGAGTTAATCACACTTTATATAACTCCCACTGTGACACTAAACACTTACTGTTTTCTGTTCTTTTACCAAGCATAAGATCCCAAGTATAGCAATTAAGTTGCACATGTGAAAAGGATGTTTTGGCAGAAAAAAAAAAAAAAATCTGTTAGACCCAGGGTTGGCATGGTGATCATGACATCACTGTTTGTGTGACGTAAAAAGAGCATAAATTCCTTGCAGGATTAGACTTGCCAATGCCAGGCCACTAAAGCAGTGGGAAAATTCTGATAACGTGATCTGGAACAACATTCCATATCAGCCCTAACCAGAGATGTGTGGATGTCTTTGGTTGTTTTATACAATCAGATTTAAGCGGGTCAGTATACAATCCAAGCATTTAATGTAAAATTAGCTTGCAGTGCTGCATGTGCAGGAAGATGGCAAAACAAGTTTTCTTCAAATTACCTGAAAGACATGATCAGAAGTTTTTTTTGGATGCCTCAAACCTGAATATCACCTGAAGATATGGGCATGAATATAACTGGTCCTTGTTTAACAGAATTCACTCATCTTGAGGGTTTTTTGCTTATTAAACTTTGGAACATGACTCCAAGGATTCATTTATTCATTCTGGATTCACAGTGGTCAAAAAATACAACTTTTTACCAGTAATTCAGCTCATCAAGAGTAACGTCATTAAGACAACATATACAGTGCCTTGCAAAAGTATTCAGCCCCCTTGAACTTTTCAACCTTTTGCCACATTTCAGGCTTCAAACATAACGATATGAAATTGTAATTGTTTGTGAAGAATCAACAACAAGTGGGACACAATCGTGAAGTAGAACGAAATTTATTGGATATTTTAAACTTTTTTTAGAAATAAAAAACTAAAAAGTGGGGCGTGCAATATTATTCAGCCCCTTTACTTTCAGTGCAGCAAACTCACTCCAGAAGTTCAGTGAGGATCTCTGAATGATCCAATGTTGACCTAAATGACTGATGGTGATAAATAGAATCCACCTGTGTGTAATCAAGTCTCCGTATAAATGCACCTGCTCTGTGACAGTCTCAGAGTTCTGTTTAAAGCGCAGAGAGCATCATGAAGACCAAGGAACACACCAGGCAGGTCCGAGATACTGTTGTGGAGAAGTTTAAAGCCGGATTTGGATACAAAAAGATTTACCAAGCTTTAAACATCTCAAGGAGCACTGTGCAAGCGATCATATTGAAATGGAAGGAGTATCAGACCACTGCAAATCTACCAAGACCCGGCCGTCCCTCTAAACTGTCAGCTCAAACAAGGAGAAGACTGATCAGAGATGCAGCCAAGAGGCCCATGATCACTCTGAATGAACTGCAGAGATCTACAGCTGAGGTGGGAGACTCTGTCCATAGGACACAATAAGTCGTACACTGCACAAATCTGGCCTTTATGGAAGAGTGGCAAGAAGAAAGCCATTTCTCAAAGATATCTAAAAAAGTCACCTGGGAGACACACCAAACATGTGGAAGAAGGTGCTCTGGTCAGATGAAACCAAAATCGAACTTTTTGGCCACAATGCAAAACGTTATGTTTGGCGTAAAAGCAACACAGCTCATCACCCTGAACACACCATCCCCACTGTCAAACATGGTGGTGGCAGCATCATGGTTTGGGCCTGCTTTTCTTCAGCAGGGACAGGGAAGATGGTTAAAATTGATGGGAAGATGGATGGAGCCAAATACAGGACCATTCTGGAAGAAAACCTGTTGCAGTCTGCAAAAGACCTGAGACTGGGACGGAGATTTATCTTCCAACAAGACAATGATCCAAAACATAAAGCAAAATCTACAATGGAATGGTTCACAAATAAACGTATCCAGGTGTTAGAATGGCCAAGTCAAAGTCCAGACCTGAATTCCATCGAGAATCTGTGGAAAGAGCTGAAAACTGCTGTTCACAAACGCTCTCCATCCAACCTCACTGAGCTCGAGCTGTTTTGCAAGGAAGAATGGGCAAAAATTTCAGTCTCTCGATGTGCAAAACTGATAGAGACATACCCCAAGCGACTTGCAGCTGTAATCGCAGAAAAAGGTGGCGCTACAAAGTATTAACGCAAGGGGGCTGAATAATATTGCACGCCCCACTTTTTAGTTTTTTATTTCTAAAAAAAGTTTAAAATATCCAATAAATTTCGTTCCACTTCACGATTGTGTCCCACTTGTTGTTGATTCTTCACAAAAAAAATTACAATTTCATATCGTTATGTTTGAAGCCTGAAATGTGGCAAAAGGTTGAAAAGTTCAAGGGGGCTGAATACTTTTGCAAGGCACTGTATGAGTATTACACTGGGACATATTAGAGAATAATTTTGTGATGATGCTAGCTGGACTAGCATATCACTAGCACTAAGCTAGACTGTAACTTTTATACCATAATATATAAAAATACATACACTTACAGTGTATCACAAAAGTGAGTACACCCCTCACATTTCTGCAGATATTTAAGTATATCTTTTCATGGGACAACACTGACAAAATGACACTTTGACACAATGAAAAGTAGTCTGTGTGCAGCTTATATAACAGTGTAAATTTATTCTTCCCTCAAAATAACTCAATATACAGCCATTAATGTCTAAACCACCGGCAACAAAAGTGAGTACACCCCTTAGTGAAAGTTCCTGAAGTGTCAATATTTTGTGTGGCCACCATTATTTCCCAGAACTGCCTTAACTCTCCTGGGCATGGAGTTTACCAGAGCTTCACAGGTTGCCACTGGAATGCTTTTCCACTCCTCCATGACGACATCACGGAGCTGGTGGATATTCGAGACTTTGCGCTCCTCCACCTTCCGCTTGAGGATGCCCCAAAGATGTTCTATTGGGTTTAGGTCTGGAGACATGCTTGGCCAGTCCATCACCTTTACCCTCAGCCTCTTCAATAAAGCAGTGGTCGTCTTAGAGGTGTGTTTGGGGTCATTATCATGCTGAAACACTGCCCTGCGACCCAGTTTCCGGAGGGAGGGGATCATGCTCTGCTTCAGTATTTCACAGTACATATTGGAGTTCATGTGTCCCTCAATGAAATGTAACTCCTCAACACCTGCTGCACTCATGCAGCCCCAGACCATGGCATTCCCACCACCATGCTTGACTGTAGGCATGACACACTTAT
The DNA here is from genome assembly GCF_030014385.1 of Trichomycterus rosablanca. Lineage (NCBI taxonomy): Eukaryota > Metazoa > Chordata > Actinopteri > Siluriformes > Trichomycteridae > Trichomycterus > Trichomycterus rosablanca. Next base: position 22,851,148 of record NC_085989.1, on the reverse strand, counting down.
CTTTGTACTCCTCACCTGATTGCCGCCACACATGCTTGAGACCATCTGAACCAAACAAATTAATCTTGGTCTCATCAGACCATAGGACATGGTTCCAGTAATCCATGTCCTTTGTTGACATGTCTTCAGCAAACTGTTTGGGGGCTTTCTTGTGTAGAGACTTCAGAAGAGGCTTCCTTCTGGGGTGACAGCCATGCAGACCAATTTGATGTAGTGTGCGGCGTATGGTCTGAGCACTGACAGGCTGACCCCCCACCTTTTCAATCTCTGCAGCAATGCTGACAGCACTCCTGCGTCTATCTTTCAAAGACAGCAGTTGGATGTGACGCTGAGCACGTGCACTCAGCTTCTTTGGACGACCAACGCGAGGTCTGTTCTGAGTGGACCCTGCTCTTTTAAAACGCTGGATGATCTTGGCCACTGTGCTGCAGCTCAGTTTCAGGGTGTTGGCAATCTTCTTGTAGCCTTGGCCATCTTCATGTAGCGCAACAATTCGTCTTTTAAGATCCTCAGAGAGTTCTTTGCCATGAGGTGCCATGTTGGAACTTTCAGTGACCAGTATGAGAGAGTGTGAGAGCTGTACTACTAAATTGAACACACCTGCTCCCTATGCACACCTGAGACCTAGTAACACTAACGAGTCACATGACATTTTGGAGGGAAAATGACAAGCAGTGCTCAATTTGGACATTTAGGGGTGTAGTCTCTTAGGGGTGTACTCACTTTTGTTGCCGGTGGTTTAGACATTAATGGCTGTATATTGAGTTATTTTGAGGGAAGAATAAATGTACACTGTTATATAAGCTGCACACAGACTACTTTTCATTGTGTCAAAGTGTCATTTTGTCAGTGTTGTCCCATGAAAAGATATACTTAAATATCTGCAGAAATGTGAGGGGTGTACTCACTTTTGTGATACACTGTACCTGTTCTTGGGGGGAATGGCGGCACGGGTCATTCTGTCCTCTTCGGGGGGAACACAGGAGCAGAGGGTACAGGTCGACCTGGAAAAACAAAGACTGTTAAAAGCTTAACTTTGTTATAACATATTTAACATGCATGTGAATTAATTAAGTAAATTAAGTAAAGATTGTACTACAGTTAATTATTTATTGCTTTATTTATGATGAGGAGATGGATTGCCTTGAATACACTGGGGTGTAATATTGGTTGAGCCCAGTGGGAGGGGCTATAACTATTTAAGGTAATTGAATTACTGTTTGAAGGGGGGATTGTCATGAACTGGTGTTTTCTTTTTTGCCTATACAATGAATAAAAAGAAGAAAGAGAAGTAAAACTTGCAACTTCTAGCTTCAATCCTTTGAGTTTGAATACGGTAACCTCCAGGCCATTTTGCCAGGTTACCACAAATTTAATCTCATTGACCAATAAAGGTCCAGATTTAAACCCCAAACACAAACCTAAAAGTAACCCAAGAATGTTTTCTTTAAAAAGAGATGGTAAAGAAGCTTGCACGTCCCAGCTAATCATTTTACCTAAATCCCACAAAAAATATGAAGGATTTTGAAATTCTCATTCATCATAGAGACTTCATTGTAAAATATGTCGCCCCTGGTTGCAAGGATTTCACACAAGGAGGGTATAAGATGAGCCAAACTAAATCTGAATGTTCCAACAAGACAACAATCAGAAACACAATCAATATAAATCAAGACTGATTTCTAAAAGATAAGGCAAATGAGCTTGCATGATCTAGTTAATCGTCAAAATTAGACAGGATTTTAAAATTGTGAATCAATCAAAGGCACTCTTGTAAACTTGGGAATTTAAAGACTTAGAGGAAAAGGGCAAAATGTAACCACAATGCTGCAAAAGCTAATCATTTCCTACCATAGATGTGTAGAAGCTGTAATTGCCAAGGACTTACTATAATGACTTATAAAATTGTGGTATTTGTAGTTTTGTGGTTGAAATTTGACATGGCTATATGTAGTAAAAGTAAGTTTAATTAACAACAACACTTTGTTAAATCCTTTTTGCATGTACTTGCTGAATGAGTGTATCTTTAATCCAAACAAGATTTTCCAGTCTTCTTTAACTGTTTAGTACCACCTGTAATTTAAATGAGAGATTAAATCAGTGATTGCCAGGAAATAAATATAACTCATTAGATGCTTTTGAAGGAGAGCTGCCTTTACAGGTCTGTAATCGCACCACTTAGGCAGCAGTTTGGCTTTTGTCAGGTACATTCAGGTTTCCAGCTAGACTGATGACACTGGGAAAAACTCCACATTGGTTGCTAAGTGGTAATGCTTGTCAGTCCAGTCTACTACTTTTTTTTTTTTTTTACCTGTGTTTGATGTTCACCCATGTAAACGGGCATGTGCTTCAAAAATATTTGGCTAAGGACTCTTAATTCGGCATTGAAAACGTATGACTGGTTTTAATTGTAGAGTATCGTGTGCATTAGTGGGTAATTGCTTAGGCCACTGGCGAAATCCTATCATGGTGGAGTCTACCAGCAGACCATAAAAAATAGAAAGTGTGAAACAGGGTTCTATATTACTATTCACTGAGCAAAATACACATTAGAAAGGGTAGTTCAGCATAAGCCAACTCAATCAGACATTCTCTCACTTACTGGCACCAAGAGGCAGTTTAGAATAGCCAATCCACCAAAACATTTTGTACCCAGAAGTAACTCCGTCTTTAAAATCCAGGATAATGGCTAAAGGCGAACAGAATGAGAATGAGAAGGATTAGGCATCCTTATTCAGCCTATGCAGCATAGATCAGAATTTTAACACAGACCGCACAGCTTGTGTTTGCAGTTACTGAACAATGGCTTCAAGTTAGTACAATGCAATTGATTCAACTTTGGGATTTACATATAGCAGGACAAAGAAGGTACAAAGACGATGATGCTAAACAGGTTTATTCCTTTTAATAGCTTGTAAAGTCTTTATTGGACATACAAGTTTGTGACATTTGTATAAATTTGGTACTTGAAGGTTTTGATTTGATCATGGTTGGTATTTGGTCAAAAACGGACCTGACTAATTATTACAATAAATTTGTATACTGTGCACAGCAGCAGATGTACATAATGCGTGTAATAGTAAATCATCAACACAGGAAGTGAGATAGATGTACCACATAAACTGCTCACTCAGTGTTTATTACTTATTTAGAATATGAAGTAATATTAATACAGTGGATCTTCAAGACACCATACAAACATAGATTCATGCACTAACACATTTGTTTGTTTGAATTGTTTTTATAGATTTATGAACAACCGTGTCCCCTCCAGTAAAAGATATCAGCCAACTGAATATGAACATGCTGCCAACTGTGCCACTCATGGAGTAAGTAGACTTTGGCCTTGTTATTAATTTTGCATGCAGGTGGATTTGCAAAGACGGGTGATGCCGCTGGTGGTAGCGGTACAGAGAGATTATTGCAGCCACACACACACACATGTGCACGCACACACACACACATGCACACGCATCCAGGCCCTATTTTGTGTAGCTCCTGTGCATCTGTATTACTGCCTTTGTTACGAGTGTTTTGGGTGACATCAAAAGCACCACGACCTTGGGCAGGATTAAGTTGTCAGGAAAAATTCAACTCATCTCACACAGTGACTGGAGGCAGGTATTACACCATTACCAGATAACAGACAAGTTAATGTTGTCAATACTTTTGGTTAAAACAGCTGACACATGATTCAGATTAAGAGGGGAGCTACAGCCTGTACAGAGTAAGAATGATGACTTGAAACACACTCTCACCCACTCTTAGTGTGCATGTGAGAGCTTTTTATTTCTGAAGATAATGTGGATAGTTTGTGTCATGTTCCAGTATTAAGGTATAACTTTGCTTATCATATTATATATACCACACTAATAAACTTAAATATACAGACTGTATCTCTATTCATTTTGCTCAGTGGGCGGCATGGTGGCTCAGTGGGTAGCACTGTCGCTTCACAGCGGGAAGGCCCTGGGTTCGATCCCCAGGTGGGGCGGCCCGGGTCCATTCTGTGTGGAGTTTGCATGTTCTCCCCATGTCTGCGTGGGTTTTCTTCGGGTGCACCGGTTTCCTCCCACAGTCCAAAGACATGCAAGAGAGGTGAATTGGAGACAATAAATTGTCCATGACTGTAATCAATATAAACTTGTGAACTGATTAATTTTGTGTACTGAGTAACTACCGTTCCTGTCACGAATGTAACCAAAGTGTAAAACATGACGTTAAAATTCTAATAAACAAACAAACATTTTGATCAGCCTATTAACTGCTTGTAATAAACTGGTTCTGCTCTCAGTGTTTGACTTTTCCACAATACTGTGTTAAGGTGTTTATAAATCAGTAAATCACCTGTGACTTGTTGATATGAAACTCAGTGAGTATTTTGATGGGATGCTATAAGATTGTCGGTCATCGGTTAAACATTTACTAATGACGTGGGTTAAAAGTTTGCAAAATATGCACCCCCTTCCACACTAGCCCTATATATTTGCTGTGTTGATCATAAAGTGGACAAAAACATTAAAAATTACTAAATAAGGCCGCTCAGGTGGCGCAGCGGTAAAAACACACGCTGGAACCACAGCTGGGATCTTGAATACATCGTATCATATCTCAGCTCTGCCTGCCGGATGGGCACGATTGGCCTGTTGTTCAGATATGGGTGGGATTAAGCCGGATAGGGTCTCTCTCTCATAACTAATGCAATTACGACCTCTGCTGGCTGATTGATGGCGCCTGCACAGAGATGAGAAAAGAGTGCTCTCAGGGTGTGTCTCTCCGTACACAGTGCTGAGGTGCACTGCACTCGTCAAAGTGTAGGTGATAAGATGCATATGGCTACTGCCCACATGTCGGAGGGGGCGTGGGTTAGCTTCGTTCTCCTCAATCAGAGCAGGGATCGGCATTGGTGAAGAGGAAGCATGATGCAATCAGGCAATTGGATGCGCTAAAAGGGAGAAAAAGGGGAGAAAATGCATAAATAAAAAATATATTAAAAAAAGTACTAAATATGCAGATCATGAATTGTGGTTGTAATGAGGCAGAAAGGACCCAAGATGCAGAATCTTAAAAAATAAACTTTATTTATTATTTTGAAACAAAAAACAAAGCAAAAGACAAAAACCAGAACAAAAAAGCAATCGGGAGAACCCCGATTGCGCCGCAAGCTCAGCAGGCAACTGAAAAAGAAAAAGCAAAATAATAAATGAATGCGAGGCGCGAACCCCGGTCGCTCCGGTGCTGGGCGTTCGCGCTACAGTCTCGCCAACCGGAGGATGACAACAGTCCTGCCAAAAGCGCTTAAAAGGCGCTGGGGGACTGAAAAAGAAAAAGCAAAATAATAAATGAATGCGAGGCGTGAACCCCAGTCGCTCCGGTGCTGGGCGTTCGCGCTACAGTCTCGCCAACTTGAGGATAGAGAGCCGCTAGGCACAAGCTAAAGATAAACGTCTGGATGAGGCGTGGCACCAGACGCTGAAATCCTGCTATAGCAACAGGGGAGCTAGCACAAAACTATAAATAAACAGACAGCGCGAGGGCTGAGCGAAATCGCACCACTTTCCCTAGGATGAAGGAAATCAAAGGACTATACCTCAGCACAGCGCTTACAATCCCGAACGGCCTAAAAACCGTCCGGGCTACCGTCTTTCCCCGCAAAATGGGGACGAGAGGACGTTCTCGCCACCGGGCTACACAGGCCAACACAAACAAAAGGTGCGACGCCCGCTGCTGCACACAGGCAGATTAAATAGGCCAGGTGCAGCTGCAGGCAATCGCCCTAATTAGCCGCCCTCCTACTTGAGGCCTCACTGGGTTTGGGTCTGTAACGCCTGCTTCGCCGGGAACCCGGGGTGAGTTTGCCAGCTACCGCAGGCACCCTAACAGTACCCCTCCCTCTAGGGACAGCTCCCGAGGTCCCAAGACCCGCAGCTTGGTTCCTACGGAACTCGCGGATCAGTTCAGGGTCCAGGATCTGACGAGCCGGTACCCATGAACGCTCCTCGGGGCCGTAACCCTCCCAATCCACCAAGTATTGGGTGCTACCCTGCACATTCCTGCAACTCAGGAGGCGACGCACCGTGAAGGCAGGGGCACCCTGGATGATACGAGGGGCGGGGGGTTGTGGGGGGGGTCTAACTCCTCCGCGCATAAATGGTCGGAGTTGTGTGACATGAAAGGTTGGATGCACTTTCATTCTGGGAGGAAGCTCCAACCTATAGGTCACCGGGTTTATCCGCCTGACCACCTTAAATGGACCAACGTATCTGGGTGCCAACTTGTGTGGGGCCCCTCTGACGGGGAGATTCCTCGTCGAGACAAGGACACGTTGACCCGGCCGGAAAGTGAGAGCCGGTTGCCGCCTGCGGTCAGCATTGCGCTTCATAGAGCGCTGGGTGGCCAAAAGGACCCCCCTTGCTTTGCGCCAGGCGGCGCGGCAGCGGCGGATATGAAGCTGTACCGTCGGGACCGCCACTTGCTGCTCCTGCTCTGGAAAGAGCGGAGGAGGGTACCCGAACTGAGCTTCAAACGGTGACATGCCCAAAGCCGAGTGATGCAGGGTATTGTGGGCGAACTCGGCCCACAACAACTTATCGGCCCATGCTGCCGGATTCCCTGCAGTTAGGCACCTGAGCATTTTGCTCAGGTCCTGAATCAATCTCTCCGACTGCCCGTTGGACTCAGGATGGTAGCCTGATGATAAGCTAGCCGTAGCGCCAATAAGTTGGCAAAAGGCCCGCCAACACTGGCTCACAAACTGCGGGCCCCGATCCGACACAATGTCAGAGGGGACCCCATGTGCTCTCACCACATGTTGCAGGATGATCTGAGCCGTGCCCATGGCGGATGGCAGCTTGGGCAGTGGAACGAATATACAAGATTTGGTGAACCGGTCTACGATTACCAGTACCGCCGTGAATCCCCTGGACTTTGGCAAACCTGTCACAAAGTCCAGGGCAATATGGGACCACGATCTAGAGCAGGGGTGGGCAAACTTTTCGGCTCAAGGGCCACACTGGGTTTTAAAAATTGACAGACGGGCCGGGTGGGTGCGGGGGGATGGGTGGGGGATTTGGAACTAACATAAATTCACATTTAAACCTTTATTTTCGTGATTAAAGGATGAATTTTGAATATAAATGAAACGACAGACTCCTTTTATGTGCACATTTACACATGCGTGAATGTGATTTTTTTAAATGCATTTTTTATTATTTTTATCTTTGTTTCTACTTGGTGTATCGCCATCTAAACAAAACCAATTCAGCCTTTAACCAAAGCAGCACTTTCAACATAAGTTAATGGTTTATGTGTAACATTTTAAACCAGTCAAGTGGTTTGATCATGCTGGGGTGATAGTAGGGTTGCCAACCGTGCCGTAAAATACAGAATCGTTCCTTGTTTGGAAACTAAACGTGGTGTTCTATATTGAACTGATACTGGACGCGCCTAGTTCCGTATTTTTTATCAATGGGAGAGAAATGCAGCAGATTAGACTGAGACAGGGTGATATTTATGAAACAGAAGGAAACTGCTGCTACCGTGGGAATTAGTTTGGTTATTATTCTAAGTAGTGTTCACTTTTAGTCTCAGTAATGCCGTGTGTGCGCAGGTTATATCAGCATAACCTGTTTATTGCACCACTGTTTGAGTAGCGCAGTGGGCAGAGCGCGTCGCTCATGTTTTTCCGCCCTAGGTTCGAATCCGACTTAGGACCAAACTAAAGTAACGCAGGCAGGGCCGACGCTATATGGATTATGTAAAAATGTTGTTGCACTGTTGTTACATGATTACATGATTTTTTTTATTGATGTTGTTTTGCCTAAAACATGGTTCTCGTTTATTATTATAAAGAATAAAAATAATAAATGTTAAACAGCCGAATCAATGTTCCTATGACGGTGTGGTATATTTTTTATAGGTCCAACCCTAACCGCCTGGCGTGCGCCATCTAGTGGAATCAATTGAAACACTAGTTTCAATTTCCTGCAAGTAGTGCAGGAAAAAGATGAAATGAATGCGGTTTTAGGACAGTTTTGTAAATACTCAGCGGGCCGGATTAAACAGCCTAACGGGCCGTATGTGGCCCGCGGGCCGTAGTTTGCCCACAACTGGTCTAGAGGGTACTGGCAACGGGTGGAGAAGCCCGCGTGGGCGCTCTCTGGTGCTCTTATTTAAAGCGCACACAGGGCAGGCACGGACGAAGTCACGTACCTGACTCTCCATCCCCGGCCACCAAAATCTTCGGCGCAACAGAACCAGGGACTTAGTCGCGCCTGGGTGCGCTGCAAAAGTGGATGCATGGCCCCACTCAAATACCTGACGGCGAACTGTAGAGGGGACATACAGTCGGTCAGGAGGTCCCCCACCGGGGTCCGGCTCTGCCCGTTGGGCATCCTGGATGACCTTAGATATTCCCCAGGTCACTGGGGCAGCAATCTGGGTCGAAGGGAGAATGGGATCAGGCTCGGTCTCCGGTCTGGTAGGTTCCCACTGTCTCGACAGGGCATCCGGCTTACCGTTTTTGGAGCCTGGTCGATAGGACAGCGTGAAATGGAAGCGTCCAAAAAATAGAGACCACCGAGCCTGACGTGAGTTCATCCTCTTCGCTTGTTGAATGAACGACAGATTCTTGTGGTCTGTCCAAACAAGGAAGGGATGTTTAGCTCCCTCGAGCCAGTGGCGCCACTCATCAAGGGCCAACTTGATGGCCAAAAGTTCTCTGTCTCCAACCGGGTAATTCTGCTCGGCTGGAGTCAGACGATGCGAGAAGAAGGCACAAGGATGTAGCTTCTTCTCAAGGCCCGCTCTTTGGGACAAAACTGCCCCAACCCCGACCTCAGAGGCATCCACTTCGACAACGAAGGGTTCCTCAGGATCGGGCAACTGCAAGACCGGTGCAGTGGTCAACAGAGACTTAAGCCTGTCAAAGGCTTGTTGGGCCGGCACCGACCACTTAAAAGGACCCTTGCCAGTAAGGGCCGTTAAGGGAGCGGCGACTGTGCTAAAGTTCTGAATGAATCGCCGGAAAAAATTTGCAAAGCCCAGAAACCTTTGCACCTGGCGAACAGAACTTGGAGTAGGCCAACTCTCCACAGATTGGATCTTAGCCGGATCCATGCGCAGGGCGCCCTGTGACACGATAAACCCCAGGAATGACACTGATGGGGCGTGGAATACGGACTTCTCCAGCTTGACGAATAAACAATGATCGCACAATAACTGGAGAACCCGTCGGACGTGCCCTATATGCTCGTCAATGGATCGACTAAAGATCAAAATGTCGTCTAGATATACATAGACGAAGCGATCAAGGGTCTCCCGTAGGACCTCATTGATAAACCGTTGGAAGACCGCCGGTGCGTTCATCAGCCCAAAGGGCATCACTAAGTATTCATAGTGGCCAGTGGGTGTGAGGAACGCGGTCTTCCACTCGTCCCCCTGCCTGATCCGGATCAGGTTGTACGCGCTGCGTAAGTCAAGCTTGGTAAAAACAGTGGCTCGCTGAAGGGCTTTAAAAGCCGTGGCCATCAGCGGCAGCGGGTACTGATCCTTGATCGTAATGGCGTTAAGACCGCGATAGTCGACACGGGGACGCAAACCGCCGTCCTTCTTCGCTACAAAGAAGAACCCCGCCCCGGCCGGGGAGGAAGAAGGACGGATGAACCCCTGTTTAAGTGCCTCACGCACATACTCCTCCATAGCAACCTTCTCCGGACCGGAGAGTGAGAAAAGGCGCCCCCTAGGAGGAGAAGTGCCGGGTAACAAGTTGATGGCGCAGTCGAACGGTCTATGGGGGGGCAAGTCCTGCGCCCTGGACTTGCTAAAAACCTCTTGCAGGTCATGGTACACGGCTGGTACCTGGGCCAGGTCCGGGAGCTCCATCTTAGGGTCCAACGGTGCGGGAGTCGTGCCAGCCTGAAGGAGGCAAGAGTCCCGGCACCGAGTTCCCCAGATGAAGATCGAACCGGTGGCCCAGTCAATCTGAGGGTTGTGCTTGATCAACCAGGAGTAGCCCAACACCACCTGGAGGTGAGGAACACAAGTCACCATGAAGGTGATGTGTTCCTCGTGGCTGCCTAGACGCAACGTGAGAGGTTGGGTCTGGTGCATGATGGGACTACCCCTAACCGCTCTACCATCAACGGCATAAACCGAGATGGGGGTCGGTAGTGGTTGAACCTCGACCCCCAAGCCGCGTACCAAGTTGATGTCAATAAAATTTTCTACGGCCCCAGAGTCCACACAGACCTTTAGGTTGGTGTCCCCTGAACCCCAACGCAGTTGGGCCTGTAGGAACAAGCCATGGCGAGGGATGTTTACACGGCTCAATCCCAACTCCCCGAATCGAGAGTGGCCTACTCGTTTAACCGCCTCCGTGAACGAGGAGGAGAACTCGAAGACGGAGGTGCGGTCGCTCGAGTGGAACCCAACTGCATGGGTTCAGGATCAGGCGACACCGGTCTGGACGAACCCTGAGGCCGGGAAAAAGGGGTTCGAACACTTCGCTCCCGCGTTTGCTGGCGGAGGCGAGTGTCGATGGAGGTGGCCAGCAAGTAGAAGGCGCTAAGAGTGGTGGGGAGGTCACGAGTGGCCAGCTCGTCCTTGATGTTCTCCCCAAGGCCCCGGTGAAAGATGGCGGTTAACGCCCCCTCGCCCCAACCGCATTCAGCGGCTAGGGTGCGAAATTCAATTACGTAATCCGCCACCGAACGACGCCCCTGCGTGAGTCCAAGTAGCCTAGGTCCCGCTTCCCGCCCTCCAGAGGGGTGAAAGAAGGTGTCTTTGAGGGCACCTCTAAACGCACCCTCAGAAGAACACTCGGGAGCGTTCTGCTCCCAGAGCGCGGTGGCCCACTCCAAGGCTCGGCCAGTTAAGAGGGAGATAATAAAGGCCACCTTGGAGCTTTCTGTGGGGAAGCGTGACGGCTGTAACTCGAAGGCCAAAGAGCACTGTAGGAGGAACCCACGGCACTTTTTGGCCTCTCCCGAAAACCGCTCGGGGGGCGGAATAGGAGTCTCGCCCTCCAAAGAAGTTCCGGGGGGACCAGGAAGATGGCCATGATGGCTTGGGCCGGCCTCAGCAGCCGGCACACGCAGGGTAAGGTCGCTTACCCGCTGTGCCAGCTCTGTGAGCGCTAGCTCATGCCGGCCCAAAGCCACCCCCTGGTGGCGCAGGATGTCAGTTACCGGGGAGGAATCTGCGGGGTCCATAGTACTGGTCGCACCTTTCTGTAATGAGGCAGAAAGGACCCAAGATGCAGATTCTTAAAAAATTACCTTTATTTATTATTTTGAAACAAAAAACAAAGCAAAAGACAAAAACCAGAACAAAAAAGCAGTCGGGAGAACCCCGATTGCACCGCAAGCTCAGCAGGCAACTGAAAAAGAAAAAGCAAAATAATAAATGAATGCGAGGCGCGAACCCCGGTCGCTCCGGTGCTGGGCGTTCGCGCTACAGTCTCGCCAACCGGAGGATGACAACAGTCCTGCCAAAAGCGCTTAAAAGGCGCTGGGGGACTGAAAAAGAAAAAGCAAAATAATAAATGAATGCGAGGCGCGAACCCCGGTCGCTCCGGTGCTGGCCGTTTGCGCGACAGTCTCGCCAACTGGAGGATAGAAAGCTGCTAGGCACAAGCTAAAGATAAACGTCTGGATGAGGCGTGGCACCAGACGCTGAAATCCTGCTATAGCAACAGGGGAGCTAGCACAAAGCTATAAATAAACAGACAGCGCGAGGGCTGAGCGAAATCGCACCACTTTCCCTAGGATGAAGGAAATCAAAGGACTATACCTCAGCACAGCGCTTACAATCCCGAACGGCCTAAAAACCGTCCGGGCTACCGTCTTTCCCCGCAAAATGGGGACGAGAGGACGTTCTCGCCACCGGGCTACACAGGCCAACACAAACAAAAGGTGCGACGCCCGCTGCTGCACACAGGCAGATTAAATAGGCCAGGTGCAGCTGCAGGCAATCGCCCTAATTAGCCGCCCTCCTACTTGAGGCCTCACTGGGTTTGGGTCTGTAACGCCTGCTTCGCCTGCTTCTCCGGGAACCCGGGGTGAGTTCGCCAGCTACCGCAGGCACCCTAACAGTGGTTACATTATAATTTGACATAAACTATAGTACGCACCCCAAATAACTTGGATACAATGGATACAAACATACAAAAAAAGCACAGTATTTTTGGAGACTTTGCTGGTGAATCAGGTAGCACATGTTTTGGCTGGCGTTATGAAGTTTGCACAGGTATATATATATATATATATATTCTGTTTTGTAGGAACTAGGAAATCTAATTTAGTTTTTTTTATTTCATTTTTAGTCTATGATGAATTAGATTGGTCTTAGATTTACAGTAACCCTAACCACGAGGTTAGTGAGTGTAAATAAACACATTAATAAACTTGTATTGTGCTTTTGATTTAGCCTTATTTTTGTGCATTGCCTTTGATCATCTGCTGAAGCATGGGTGAGTTGTTTTTGTGGCAGTGGTCCTGTGGTTTGGAGCAGTGCTGCTGTTTGGATTACATCCTGCCCTCTAATCCCTTCTCTTATGCTTTAACGCTTCACATCTGGCAGGGCTGACACATAGCACTTCCTGACCACACAGCAAATCCTCTTTGTCCTTCTCATCAACACACTATACTATGAGAGTACCCAGAAAATTTTTTGTAAATCCTATATAATTGTTATAAAATTATCTAGTTGAACAGATGCCAAATATTTAGTTTAGTTTGGACCCTAATCTTCAAATTCTGTGTCATGATTTTGCTGATTATTACAGCAACATGATTCCAAAATGCAAAAAAATCAAGACCTCCCTCCACACCAAGACATTTTTTCCAAAAGGAAACCCATTTTTTGAGTTGTTTACTAGCATAAATCCAGTTCTAGCTAGATAAGATAAGATATATGTTTATGACATACAGTCCCCTCCACAAATATTGAACTGGGCTGTAAAAAATTCTTTATTGCTTATTACCTATGAGAACATATGCTCATGACTGTAACTCATTGCTTATCCAAAGAAAGCATAAAAAAACCCAATTCATTGCTGCACTTCAAATTGCATGTTACCATGGTAAATATTTTATCAAATTTGAGACTTATAATGCTGTTGGGCAGTAAAGTGGATAGCAGAGCGGATACTTTTGTCCTCCATAGGTTTATTGCTCTGGGATTCATACTACGCTAGAATTACTTTCTGTATGGAGTTTTCCTCAACCTGTTTTCTGTTTACCCACATCCCAGAGCTATGCTGGTAGGTGTGTGGGTAATTCTATGTTGTTGCTAGGTGTGAGTGAATGACAAGATGAGTCAAAACATTAGGACCGACTCCCCAAAAATATGCATGTCATGTCAACATGCCTTCATATCTTTTAGGTGGTTAGCTACACAGATGTCTCATGTTGCTTGTAAAAGGCCCCTGATAATGTAATCCACATTGTGATGTTGTCAGTCCGGCTTATTCTTGGTCTTCCTCTTTTTCCTAGACCCTCCACAGGTTCTGTCATAACACTGCTTCCAATGTTGTCATGATGGGTGCCACATCCTATGTCCAAAGTAACATAATGTGCAGGACTTAATTCCTATTTCATGAAAACTGCACGTCATAGTCAGAGATACACTATATGGCCAAAAGTATTTAAGCTTGTTGGACACCCCATGAAAAAAAGCATTACAACAGTGAGAAACATCTCTAGGTGAGATTTTGGCTATTTTTACTAGCCACTCTTCTGAGAAGACATCTCACAAGTCTTGTGGTAATTTGTGGCCATTCAGTCATATTTGTATGGCTGGTCAGGGATGCTGGTCCATAAAGCCTTAACTGATGTTCCATTCCATGCCATGCCAAAGCTATTGAGTGAAGTTGAGGTTAGGGCTCCATGTAGGCCACAGGAGTTTCTTTAAACCAAGCTTTTCTTCATGTCACAACACACAGTGCTTCAGTGCTAACTCCTGTCCAGAACTGAAAGCACCTACAGTGGTCAATGGAGCAATGGTAGAAGGTCGACTGGTCTGACGAATCCTGTTTCCTTCAAGATCATGTTGACAGCCTAACCCTGTGTTTATAGTTAACCTGCAGAAGACTGGTAGTCATAATGTTTTGACCTAGCAGTGTTATGTGTTGCCCTGCAGTGACTATGTGACCCTGACCAGGATAAGACATTTTAAGGACAAATGAATAAATGGACCAGTGTTTACTGTTTCTATTCTGACATGATAGATAGTAACAGTATGCAGTTTAGGTTTTCTTGGTTTTACCTGAAATTATATAAACATTTCTCAGGTAGGATGTGCAGGCTTAGTAAATACATTTCCATATTGTTTTCTAAAACTCTGTTGTGTTTGAGAGTGGAGAGGAAAAAATAATAATGAAAACTTTTAAATAAAAATGTATTCTTAGTAATGTTGATTAGGGTTACTCTAATACAAATTCAAACACTACATACAAAATATTTATAATCGCAATATAATCTTTTTGTAGATGAATAAAGGTTAAAGTCAAAGAACATAAACTGTTATTTGTCAGTGATCAAAAAACTCTCTAGATGTATTTAGTTGTGGGTTAATAAACCCAACTATATTATATGAAATTAAAATGCTGCTGGGATAGCCATGACTTAATCAAACTACTTTAAAGCAGGAGTTCTTCAGCTGCAGTACATGAGCAATATACAGTAAAGAAAAACAACTTGTTTTTTGTTATTTTATATACCGTCTGTGCATTTATTCACTTCAAATTGATACACATGTAAATATGTAATTATAAATATGACCAAAAGAAAATGTGCATCAGCAAAAACAAATAAATATTCAAAAGACTTTAAGTGATAAGGAAAAAAGTATTCAAATATTAAAGATAAATAAAATTAGTACTTAATTGCCAATCCAGTATTGCAGAATTCTGTGGTAGAAAATAGTTTAAAGAATTATGGTTATATTTTGAATAAGATTCAAGCATAGACATTAGCTAAGCCATGCAAGCACCATCACCTTCACCTTCTTTTTGGGAGTTATTTTTCCTATTTAACATTTTCACTGCAGTCTGGTGTGGCGCAGCTGATAAAAAAGATTAAGAGAAAATATTGATCCTATTTTTTTTTTAATCTTTTCTCAGTTGTGGATCATTCCCAGTATTGTGGGCAGTTCACTCTTGTACTTCCTGTCTGATGACCAGTGGGAGAGCATCACTGCATGGGTGTACGGCACTGGACTGTCTGGTTTGTTCATCATGTCCACCATGTTTCACACTGTGAGCTGGAAGAAGAGCCACCTGCAGTAAGTATCTGCATATAAAAATCTGAAAGTGCATGGTCATTATTAGGGATGCAAATTTTGACCATCATTGGTCATGTTAACCATTAACAAGCTTAGAGCATCCAATCAAAATATAAACACATCACATATTAACAGATTTTTTTTTACTTTATTAAAAACAGCTGAACGTACTTTATTTAAACATAAATAAATAAAATCTGACATCTCTTATTTCCTGTGGTGCTGTAGACTGTATGCCTTAATTATCTCTGAGGTGTGTCTAATTCAATTGAATTTGAATCGTTTGAATTGAGCTTGGAGCCACAGAACTCACTTTTTTTTAATGATTTAGGACTCATCCTCACTGCGCATGCTCTACTTCTGGGTAAAAAAAGAATAGTGCTACAGTTCTAACCCCAAGAAGAAAACATTTTCAATGCTTTTATAGTATTTAAATCATGAACCACAGAACATGGTAGAACTACTTATGGAAAAGCTGCTTTGCATTATTATGAAGTCTAAATGCGTAAACTGTTGAATCCAGGTGTAGCTTGGCCGAGCTTGTATAAAGTCTGGAGCCAGGACATACCTACATACATACATACAAACATAGAAATGTATTAATCCAAAAGGAAATATGTATCATGACAGCAGCAGAAACAAAGAACTCTGTTCTGCATATGGATCTTTATTTGTTCACAAAATAATGTGGATATCATGTCTCAATATGAAGGTGAAACTCTGCTTACTGTCTTATAATAACTACACTAACATAGTTAGGAAAAGCTTTTATATACCAACTGCATCTCTGTTATTAGCAGGTTTAGTTTAGTGCTTGTAATGAATTGCTTACAAGAACTGTTTAAAATGTACATTCTGAACACTGAACCAGTCAGGGCATTTAAGTTCCCATTACTGTTTTTTGTTCTAACTCTAAATCAGTAAACACACAAAGATTAATAAAATGTATGTACAAACTCTGCATTATCAGACTACAATCAAATATCTTTTAGGAGTATATTGTGCACTTAATAAAACAGTTATCATAAAATGTAACATTTAAAATAATAAAGGTAATTATTGCAGTTTTGCAAGTGGATAATATTTGTCTATTCTTGCTTGATACGAGGATTCAGCCACACTGTTGTAGAGTGTACAGAATGAGGCCTGGTATCGGCTTGCTAAAATAATAATGAACTTCCAGAGAAAACACCTTGTTGGCAGCATGTGTCTCTCAAAAATCCCAATATACGCTTCTGCGTCAGTGGTACCTTCACACATAGGCAAGTCATCCTGCATTGTTTTAACCCTTTTAACATCTTGGAGTATTACGTTACTTAAAATTGCATTTTTAATGCTGTGGAGGGGCTGCACCACCAAGATCAATTCGGGGGTTACTTTTATTAGCTTATAGAATGCCACAGAAAGTGCAAAATGTTTGGTTTCATCTATGGCTTTTTTTTATTGTGTCGTTTGTACTACTTTTCAGCTATAAAGGATCAAACCCAGTAATTTTGGTCTTATTATTAGTATTGGATTAAATCATTTAAGGACTGTGAGACCTTACTGAATCTATTTTACTTTCCATTTGATGGAGTGGGTCAGAACGACAACCACTAACCTTATTTCTCCCTTCCAGGACGGTTGAACAACGCTTCCACATGTGTGATAGGATGGTGATTTATTTCTTCATAGCTGCTTCATACGCCCCCTGGTGAGTGATAGAGGTCTCAGCAAAAGAATGCTTTAGGTTTCTTCCAACCAGCCTGTTGCTATATCAATGATAAATTGTCCTGGTACTCCGATCTTGTCCAGTTTGGTTGCAAGTTTTTGTACTAATTAACCAGGAAGAAGTTAAACTTTCCATAAGTGATGAATGGGTTGAGGAGCAGGACTAAGTGATTTAACCGGTGGAATCCAGGTGTAGCTTGGCCGAGCTGGTACAATGTCTGGAGCCAGGACATACCTACATACTTACACACAAACATAGAAATGTATTAATTCAAAGGGAAATGTGTATCATTACAGCAGCAGGAACAAAGAACCCATACACATAATAAACATATATTGCATAACTATGGGGGAAAAAGAAACATCTGTTTCATCTGGTTTCTGATCCTTCACAATAAATGGAGGGAGTGGGTGGCATTGTCCATAATTGTTAAAAGTTTGTTAAGTTTCCAGGGAATCCAGCCTAACTCCAAGGACCGAGCCATCCTTTTTTATTAGTTTGCTTGTGATTCCATCGTCCCAACACACAACAGCGTAAAATAGAGCACTGGCATCAACAGACTGGTGAAAAACCCACAGCAGGGACATGCACACATTAAAGTACCAAAATTTCTTCAGAAAATTGAAACAACTGTGGGTTTTTTGATAGACAGTATTCATGTTAGTAGTCCACTCCAGTCTGCCCTCCAAGTGCACTTTCAGGTATTTGTGGGTCCTAACCCCTTTGTTATCTAAGTATATAGGACCTAAATAATATGTGGATTTGACAGATTAATAAACTGTAGTGTGGTTTTACATTATATGTGCAGGTTGAACCTTAGGGAGCTCGGCCCCTGGGCAGCCCACATGCGCTGGCTTGTATGGATTATGGCCTGTGTAGGCTCAGCTTACGTCTTCTTCTTCCATGAAAAGTATGTGGTTCATAGATTTTATCTGCACATACACACTTATGCTAAAGTCAATGTAGCTAGTTTTGTGAGGGGAAATTAAGTTGGATGTTAACTCATTTAACCCCAGTTTAAAAAATCTTTTGTCTATTTTTCGTTATGAGAACCTGCACAGTGGTTATAATAAAGCAGTATCACACTTCTGTCTTTTAGGAATAAGATACTGGACCTGATTTGTTACACAGTTATGGGAGCTGTTCCTGCATTTGTGCTTCTCTCAGTGGTAAGCATTTTTTTGCACTAAATGTTTACATATGTCATTATTTAATATCTAATTTAATATCTTAATATAATAAGTAAATATTAATATAATTAATATTTGCATCACCATTCATGAAGAAAAAAATGCTGTTGCTGCAGTACGCCACACTTTTACTCTCTGCCTGTCAGATGATTTATTTTAATAATAATCTGTAATTGTATTGTTTTTTTCCAGCCTGACAGAGCGGGTGTGTTGGAGTTGTCAATGGGCGGAGTCTTTTACTGCTTGGGTGTGGTCTTCTTCAAGAGTGACGGCCTCATCCCGTTTGCCCATGCCATTTGGCATGTCTTTGTGGCTATAGGAGCGGGTATCCATTATTATGCCATCTGGAAGTACCTTTATGCAACTGGGAGTAGCCAGATCAGTCCCAGGTGACACGAGCATAGACTGCTAAGGTCATGAGAAAGGTGCCAATTCCAAATGCCAGTAATTACAAAACTGATCCAGTTACTGATCATTTTGTAGGTTTTTATTATTATTTTTATTTTGTAGGTCTCAACAAAACTGTTAATTTTGATGTCTTAAAAATAATCTATTTTTGGATAAAACAAGTTTTACCCTGTGTAGTTTTTAAAATATGATTGATTTGAATTTAATATATGTTTAAATTTTTTAACTACAATTTTTTAAGAAATCAAGGTAAGGTATTTAATGTAAATTAAGAGCAACACAAAAACATTAGTTCTAAGCAGGATAACTGTGAAAGGTGCACAGTTAACAGCATTCTTAACTTCAGTAAATGTGTCATGATCCGGTCAAAGTGATTTTTGAAATTTACCAAAAATCACTGGGCACAGAAATACAATAATACAGTTACAAAGTGCCACACACTTACTCATTCCTTCACGTCCAGTTTTTGAAGCAGCCAATTGGTCTCTGGAGGAAACACACAAACACACACACACAAAACATGCAGAGCTCAGAAGGTGAAATTCAAATCCAGTTATTTGAGAGCCCTCACACTACCTACTGTGCCATCATGCTGGACACTGTTAGACCAGAATTATGGTTTACCAACTACATCATTATTTTATTTATTTATTTAGAGACAAGGTGTTCCATATGCTCCTGGTGCTAAGGGTGAATATCTCATGAATGAACTCTGAACTCCTCTGCCACATACACTACCAATACCTGGGGACCAGTATTGTTCATTATATGAAAGGCTTGGCACTTGGATAGTTTAAATCTTTTAAATATTTTGAATGTGTATTTAAAAATTAAACAGTATTAAGGAGTATTTTAGTATTTTAAGTTAAAAATCTAAAATTCTCTTGAACCAGAAAAGGACAGAAAAAGCTGCTTAACATTCCATTCTCATTGTTGTCTGATCTCTTTATGATGTGCCATACATTTTCAAAAGGAGACAGATCTGGACTGCAGGCAGGCCAGTCAAGCACATATACATTTTAAGTATGAAGCTATGCTGTTTCAGCTATGCAATTGCAGAATGAGGTCTGGCATTGTCATGCTGAAATAACCATGTACTTCCTGGGGAAGGAGCTTACATGCATGTTTAAAATCCCAATATGCATCTTCACATCAATGGTATCTTCACACATATGCCAGTCACCCATGCCACAGGCACTGATGCATCCCCATACCATGACCGATGTTGGCTGCACTTTAATGCAGATTATTTGAACCTTTTCACACTGTTATGTATGGTATATGGTAAAAAAACTAAAATATCGTATATTGAGTAATGTGCCTTTTAAACTAATTAACAATGCTCTTACCGAATTATCAATTTTTTTGGCACAATGTGGTGCTTGATACCAGAACCTGAATGTACATTTCACTCTTATTGACTGTATTGCTGATATCAAATTCCAAATTTGTTTATATTGTTATTAAGTCAAAACATTAAAAACCATTTCTTTGTACCTTTGTCAGTTAAATAAAGGTTTCAGAGAATTAACAAATCACAGATTCTGTTTTTCGCATTTTACAAAATGTCCCAACTTTTCTGGAAATGCAGTTTGTATGTCAATGGAAGCACTCTTTAACATTGAAAAATAAAAATGCCTTTACAAAGAGGTCATCAGAAATGTATCATTTATTTTTTCAGACATGTTATAATCCAGTAACAATGTGTATAATTTAAAGTCTTGATGGTAATAAGCGAGATTGTGCTGAACTCTGTACTTGTGATAGACAGGAGTCGTTATGTCTCCGCACCCAGCGAAGCTTCAAGCAGGCAGAAAGTTGGAATGGCAGTGAAGCACGTCACTGATAGCTCTCATGTGCTGTGGTAATGCAGCATTAGTGTCTCTGTGCCACCGAGGGCTGTCACTTTGAGTCGATGGTGCCAGTACAAACTGGGCCACATTAGGAAGCTTGAGGAGGTTTATAAGTTCGTGGGCTCGTGTAACGATCTCCTCGCTGTCCTCCTCACTGAAGCATGATGTCACTGGTCCACTATGCGCAAAAGCACGCATCTTAGACAGGAACAGAGATGCTCTGAAAGACAGACAGCTTAAATTTATAATATAATATACTTTTACTTTGAAGCATTACCCACATTACACCTCTTTAAACAATACCTTCAGGACGAAAAGTCCTTTTGATTTTAGCATGACAATCCCCAAACCAAAAGTGATGTCCAGAAGTCATACATTAAGATGTACTGGAAAGCAGACTGAAGCCAGACCAGATCACACAACATTATTACTTGAGCCTAGTAAGGTTTTGTAGCTGAATTAAGCTCTTTCTAGAAGAATGACTGTTGTGGTAATAGCAGCCATTGGGGCCCGCTGTGTTTGGTTTCTGGGTGTATTACAAACTCTTGGCCATATAGCCTATGTGTATGCTTTATGTGTACATGTGTATTATTTGTATTGGCCTTGTATTATGTTTATTATTATCATTTGTAATGTGACTGGAAACATTGGCTTACCGGGGAATGAGGTCCTGACTGCGGGATGCCAACTTTGCCAGTGCAGTCATGAGCACAGTAAGCAAACGTGGAGAGTAGCGTGGTGGGCTGGAAAACTGTCGCACCTGCGTGATCTCAAACAGTATTGGCTCGAGTCCCTCAAAAAATGACGTTATTAGATCCACAGTGCAGCGAGGGTCGTAGGAAAGTGACAGATACTCCCCTATTACCCACACCTGAAAACACAGACACACGTGTATGTATGTTTGTATGTATGTATGTATGTACACAGTTGCAATAAATAAAGTTTTTATTGGTTGAATTAACAGCAATATAAAAAGAAAATGAATGTTGTCGTATTTTAGAGTGGCAGGACATTTTGTTAATGCTCCCATGTCACATTTATTCAATCCTTACCTAATATTGCTGATCTTAAAACCCTGTGCTATTCTGTATGATCTAAAGTTGGGTTACAGCATGATTAAAGCATTGGAAACTCAATAACAACCCTAAATGCTTCAGCTGTGATGTGTTATATAAACACCAGCAGAGATTAAAGTGTTTGTGTACAATGGGTGAAGATTTCACAAAAGAGGTGTCAGCATTAATTGAAATTTATTACATTTATTAGAGATCATCAAAGCAAAAGGATCTTCCACCAAGTACTGAGGCTGGGGTTGAAAGCTTGTGCATGTTAACAATTGTCAAGAAATGTAGAAGCTGTATATTTCATTCTAATTAATCACCAAAACACTATAATAAGGTTAGGGGGTAAATATTTCGGACTGCAACTATATTTTTATCTAGACACATATAGACATACAATGACTGACTTATTAAAAACAATAATCCAGTGTATCTTACATGAGTCATGCTTGCTTTTGCCACTTACCACATGTGTGTAGAAGTCCTCTTTACTGTAGATGTTGGTTGTAGCACTGGCAAATTCCAGCAACTCCTTGTACTGATCAACAATCAGAGGTGGATGCAGCTTGCACAGGGCCCGCAGGTGTGTGCTAAACACTCTACAGCAAACATTCAACAGTCAGTGTGCAGCAAAGAATCAAACTACAGATACAAACTTTGTCCTTTTTTTAAAACCTTTTTAAAAGCTTTTTTAAAAAGCTATAATTATAACATATGTTCAACGGTTCCCAACTTGCAGCCCTTGTGCTATTTGAAGTCTGACAAACAGCAGTGAAGTCTGATGTTCTGTACTTTTAATTGTTTTATTGATGAATTTGTAGGGCTTGCAAGATCTGCTTTAGCCCAGCTGAAAGGGCTGAGAACTACTGCCACTGTCCTAAGCCTAATATATACACATGAAAAGACTAGGTCTCATCTACTGTTCTCTGGAAGTGACTGACCTCTGCACTTCAGTGCTGAAATTCTTGACGTTGTACAGAAGACTGCTTCTTTCCAGCAGTACCAACAAAAGCTGGTTAATAAGCTTCCCATCAGCCATCTGCATACAAACACACACACAGTCAGTAAGTCACTAATTTATAGTTATTCTTCCAGTGATATCATCCATTTTGGGAAAGAATTCTGCAGGTTGGTCAAAGCTCAATAAAGATTACTGGTATGACATTATTTTGACATAATTCATGTTTATTAATACTGCAAACACAGGTCATACAACATTGGTTAAATAGGAAAAAGAGAAACATAGGACTGGAGGCATTTCCAGGTTGCATACTCTAGATAAAGGTAATAGTGTAATTCTGGGCCTTTCTGGTTTTGTAAAATCACATCAATTTAATATTGAATAAGGAGAAAGAACTCTAGTTCAATCACTGACGCTACAAACTATACTCCAAGGTGTATTTGGACGTCCAAGCCACTAACACTGGTGTGCTGATGCAACAGCTCAAAAAGTTGCACATACAGAGGTACCTTGCAACTGGACGCCCTTTGTCGAGAAATTTGTACCCTTAAACTCGATGCTTCCCTTAAACTCGATGTATTGTATTTCAGTGTTTTTTTTTATATTATATTTGTGTTATTTTCAGTGTATAAGTGTCAAAAACAACCCCATTATTTCACATAAGCCTAAAATATATGCAGTTCCACAGGACCATGTAACACAGTTTTCCCATTCATCCTTATGGTGAAAAAAATCCCTTGAAACCCCCCTAAAACTTAATGCCACTCCCAGAACCAACTGATGTTGAGTTTCAAGGTACCACTGTATTATTACATTATATATAGTGAAAATATATTTATGGAAATCGAGTGTGTAGAGGGTTCATAATGACCTTCCTCATTACCAATGCTGTAATAAACATGCTTCAGGTTACTGGAAGGTTTGTGTGGTGGCTGTTACCTGAGTAATTGTGTTGAAGTAAACATGTAGAAGTACAGGGACAATCTGGGCACAGCGCACCACACGTGGACTTTCCGCCATTCCCTCTAGAGCCTCGTGAAGCATACTTAACCTGGAGAGCGGCACAAAGCAGTTTGATAACATCACAAGATTAAACAACATGCTTGAAGTCCTTGAAGTCACGCTGGCCTAGGAGGGCTGAAACTTAGCAAGCGACTCAGGTTTTTAAAACGTGTGGCCAAACTGTGGCAGATCCTACTAGGTAGCTTTAAAGTGTATAAATGAACACACTTTGCTTTTTGTATTCTTCCATCACTCATGCTTGCAACTCTACAAGACATTAGGTGTCACTGTTGCAGCAGATGACTCCCCATGCAGCCTTCCTCCCTCCCTCACACATCAGGTTGTACCCCTGAGATTTAAAATAGGAGAGCACTTTACAATGATTTTACCTCAACACCAGTGTAAGTGATTTTAAAACTTTTATTGGTGTTCACTTTTTGTTTTCTCTTTTCGGCTAGCAGTAATGTGGTACAAGCAGCAAGAGAATTGCAATAGGGGATTGGACTTGTCTTTGGAAAATTGGATTTAGAAAAATATGAGGTAAGGAGTTCACAAGTGATAATCTAATGTCACCTGTCGATGGTGTCTCCGCTGCCTGCTTCTGGTCGAAGGATGTAAAGGAAGAGTCCTCTGTATGAAGGCTGGCGAAAGGCTTCCAGAGAGGCAGCAATCCTGGAACCTTGCTGGTCCCAAATGACTCGTTCACTGGCCTGATAACACGCTGACCTGCAGTGGATTTACAGTCAGTTTAAACCCACAGAAATCCCACATATGTCTAAAATCTGAACAGGTTTATTACTGGATTTCACTAACTTCTTACAGTGGTATTTGTCACACTTAATAAGTGCAATGCACTGCCGCCCTTTCCAAGGTGTATTTGTGCCCTGCGCTTAGTGTTTTTGAGTGCCACTGAACTCCTAGTGTCCTCTCCAGGGTATTCCAGCCTTGCTCTTAGTGTTAAATATTTTAGGATTTGTCCCAGGTGTACCATGGCATTGTAAACACTAAACTGCAAAAATACTAAAATAGTGCTAGCACTGATGTAAACACACATGAATATAAAAGAATTGTAGCTGTTGAGTCTAATGCAGGGTTTTTAAACCCTGGGTCGAAAAAAAATGGGCCACAGATAAAAGTAATAAATTATAAATAAATAAACTTGTACGCAAACGCCCCCTTGTGGAGGCTTTATGTTACAGGACCAGATTGTACAGACAGAGAGTAAAATACATCGTGTTACCTGGGTCATTTAAAAAAAGTTTGATAAACCATCATAAACCATCAACGATTTAGTTTTAGAATAAAGTTGTATAACGAGCTAACCTGTGCTGGAGGTCCAGGGCTGCAGCCAGACAGGGAAGATCTAGCAGTGAGTGAAGTAACTCGATTGCTGTTTCAGGAGCCAAAAAAGAAGGCAGCAGCTCCATAAACTCTGATATCAGCCCTGGACTGTTCCATGCCAGAAACTTGAAAAGAAAATAGATATGAGCGTATGGAACATCACTAATAAAGATGTGGATTAAAATTTGTTAATTGAATAGAAAAGTTACCTTAAGCAGGTTAGGAAAGCTTTGCCTGTAGATAGGTACTTTATCCTGCAGTACTTTCATGTTGTGGAGGCAGAACTGGATAAACTCGAAGGCCAGAATGGATTCATTGAAGAGCTCAGCTGGAAAGCGGCTAAAGAGTTGGCAGAGGACTACTTCTGAATCTACAGCGGCGGTTTCACCTAAACAAAGAACATGACTTTTAGAGAACTAAAATCTGACTGTCCTTAAAATATGTTCAAGGTTTACACTAACAAAACAAAAAATTATGACCGTCCATCCAATATGCCATTGTGCTCTCGTGTGCTGCTTTAATGCGATGGGCTCCACATAATCTCAGAAGGTGTGCTGTGCTATTTGGTATCAGCCTTCAGCTACTGTATATTGCAAGGTGGATCAGCTGTGGATCTAATATCTAATATTTATATATTATATATTAAAAGTCCACATATTCCTTTACTAATGCCATGTTTTCGTGATGTAAAAAAAAGTAGGTTAGACCTTTAACCTGTACTAAAATCGTTTAAGGGTGTGCATATTTATGCAACCACATTATCAGTTTTTACCCTCCCCTCCCCACCCAAAAAAAGGTTCAGTTACATATATTACATTATAGGTGTTTTGGCTCATCAGTGTAGATTGCATTCACTCACTGTGGTTGAGGTAGAACTGAGCGATGGGCAGTAGTGCTCGAGCAAACCCCAGGTCTGTACTCAGCCTGCTGTATAGTGCTTTGATACAAGGAAAGGCACGGTACACATAGGATGGGTCCTCACTGCAAATGATGTCCATTATGGCCACTGACTCCACAATGCACTGGACAAAAGAAAGCATCTATTCAACTAACCAGCTTCAGGGGTAGATAAATCTCTTACCAAGGCAGCCAGGTCAAGTAGTTTACAGGCTATGAGTTTGTTATTAGTAATAATAATAACTAACTAGTTCATCTTGCTAATAAACATTCAGCCTCGTCTCTCATCATAATTACAATTTTTTGTGTTATGAACTTTTTAATGACATATGGCTAGTGGTAAAGTTCATTCATTTATTTTTTAGACATTGTAGCTTGATATGGCTAGTTGGTAGTGTTTTTGTTTTTTTTCGAAGTCAAATTTTAATCTAACATGTTTTAATCTAATATCTTGTGTGTTTTTGGGTTTAAATTCTAGATTGTATTTGTTTTAGGCTGTTGACTTCAATTGTAAATATATTTGTCTTTAAGTACTAATAAAAAAAAAACCTGTCTTTAAGTACTTAGAAAGGAACACTTCATAACATGATAAAATATTAAAGGATTTCAGAAAGCTGCTCCAAAGTCATTCAAATATCATTTTCTGACATTAGGCAGATTATATAAAAACTATGAGAAAATGGGACAAACTCAATGGATAAATGAACAAGTAAATACCTAAATAATGTAGCTTCATGTGACTTTAAAAAAGAAATCATTAAGAAAAGTTAGATAATGTAGTGTGGCTTACCGCCTTCTGTAGCTCTGCATCAAATTTCTTCATGGCCTCTACAATAAAACATGAAAGTGGTTTTCACAAACCGTTACCTAATTGTAAACAAGTTGTATTAGAGATATGGTGGTTAACTCACTCCGGTCACTCTGTTCAATGAGCCGGTGACAATACTCAAATGCTTTCTCCCTGAGTCGCTCCTTCGGTGGTAGGAGTCGGCTTGATGAGGATGTGGCTGAGACCATGGACATGACCGAGCTGTCCAACTCAGATCGATCATCTACACCGAGAGCAAAGAACAATCCACTACTACCCTCAATGACTAAAACAAAATGTGTTTGACATTATAGCACAATGCACTGACCATAGTATAAAAAGATTAAAAATGACAATTATAGGCAATTAAAATGGAATCAACATAGAGTATAACAAATTTAAGTTAATTTGACAGGCTCTGTAATTAAGTCACCAGGTTAGGAAAGAAATGGATCAGCAGAGCTGTTATTCACTGATTATGGTGCTTGGTTATTGACTAATTGGAAAAAACATCATTAGTTACAACAGACAAAAATGTGTATATTTCTAAATATGAGTAGAAAATACCCAAACCAGCTCTTGGACATTACTAACTACAGGGTGGGCCATTTATATGGATACACCTAAATAAAATGGGAATGGTTGGTGATATTAACTTCCTGTTTGTGGCATATTAGTATATGGGAGGGGGAAAACTTTTCAAGATGAGTGGTGACCATGGCGGCCATTTTGAAGTCGGCGATTTTGGATCCAACTTTAGTTTTTTCAATGGGAAGAGGGTCATGTGACACATCAAACTTATTGAGAATTTCACAAGAAAAACAACGGTGTGCTTGGTTTTAACGTAACTTTATTCTTTCATGAGTTATTTACAAGTTTCTGACCACTTATAAAATGTGTTCAAAGTGCTGCCCATTGTGTTGGATTGTCAATGCAACCCTCTTCTCCCACTCTTCACACATTGATAGCAACACCGCAGAAGAAATGCTAGCACAGGCTTCCAGTATCCGTAGTTTCAGGTGCTGCACATCTCGTATCTTCACAGCATAGACAATTGCCTTCAGATGACCCCGAAGATAAAAGTCTAAGGGGGTCAGATCGGGAGACCTTGGGGGCCATTCAACTGGCCCACGACGACCAATCCACTTTCCAGGAAACTGTTCATCTAGGAATGCTCGGACCTGACACCCATAATGTGGTGGTGCACCATGTTCGACTGATGCCACTCTCCAGTGACATGCGGCGAGTGCTACGCTGTGGGCTCTTGCTGAATGAAGCTAGGACAGCCACTGATGTTTCTTCATTAGTGACAGTTTTCATGCGTCCACATTTTGGCAAATCCAACACTGAACCAGTTTCACGAAACTTAACAAGCAGTTTGCTAACTGTAGCATGGGAGATGGGTGGTCTCGTAGGGTGTCTTGCATTGAAATCTGCTGCAATGACCCGGGTACTGCGTTCACCAGACATCAACACAATTTCTATCCGCTCCTCACGTGTTAACCTCTGCGACATGTCAATGGCTGTAAACAAAGAGAAGCTTGTAAATAACTCATGAAAGAATAAAGTTACGTTAAAACCAAGCACACCATTGTTTTTCTTGTGAAATTCTCAATAAGTTTGATGTGTCACATGACCCTCTTCCCATTGAAAAAACTAAAGTTGGATCCAAAATGGCCGACTTCAAAATGGCCGCCATGGTCACCACCCATCTTGAAAAGTTTTCCCCCTCCCATATACTAATGTGCCACAAACAGGAAGTTAATATCACCAACCATTCCCATTTTATTTAGGTGTATCCATATAAATGGCCCACCCTGTAGTACGTATATACTACAGACAAAATATAAAGCATATTTTAAAACAAAACAAGGTAGTTTTAGGCAGAAGATATGATAGGTTAAACTCTTACAGTTTTATCTTTTGTTTCAAGACCTACTAGTGTACTAGAGAGATTTAATTATTAAATTGCTGTTTGAATTAAACTATGGCTGTATTGTTTGCATTTTAACTATAATATATTTCCATACAGTTGACTTTTTAAATTAGGTTTGTGGTAATTATATACAGGCACATCATAAATAATAATTTTCTTTGTACTCTAAAAGAGGAGGAGACAGTTTTCCTCCATTCATTAACAACTAAATACATTATCAGGCAAACAATATAAAACAGATTAGTGTATTAAATTCAGAAGTCATATTTTCATATTTTATAACTTTAGTATAATACTTAGCTGTATTACCAGCTGTACGTACAATTATGCCTGCCTTCAATATTCAGATGTTTCTTTACATTCTACTTTTCAGGTTTTTTACTTGTTTTTTTTTTTTTTATAAAAGCAATCTCCAGGAGCAGGGTTGGGCATAAATGAGCAGAAAGAAATGAATTCTGTTTATGTCTTTAGGTCAGTCATGTCAAACTTGCAGCTCACTGCTTACCTTGCTGTGAAATATGAGTGACCTGTGTTCTTTTTGGGGCTAGCAAAAGTAAAAATCCAATCCTGAGTTATTTATGCACACTGTACAGATCACTGTTAAAGCAATATCCATTTAAACTCTCCATGCATCTATTATGCCTCAAAAAAAATAACAGTAAAACATCATATTCTACAACTTTTTAGCTAATCCAAACACCCTGTGTTTTATATGTTACCTGCTTCTGTGTTGGAGGTTCCACCTGTGTCATAGGTGAGCAGCCAGCTCCTGAGCATGGAAAAAGTGTACATGTTCATCCACTGATCCTCAGTGTAGCTCTGTCCCAAACACAGCACTGTGAAGAAGTCTCCAGCCACTGCTCCATCCACTTCAGTCATAAGTGCTGGCTAAAAAAAACAGTTATGCAGGTGAGAAATCACTTTTTTAACTTTTTGTAGTCTCATATTTGTAAGGAAGAAAGCTTTTGCTGCACCTGTCTTGTTCTGGGACTAGTAAAAAATCCTCCAGAGGACATGGAAGCTCCTTGATGAATGCTGGCATATCGCAGCCAATCAGCCAACTTTCGACTAACTACATTCACCTGATCTGAGCACAACATAAAAAAATCAAACTGTCATATATATCTCATAAAATAAAACAGAGCATTAAATAACCATAGCTGACTATTAAGGACCCACCTTCACTGAGAATATCTGGTGAGAACTTTAACATTTTGGACAGAATGGGAAGTGTGTGCTTGGGGACCTGCATCTCAGGAGGTCTTGACTCGAGACTCTTCAGTAAATGCTGGCAGATAGGAAGCAGATCCTTTTTGCTCCCAGCCTGAGAAACAGGATGTTATGTTATAGCAAAGTGTAAAGAGACAGGGGCTGCAGTCCAATCTAAAGTGAGCATTCCAACAGAGGGCGATTAAAGTGTGGTCGCCCCCCAACAACCGCTTTGAAAGCGTTCACCTCAGAGATTCTTTAAAAATTATGATTTTTAAAATGAACAACTGGGCGCCCAGGTGGCACAGTGGGATATTCCGCTAGCTCACCAGTGCCGAGATTCTGAACTCCTCGGTTCGAAACTCGGCGTTGCCACCGGTCAGCTGGGCACCATCTAGCGGGCAAAATTGGCAGTTCCTGCAGGGAGGGATGACTGGAATACGTGGGCGGGGTCTGCAAACGCTGTGTAAGGACCTTGATTGGAGGATAGAGGCGCCTGTGCAGAGTGCATTAGACAATGAGATTATTTTTGGTATTTTATTCCCTCTACAGAGTGAGCCTATTAGAGTCATCACTACAGTGTTTGTAACCTTTGGAGGAGTTAGGGCATAGTGAAGATCACGAGAGAATATTGTGATTGTGATGTGTTGTGAGAAGATGCAGAGGAAGCATGAAGAGCAGTTACCTGAGAGAGCACCACACTGGTTATATAAGTAAGTGCTCTGCTGTCCTGGCTGAGCTCTGTGGAAAGGCTGTGCACACTGAGGGGTAAACTCTCCCTCAAGATGGCTGAGGACAGGACCTGAAACTGCTCAGGACAGGATGGCAAGCTTAGCAACATCCTCAGCTTCTTTATTAGGTCAGGAGGGAGCCTGGTAGTGAACATCAGAATTAACATAAGTTACACAAAGAGCTTGAATAAAAAGACAAAATCATATCTCATTGCTTCAGGGGAGAAGGTTGTTCAACACCTATTTAAATAAGTGAACATCCCCTTAATTTAATAACTGGGTGCACCTTATTTAGCAGAAACGACGTATACAATGTATATAATTTGATACCACTCTTTAACTTTGCTGTCCATTAATTTTAGCTTAGTTCTTGCTGTCCAAGAATTTTAGTTTTTTACAGAACTGCTTGAAATTAGACACAATGCTTACAACAGCATCTCTATTCTATTAAATTCAGGACTTCAACTAGACCACTCCAAAACTTTAGTTGTATTTCTATTTAGCAAGACAGATGTAAATGTACTTTTGCATTTTTGTATCAATATCCTAGCCTGCTAAAAAAAAACCTACAGACATAATTAATCCCTAGCTGTAAAAAATAAGCCAAAAGAAAAGGGCCTGGACCACTCGGATCTAAAAAAAAAGAAGCGTAATTTACTGCTTTTTAAATTAAATTCTGTGAAGCCTGTGTTTTGTCAATTAGCAGCATTTACTATGACAAGAATTCAAATCCACAGAAAAGTACCTGATATACAGAAACTATAAGAGTTGTGCAAAAACTTAAACCGTCCCTGGATGCTTAGGTAAGATACACAGAAATGTCCCAAGTCTAAAGAAGGTTCATTCGATTCTACAGTTCTGCAGTAGTCCTCATTGTATGATGGTTTCTTTTACACAAGATATTAAAACTGTGTGTGAATGTGTGGTGCTGAGACTTACTGATTATTGTAGGTCAAGGTTGTAAAGTGTTTTTCAACTTACGTTCTGGCATATTTGTTGGCAGACACAATCAAGTGGAGCCTCTGAAGAGAATCAGCCACTTCTCCTCCAGCTTCCCGACTTGAATGAAGTAGTTTAGATACACGACCATAAAACTTCTGGAGCTCATCTTCTTGTATTTCTCTGAAAAGCATAACAAAAATGCAGCACTAAATTTATAACAGAAATCCTGCATTATCTGAGCCAGTGTAATTCAAATTCTGGGAGGTTTTTCCATGAGATTTTAGAGTGTGTCTGTGGGAACTGTGGTCCATTATATTTTGTATGGTCAGAAATTGATGTTGATCCTGTTCACCAGGGTTACAATTAATGTTACAATTAATAACTACCCCCTGCATTAACTGTTGTTTCTTATATAAGGAATGACGTCTTAATATAAAAAAACAACAGCATAGGAATGCCAAACTTCACTTAAATACTAGTGGTTAAAAGTACTCTGTACTGCTGAAATGACAAACCCTGTGTTCAAAGGAAAGTAATTATTTGTGTGTTAAGCTTTTTTCTTCCCATTGAACCCATTATAAAAGTAAAATATAAATATATTAAAAAGTAGAATATACACCGATCAACCGTAACATTAAAACCACCTCCTTGTTTCTACATTCACTGTCCATTTTATCAGCTCCACTTACCATATAGAAGCACTTTTTAGTCCTACAATTACTGACTGTAGTCCATCTGTTTCTTATGCATGCTTTATTAGCCCCTTATCATGCTGTTCTTCAATGGTCAGGACCCCCACAGGACCACCATAGAGTAGGTATTATTTGGGTCAAACTCCATCAGCGCTGCTGTGTCTTATCTACTCATATCAGCATAACACACACTAACACACCAGCACCATGTCAGTGACACTGACATGGTGATGGTGTGTTAGTGTGTGTTATGCTGGTATGAGTGGATAAGACACAGCAGCGCTGACGGAGTTTTTAAACACCTCACTGTCACTGCTGGATTGAGTATAGTCCACCAACCAAAAATATATCCAGCCAACAGCTGAGAATGATCCACCACCTAAATAATACCTACTCTGGTGGTCCTGTGTGGGTCTTGACCATTGAAGAACAGTATGAAAGGGGGCTAACAAAGCATGTAGTAACAAGGAGGTGGTTTTAATGTTATGACTGATCGGTGTATAGTGTGGTCTTGCATGTTTAGTTCAGTTTTTTTTCAACAACTGATGGTAGCACTGACTGATCCTTACATTAGTGGGTAATCTGTTTACATATCAGTATATTGGGGAGCATTTTAATACTGGAGGGGGCACAATATACATTGTGATTACTGCCTTGCTTGTGAGCAGTAATAAGTTAAAAAAAAAGTGTGGTGTTTTTAGACCATTGTTTTCGTACATGAAGTCACGTTAAGCATGCTTGTATAAAAGTGCCGATCACGACACACTGCTTCTAACCTGGACAAGTCAGGAAGAAGAAAAGATGTGCTGTTGAAATAAAAAACGTTTATTTATTTATTAGGATTTTAACCTCATGTTTTACACTTTGGTTACATTCATGACAGGACACGTAATTACTTGTTACACAAGATTCATCAGTTTACAAGTTTAATGTCAAACACAGTCATGGACAATTTTGTATCTCCAATTCGCCTACGCAGACAAGGGGAGAACATACAAACCACACAGAAAGGAACCGGACCGCCCCACCTGGGAATCGAACCCAGGAAACCATGCAAATTGCAGTTTAAGAAGTGCTAGGTCAAAGCTCATAACACGTTATTGTCTACTCAACAATTATATACCTAAAAACATACAATTACAAACAACTATAATTAGGTAAAGCAATCTGGCTAATACTCTAACCTCAAGCAGTTGTGCACTCTGTAAATAAACTAATATTGTAAGAAGACATTGTTGCTAAATAAAGCAGATAAGTTATTCCACATTTAAAGCTACAGTAGATTTTAAACAAACATAACATAGATTTTTGCTACGTGTGTTAGTACACTAGGGAAAGTAATCAATAGTGCACTGACAAATCCACCAGTTCAAATTTACTACATCAAAAATGCAAGCTATTCAGATTTCAAACCTTGCTTGTTTAATCAGACTCTCAGTCCCGGGAGCGAACATGCTGTATCGGATCAGTCTAACAACATCAGAAAGGCTTGATGTAAGAGGTCAGTATCGCTGAAAACTATTAGAAAATAGATCGTAACAGAAGCCCTGTTTTTAACTACAAATCACATGACACCAGAGGTTCCGCATTGGTCGTCACGTGATCCGCACAGCTTTACACATTGGTCGTCGGTAGGGTGCCAACTTAGCTTAATAGAGCTTCAGTGTGTCGTTAAAATCGCAGCGTGAACATGGACAGAGTTGGGTTGCACTGTATTCAGAATACAAACATAATTATATTAATAATATTAACTTTCTAATTTTTGTTAAAAAAAACCCCCAAAACTTTCACACTCACTGTCCATTTTATCAGCTCCACTTACCATATAGAAGCACTTTGTAGTTCTGCAATTACTGACTGTAGTCCATCTATTTCTCTACATATTTTTACCTTTTTTTACTCTGTTCTTCAGTGGTCAGGACCCCCACAGGACCACTACAGAGTAGGTATTATTTGGGTGTTGGATCATTCTCAGCACTGCAGTGACACCGACATGGTGGTAATGTGTAAATGTGTGTTGTGCTGGTATGAGTGGATAAGACACAGCAGCGCTGCTGGAGTTTTTAAACACCTCACTGTTACTGCTGGACTGAGAATAGTCCACCAACCAAAAGTATCCAGCCAACAGCTCCCCGTGGGCAACATCCTATGACCACTGATGAAGGTCTAGAAGATGACCAACTCAAACAGCAGCAATAGATAAGATAGATAGATAGATAGATAGATAGATAGATAGATAGATAGATAGATAGATAGATAGATAGATAGATAGATAGATAGATAGATAGATAGATAGATAGATAGATGCATACTTGCATACTTTAAAATAAATGTAGTCTCCTTTTGAATTCCACTCTTTTCACATTTTATTTTGCTTTTACCCCTAATTTTTCTACTAATCTAGTCGTGTCCAGTTGCATTTTCCTCCTCTACTGATGCTTTCCACTCCTGACCAAGGAGAGCTGTGACTAACACGCCCCCTCCGACATGTGTGCAGTAGCTGACTGCATCTTTTCACCTGCATGAAGCGAGTTAATATGGGGCTTAGTTTCGCGCACAGAGAGACACACCCTGATCACACATTATCCCCCACATTATCCCAAATTAGCAAGCTGAAACATTCCATCTGGTCAGTGGCACCCACAGAAATTATTCATAGGGGTGGCCAGATGGGGACACTGAAAATCCTGGGGTGGCACACCAAAACGAGAAGGCATAACTACATTTTAGGTAGTATACAGACTAGCTGATAACTAATTATCTGATGTGCATAGACTAATATGGTACAATTAACATTTTACCGTACAACAACAATCCTGTTTTATTGTGTAATGTATCTGTATATACATATATTAGGTGATCCATTGTTCTTTAAATAGACTAGTTACCCTATTTCTTAAAAAGACCAACATACAGGTTTAAATTATGTGAGTACATTAATCGCAAGGAACAAATAATTTACTGAAAACAAAATGCTGAAGTCTAAAACATCACAGAGGCCTCCAATTATTTCCAATACAGCTCTATTGAACTTTACTCTTGCTGTTTTTTTTTTTTTATAAACAAATATATTACAGGCTATGTCCAAAAATGGGAAAAAAAAAAAAAAAGCATTAACACAGACAATGTACAGTTACCTATAGCCTACTCCCAACCTATTCTTATCCCTGCTTATTAGCCTACGTTTCTTAAAGAAAGACCAGATGTCTGTGGACTTTCTCTTCATTGTTCTTCAAATAGGCTAGTTGCCCTATTTCTTAAAAATACAAATGTACAGGTATAAATTGAGTGAGTACATTAATCGCAAGGAACAAGTAATTTACTGAGAACAAGAATGCTGAAGTTTAAAACATTACAGAGGCCTCCAATTATTTCCAATACAGCTCTATTGAACTTTACTGTTGTTGTGATTTTTATAAACAAATATATTACAGGCTATGTCCAAAAATGGAAAACAAAACCAAAAAAGCATTAACACAGACATGTACAAGTTACCTATAGCCTACTCCCAACCTATTCTTATCCCTGCTTATTAGCCTACGTTTCTTAAAGAAAGATGAGATGTCTGTGGACTTTCTCTTCATTGTCTGCAAATTGCACAGCACAGTGACTAACAGTAGCAGCTAGTATGCTAACGCTATTAGCTAGCTAGGGCTGGGTGATATGACTAAAAAACTTATATCTCGATATGCTTTTGAGAAGTAGTAATATACGATACGATACAATATAATGTAAACTTAACAAAGTACAATGGCAGGCCACTGCAATTTTACTTCAAATAAATGAGAATTAAAAAAAATCCCGACAGCAGCACCATGATCAACCACACAGCAGTATAACATCATAATTGCTGCTTACCTGAGCTTCTCTTCTTCAAATCAAGACAAATCTATACCCGTGTGTTGTTTCATTAAGGATAAAATCCACTTTTTTCTAAATGTTTTCCTTCATGTTTACAGAATATTTCCAGAATATTTATATCTATATCCAACAGATAATTTATTCTCTCTGCTTTCGTGGTTAAATGCTGAGACTGGTAATTCATTAACTAAGCTGTCACTTATAATTCTACAACCAATTAAGTTATTATTATTTATTTGGAGTTTAACCTCATGCTTTACACTCTTTGGTTACATTCATGACAGAAACATTATGCCATACACAAGATTCATCAGTTCACAAGTTTAATGTCAAACAGTCATGTACAATTTTGTATCTCTAATTCACCTCAACTGCATGTCTTTGGACTGTGGGAGGAAACTGGAGCACCCAGAGAAAACCCACGCAGACACAGGGAGAACACACAAACTCCACACAGAAAGAACCCGGACCACCCCACCTGGAGATCGAACCCAGGACTTTCTTGCTGTGAGGCGACAGTGCTACCCACTGAGCCACTATGCTGCCCCTCCCCCCCAATAAAGAGAGAGTTCTTTCATTGCCAGCCCACCCGAATGATGCACATTGAAGAAATGCAAAAAAAGCATATCCTGCTTTGGATTAGAGGAACAAGTGAAGTTCCGCCCAAAATCTGAATTCGGAAGCTGTGATTGGTTTATACAGCTGTTTTTCAAGGAATGTGCTACAGCGACGGTGGTTGGCTGCCTGCATTTTTATTTTTATGAACTGTTGTAAAAATATACATCATTGACCTAAACAGACAGGACCTATTGAATTATATCAGAAAGAAGCATATGCATATGCGAATCAATTCTCCGAAGGGATATTGCTGTATTCAGCATATAGTCTTACATAATGTTGCACCAGTTAACATTTAAACATGGATCCTCACTGGTAACATTTCGTAAAAATAAAAGTAATGAATGGTCACAACTAATTCATACAGGATCAGATGAGCTCTGTATTACTCTTAGGTAGGCCTATTGGGTTAAATGTTTAAGTCATTTGTGTTCTAAATAACTTTTATTAATCTGTAATCTGAGTTCAATCAGACTGGAGGAAATCTTTGCATGTAAACATGGCCATGGTGACACAGTCTGATCGAGCAGCTCCAGTAGCAGATGTAATACTGTGCTTGAGTTAATAACGATGTGGTAGACAAGTATACTCAGGAAAAGTACTCCTGGTCCAGTATATGCGCTTAATTCTGTGCATTTAATAAAGA
The DNA here is from genome assembly GCF_030014385.1 of Trichomycterus rosablanca. Classification (NCBI taxonomy): domain Eukaryota; kingdom Metazoa; phylum Chordata; class Actinopteri; order Siluriformes; family Trichomycteridae; genus Trichomycterus; species Trichomycterus rosablanca. Next base: position 22,813,999 of record NC_085989.1, on the reverse strand, counting down.
AAATTTATAACAGATCACCTAATACTGTAATATTAAAGGTAATAAGGAGTAAAAGAACAGCGATGTTGTAGTACTGTGTGTAAGTATATACAGTATGTATGTACTGTATATTGTAGTACTGTGTGTAAGTATATATGTATGTATATTGTAGTACTGTGTGTAAGTATATATGTATGTATATTGTAGTACTGTGTGTAAGTATATATGTATGTATATTGTAGTACTGTGTGTAAGTATATATGTATGTATATTGTAGTACTGTGTGTAAGTATATATGTATGTATATTGTAGTACTGTGTGTAAGTATATATGTATGTATATTGTAGTACTGTGTGTAAGTATATACGTGTATGTATGTACTGTATATTGTAGTACTGTGTGTAAGTATATATGTATGTATATTGTAGTACTGTGTGTAAGTATATATGTATGTATATTGTAGTACTGTGTGTAAGTATATATGTATGTATATTGTAGTACTGTGTGTAAGTATATATGTATGTATATTGTAGTACTGTGTGTAAGTATATACGTGTATGTATGTACTGTATATTGTAGTACTGTGTGTAAGTATATATGTATGTATATTGTAGTACTGTGTGTAAGTATATATGTATGTATATTGTAGTACTGTGTGTAAGTATATATGTCAAGTCAAGTCAACTTTATTTATATAGCGCTTTTTACAATAGACATTGTCTCAAAGCAACTTTACAAAATCCAGGACCAACAGATACAAAAACCCCTGTTGAGCAAGCCGAGGGCGACTGTGGCAAGGAAAAACTCCCTGAAAATTACAGGAAGAAACCTTGAGAGGAACCAGACTCAGCAGGGCCCATCCTTCATGGGTGGCCTGGAGGATACTTTAAATAAATACACGATTTACACAAATCATACAAACACAGAATTAAATGATCTAAAAGTCATAACTGGTAATAAATAGATAAATAAACAATTAAATAATAATAGAGTTGTTATCCACTCTAGTCTTCAATAAAGTCTGTAGTGATTTCTTGTCGTTGCAATTACTCCAGACCAGTCACATCTGACAGGAGCAGCATCGTTGTCCCGGCAGTCTCGACTTCAATCCTTAACCTCGGCGGGTAAACAGGTTTCCATCAGAATGCCCTCGGGGTAAAACAACAGAGAATGTAGTTAATAATGTACAATGCTAGTTGACAAACAGTTTTACAGAGAGTTTTAGACTCCGGCAGCCCTAATTATTACAGCATAACTAAAAGGGAGAGCAAGCAGGTAACAAGGTCATGAAGGCTTTCACAGGACATCAGCGCCCATCTCCCCACCGTCACCAAACCTGAGTGATCGGACAAGAGAGGCAGAACGACAGCAACCCAACATCCCTGATCACCACAAGTTTCTATGACCAAGAACCCCCAAGCTCTGCGCCTTTGTCTATACTAATCAAAAGCCTGAGAAAATAAATATGTTTTCAGTCTAGACTTAAACATTGAGACTGTGTCCGAATCCCGAATAGAGGCAGGAAGATTATTCCAGAGTTGTGGAGCTTTGTAGGAAAACGCTCTTCCACCAGCCGTGATCTTTTTAATTTTAGGAACTATAAGTAACCCTGCATCTTGTGAACGAAGTGGACGCGCTGGGCTGTAGTGATTAATAAGTTCACTCAGATACTGTGGAGCCAGACCATGTAGCGCTTTATAAGTTAGTAAAAGTATTTTGTAATCAATGCGAAATTTTACTGGCAGCCAGTGTAGAGATGATAGAACAGGAGTAATATGGTCAAATTTTTTAGTTCTAGTTAGCACTCGAGCTGCTGCATTTTGAACTAACTGGAGTTTGTTTAAGGATCTACCAGAGCATCCAGTTAGAAGAGCATTACAATAATCTAACCGAGAAGTTATAAACGCATGGATCAGTTTTTCGGCATCATTAACAGATAGTATATTTCTTATTTTAGAAATGTTACGCAAATGATAGAAAGCAACTCTAGTAGTATTATTAACGTGTGTATCAAATGAGAGATCTGAATCTATTGTGACACCTAAGTTTTTTACATCTGGGCTGGGAGTAACAGAGAACGTGTTTAAGTTTAGCACCAGGTTAGACAATTTGTCTCTTGCAGCTTTAGAGCCAACAAGTAAAACCTCTGTTTTATCTGAATTAAGTAAAAGAAAATTACACGACATCCAGTTTTTTATGTCGTTTACACAATCTTCTATCTTACTGATTGTGTCAGTATCATTTGGTTTGGCTGATATATACAGCTGTGTGTCATCTGCATAGCAGTGAAAGTTTATGCCATGTTTATGAATAATTTCACCTAGTGGAAGCATATAGAGTGTAAATAATAGCGGTCCCAGTACCGACCCCTGTGGAACACCATACTTTACTTTTGTAGTTTCCGAGCATTTATTATTTACATAAACGAATTGAGAGCGGTCAGTCAGATATGATTTAAACCAAGAGAGTGCGAGTCCTTTAACACCTACTGTATTTTCTAGCCTCTCCAGTAAAATGTTATGATCGACCGTATCAAACGCTGCACTAAGATCTAATAGAACAAGAAAAGAGACACATCCATTATCAGAAGACATTAACAACTCGTTAACTACTCTAATTAATGCGGTTTCGGTACTATGGTTGGGTCTAAATCCTGATTGAAATTTTTCATGAATACAATTTTCATTCAAATAAGAACATAGCTGTTTGGAAACGACTTTTTCTAATATCTTTGAGACAAAAGGAAGGTTTGAAATTGGCCTATAATTAGCTAGTACATGTGGATCAAGATTAGGTTTTTTAATCAGGGGTTTAATAACAGCACTTTTAAACAATTTAGGTACATACCCAAGGTTAAGGGATGCATTGATTAATGTAAGCAGGGGCTCTACAATAGCTGGGAGTAAATCTTTAAGTAAACGAGTTGGAACAGGATCGAGTATACACGATGATGACTTCGATGATTTAATCAACACAGTTAGTTCATTTTGGGAGATTGGATTAAAGGAATTTAGTTGGATTAACTCGTTACTATTATCACCACTGTTATCACCAATGCTGCTCGGAGTGAGTCCATACTTAACATTGGCAAGTGACACACTCTGACTCTGAAGTCGTATTTTTTCTATCTTGTCATTAAAGAATTTTAAAAAATCATGGCTGGTACAGTCAGGCGGTATATTAGATTCAGTTTCATTAACGTTTTTAGTTAATTTGGACACTGTCTCAAAAAGGAATCTGGGATTGTTTTTATTTTTCTCTATTAGGGATGAATAATATAAAGATTTAGCTTTTATAAGTGCATGTTTATACTCAGTTAGAGCATCTTTCCAAGCAATCTTATACACTTCTAGTGTAGTGTGACGCCACTTGCGTTCTAATTTTCGTGCTGCTTGTTTAAGTGCGCATGTGTGGTCATTGTACCAAGGAGCAAGTTTTTTCTCCCTAATCAGTTTAGTTTTGAGTGGGGCTACGTTATCTAAGGTTGTGCGCAGTACGGTCTCTAGGTTTTGAGTTGCCTGATCTAGTTCTTTAGGTTCTGATGCTGATATATTTGGTAATTCTGGTAGGCAGTTTATGAACGCTGCTGCAGTTGCAGATGTAATAGTGCGCTTATATTTAAAACGATTTGGTTGCTGTATATTATTGGACAGGGACACTTCATAAATTAGTAGAGAGTGATCAGAGATTAAGTCATTCTGTGGTATAATTTCCAGGTTGTCTATGTTTATACCATAAGTAAGTATTAAATCTAAGGTATGTTTACAGCGGTGAGTGGGTCCTGTTACATTTTGGGTGATGCCTAAGGATTCTAAAATAGAGTCAAACGCAATTTTGAGTGGATTACACTTATCCTCATAATGAATATTAAAGTCACCAACAATTAAAGCTTTCTTAGTTGATAAAACTAATTTAGAAAGAAAATCGGCAAATTCGTTAAGAAATTCTGAGTAAGGACCAGGGGGTCGATAAACAGTAACCAGTTTAAACATACTATTTTTATCAGATGAACATTTATTGGTTATGTCAGAGATAAGAACTTCAAACGAGTTTGTTATGGGAGATGATTTTACAGTAAGACCTATGTCTTTATCATAAATTGCGGCTATTCCTCCACCACGACCGCTAAGACGTGGCTTATGTTCATAACTGTAACCCGGAGGAGATGCTTCATTTAAACCTAGATACTCATCAGGTCTAGCCCAGGTCTCGGTTAAACACAGGGCACTAAGACAATTATCTGTAATTATTTCATTTACGTTTATATGTACAGTGTATCACAAAAGTGAGTACACCCCTCACATTTCTGCAGATATTTAAGTATATCTTTTCATGGGACAACACTGACAAAATGACACTTTGACACAATGAAAAGTAGTCTGTGTGCAGCTTATATAACAGTGTAAATTTATTATTCCCTCAAAATAATTCAATATACAGCCATTAATGTCTAAACCACCGGCAACAAAAGTGAGTACACCCCTTAGTGAAAGTTCCTGAAGTGTCAATATTTTGTGTGGCCACCATTATTTCCCAGAACTGCCTTAACTTTCCTGGGCATGGAGTTTACCAGAGCTTCACAGGTTGCCACTGGAATGCTTTTCCACTCCTCCATGACGACATCACGGAGCTGGCGGATATTCGAGACTTTGCGCTCCTCCACCTTCCGTTTGAGGATGCCCCAAAGATGTTCTATTGGGTTTAGGTCTGGAGACATGCTTGGCCAGTCCATCACCTTTACCCTCAGCATCTTCAATAAAGCAGTGGTCGTCTTAGAGGTGTGTTTGGGGTCATTATCATGCTGGAACACTGCCCTGCGACCCAGTTTCCGGAGGGAGGGGATCATGCTCTGCTTCAGTATTTCACAGTACATATTGGAGTTCATGTGTCCCTCAATGAAATGTAACTCCCCAACACCTGCTGCACTCATGCAGCCCCAGACCATGGCATTCCCAACACCATGCTTGACTGTAGGCATGACACACTTATCTTTGTACTCCTCACCTGATTGCCGCCACACATGCTTGAGACCATCTGAACCAAACAAATTAATCTTGGTCTCATCAAACCATAGGACATGGTTCCAGTAATCCATGTCCTTTGTTGACATGTCTTCAGCAAACTGTTTGCGGGCTTTCTTGTGTAAAGACTTCAGAAGAGGCTTCCTTCTGGGGTGACAGCCATGCAGACCAATTTGATGTAGTGTGCGGCGTATGGTCTGAGCACTGACAGGCTGACCCCCCACCTTTTCAATCTCTGCAGCAATGCTGACAGCACTCCTGCGCCTATCTTTCAAAGACAGCAGTTGGATGTGACGCTAAGCACGTGCACTCAGCTTCTTTGGACGACCAACGCGAGGTCTTTTCTGAGTGGACCCTGCTCTTTTAAAACGCTGGATGATCTTGGCCACTGTGCTGCAGCTCAGTTTCAGGGTGTTGGCAATCTTCTTGTAGCCTTGGCCATCTTCATGTAGCGCAACAATTCGTCTTTTAAGATCCTCAGAGAGTTCTTTGCCATGAGGTGCCATGTTGGAACTTTCAGTGACCAGTATGAGAAAGTGTGAGAGCTGTACTACTAAATTGAACACACCTGCTCCCTATGCACACCTGAGACCTAGTAACACTAACAAATCACATGACATTTTGGAGGGAAAATGACAAGCAGTGCTTAATTTGGACATTTAGGGGTGTAGTCTCTTAGGGGTGTACTCACTTTTGTTGCCGGTGGTTTAGACATTAATGGCTGTATATTGAGTTATTTTGAGGGAAGAATAAATTTACACTGTTATATAAGCTGCACACAGACTACTTTTCATTGTGTCAAAGTGTCATTTTGTCAGTGTTGTCCCATGAAAAGATATACTTAAATATCTGCAGAAATGTGAGGGGTGTACTCACTTTTGTGATACACTGTATGTATATTGTAGTACTGTGTGTAAGTATATATGTATGTATATTGTAGTACTGTGTGTAAGTATATATGTATGTATATTGTAGTACTGTGTGTAAGTATATATGTATGTATATTGTAGTACCGTGTGTAAGTATATACGTGTATGTATGTATATTGTAGTACTGTGTGTAAGTATATATGTATGTAGGTATATTGTAGTACTGTGTGTAAGTATATATGTATGTATATTGTAGTACTGTGTGTAAGTATATATGTATGTATATTGTAGTACTGTGTGTAAGTATATATGTATGTATATTGTAGTACTGTGTGTAAGTATATATGTATGTATATTGTAGTACTGTGTGTAAGTATATACGTGTATGTATGTACTGTATATTGTAGTACTGTGTGTAAGTATATATGTATGTATATTGTAGTACTGTGTGTAAGTATATATGTATGTATATTGTAGTACTGTGTGTAAGTATATATGTATGTATATTGTAGTACTGTGTGTAAGTATATATGTATGTATATTGTAGTACTGTGTGTAAGTATATATGTATGTATATTGTAGTACCGTGTGTAAGTATATACGTGTATGTATGTATATTGTAGTACTGTGTGTAAGTATATATGTATGTATATTGTAGTACTGTGTGTAAGTATATATGTATGTATATTGTAGTACTGTGTGTAAGTATATATGTATGTATATTGTAGTACTGTGTGTAAGTATATATGTATGCCCCTCCCCCCCAATAAAGAGAGAGTTCTTTCATTGCCAGCCCACCCGAATGATGCACATTGAAGAAATGCAAAAAAAGCATATCCTGCTTTGGATTAGAGGAACAAGTGAAGTTCCGCCCAAAATCTGAATTCGGAAGCTGTGATTGGTTTATACAGCTGTTTTTCAAGGAATGTGCTACAGCGACGGTGGTTGGCTGCCTGCATTTTTATTTTTATGAACTGTTGTAAAAATATACATCATTGACCTAAACAGACAGGACCTATTGAATTATATCAGAAAGAAGCATATGCATATGCGAATCAATTCTCCGAAGGGATATTGCTGTATTCAGCATATAGTCTTACATAATGTTGCACCAGTTAACATTTAAACATGGATCCTCACTGGTAACATTTCGTAAAAATAAAAGTAATGAATGGTCACAACTAATTCATACAGGATCAGATGAGCTCCGTATTACTCTTAGGTAGGCCTATTGGGTTAAATGTTTAAGTCATTTGTGTTCTAAATAACTTTTATTAATCTGTAATCTGAGTTCAATCAGACTGGAGGAAATCTTTGCATGTAAACATGGCCATGGTGACACAGTCTGATCGAGCAGCTCCAGTAGCAGATGTAATACTGTGCTTGAGTTAATAACGATGTGGTAGACAAGTATACTCAGGAAAAGTACTCCTGGTCCAGTATATGCGCTTAATTCTGTGCATTTAATAAAGAAAATTTATAACAGATCACCTAATACTGTAATATTAAAGGTAATAAGGAGTAAAAGAACAGCGATGTTGTAGTACTGTGTGTAAGTATATACAGTATGTATGTACTGTATATTGTAGTACTGTGTGTAAGTATATATGTATGTATATTGTAGTACTGTGTGTAAGTATATATGTATGTATATTGTAGTACTGTGTGTAAGTATATATGTATGTATATTGTAGTACTGTGTGTAAGTATATATGTATGTATATTGTAGTACTGTGTGTAAGTATATATGTATGTATATTGTAGTACTGTGTGTAAGTATATATGTATGTATATTGTAGTACTGTGTGTAAGTATATATGTATGTATATTGTAGTACTGTGTGTAAGTATATACGTGTATGTATGTACTGTATATTGTAGTACTGTGTGTAAGTATATATGTATGTATATTGTAGTACTGTGTGTAAGTATATATGTATGTATATTGTAGTACTGTGTGTAAGTATATATGTATGTATATTGTAGTACTGTGTGTAAGTATATATGTATGTATATTGTAGTACTGTGTGTAAGTATATATGTATGTATATTGTAGTACCGTGTGTAAGTATATACGTGTATGTATGTATATTGTAGTACTGTGTGTAAGTATATATGTATGTATATTGTAGTACTGTGTGTAAGTATATATGTATGTATATTGTAGTACTGTGTGTAAGTATATATGTATGTATATTGTAGTACTGTGTGTAAGTATATATGTATGTATATTGTAGTACTGTGTGTAAGTATATACGTGTATGTATGTATATTGTAGTACTGTGTGTAAGTATATATGTATGTATATTGTAGTACTGTGTGTAAGTATATATGTATGTAAATTGTAGTACTGTGTGTAAGTATATATGTATGTATATTGTAGTACTGTGTGTAAGTATATATGTATGTATATTGTAGTACTGTGTGTAAGTATATATGTATGTATATTGTAGTACTGTGTGTAAGTATATATGTATGTATATTGTAGTACTGTGTGTAAGTATATATGTATGTATATTGTAGTACTGTGTGTAAGTATATATGTATGTATATTGTAGTACTGTGTGTAAGTATATATGTATGTATATTGTAGTACCGTGTGTAACAATATATATGTATGTATATTGTAGTACCGTGTGTAAGTATATATGTATGTATATTGTTGTACTGTGTGTAAGTATATATGTATGTATATTGTAGTACTGTGTGTAAGCAAGGACGGATTAAGGATAGTCTGGGCCCCTGTGCGGTCCGGGCGAGCTTCTGGCCTTTTGTTCGCGCTGTAACCCTAAAAAACCACTTATGGTCTCCGGGTCACTTTGAAAATCTTGACCCCTAACAGTTACTTCTTAAAACTTCAAGCTAGGAGGACGGGGACAGTGCCATATGGTGCGTCTCGTTGAGGAGAGCCTCTTGTGCTGTCCGGGCGCGCTTCTGGCCTTTTGTTCGCGCTGTAACCCTAAAAAACCACTTATGTTCTCCAGGTCACTTTGAAAATCTTGACCCCTAACAGTAATCTTTTTTTTTACTTCGAGCTAGGAGGACGGGGACAGTGCCATACGGTGCGTCTCGTAGAGGAGAGCCTCTTGTGCTGTCCGGGTGAGCTTCTGGCCTTTTGTTCGCGCTGTAACCCTAAAAAACCACTTATGGTCTCCGAGTCACTTTGAAAATCTTGACCCCTAACAGTTACTTCTTAAAACTTCGAGCTAGGAGGACGGGGACAGTGCCATACGGTGCGTCTCGTCGAGGAGAGGCTCCTGTACGGTCCTGGTGAGCTTATGGCCTTCTGTTCTCACTGTAAGCCTAAAAAACCACTTATGGTCTCCGGGTCACTTTGAAAATCTTGACCCCTAACAGTTACTTTTTTTACTTCGAGTTAGGAGGACGGGGACAGTGCCATACATGGCTGGATTACTGACCGGGCCAGTGGGGCCAGCGCCCAGGGGCCCTTGAGGTCAGGGGGCCCCGGGGGGGTCCTGGCCCAAAACATTTTGCGATGCCTATCAACATTTATGATACAATATATTTTTATTTCCGAGGGCCCTCCATTTTAAGGATCCTCTGACTATTAGGGACTTTGACCCCAGGGCCTCTTGGGGGCCCTAGCCATGCTTTTGGGGCCCCTAGCCATGCTTTTGGGCCCTAGCCAAAATACTTCTCTGTTATAGTTGACTCCACTCCAGACCTTGCTCATGTGGACCAACTTACTTTTATTTTCAGGTTTGTTAATAATGACGGACATGTAGTTGAGCGTTTTCTAGCTTTTGAGCCTATTGAAAACCATAGTGGGGACAGTTTGGCAGAGTGTGTCGTTGCTATGGTGGAGAATCTGGGCCTAGACTTATCCAACTGTAGGGGCCAGTCATATGATAATGCAAGTAACATGTCGGGAAAGTACAATGGAGTCCAAGCTCATCTTAAACAAAGAAACCCTTTGATTTGTTATGTCCCCTGTGCAGCACATTCACTGAATTTAGTTGGTGTCAATGCTGTTGACAGTAGCCCAGAAGCTGGACGTTTTTTTGACTTTGTACAGGCAATGTACACATTTTGTGCATCATCTACACACAGGTGGGGAAAGGTTTTCCGTGATACTGATATCAAACTCACACTGAAATCACTGTCAGGTACTCGATGGAGCGCACGAGCTGAGTCAACTAAGGCTCTTTGGAAATATTATGCATAACTGAGAGAGGCATTGAATGATATGTCTAAAGATGTGGAGGAGAAATGTGTAACTCGAAGTGAAGCCTCTGCACTCTGTGACAAATTGGACACGTTGGAGATGGCCTTCATGGCATACTTCTGGGACACAATACTACAGAGGTTCCAAGCCACAAGCCTGCAGCTGCAGAAGCATGATATTGACATTTGTACAGCTACACAACTTCTCTTGTCTTTACGAGACTTTGTGGCAGCACAGAGAGATAACTTTGAGGTGTTTGAAGGGGCAGCTTTAAATGTCACCACTGCTGTCTCCCAAGAGTACAGGCATGACCTCCAGCGTACAAAGAAGCGCAAAATTATGTCTGATGATAGTGCAGAGCCAGGTGTAGCATTTAACGGAAAGGACAAGTTTCGGATCGAAACTTTCAATGTTGTCATTGACAAACTTGTGTCCTGTCTCAACCACCGTTTGAATGCATACACACACTTAACTGAGCTATTTGATGTTCTTTTCATGCCTGACAATATGTCTAACAGTGAGCTCACTTTAAAGGCTAACTCACTCGCTGCAGCATATCCTTCAGATCTGAACATGAGCCTGGCAGATGAATTGATACAATACAAATCATTCATAACAGAAAAAGAAAAATGTCCTAGTAAAATGCTCAAAACCATGATAAATTTGAATTTACAGTCAACCTTTCCAAATGTCTACATAGCACTTAGACTTTTTTTGACTGTGCCTATCACAAATTGTGAAGGGGAGCGTTCATTCTCCAAACTGGCTCGTATTAAGAATGAACTCAGGATTAGGATGCGCCAAAACCGCTTGAACTCACTGTCACTTCTGGCCATTGAATCAGATTTGGTCAGACAGCTTAATTTTGATGAATTAGTGGATGACTTTGCAAGAAAGAAGAGTAGAAAGAAACTTATATAAAATAGATTCTTGTGTTAGGGTTAGTTATTGACAGGTTGTTTAATGTATTAATTTATGTATGTATGTTATCCTTAATCCGTCCTTGGTCACGCATGAAGTGTATGTGTATGCGACTTGAGAGAAACTCGGACTCGAGTCATAAACTCGATTGCTCTCTGTGACTAAGCACACCCAGACATTTAAAACGACCAAAAAATTGTCTTTGTGCGCCTTATGTACATTTGTGCGTCTTTGAGCGCTCTTCTGCGCTGCTATATTGTTGTTCTGCGCGTCCGTCTGTTACTTTGCGCGTTGGAGCGTCATTTTGGGCTTTTGTGCGTCTTTGTGCGTCTTTTTTTTATTTACATCTGCGGCATTTAACAAACGCTTTTATCAAAAACGACTTACAACTTTCTGATAACTCGTCCAGTACTTAAATCACTGAGCTACCTCTACACTACTTGTGTTTGTAAGCTCCTCTGTGTATTTCAGGTGTTTTCATACACGTCTGCGTAAGATTTGCGCGCTTTCCAGAGCCTTTATGCACTTCCCTGCTTTTCTGTGCGCTTTTGTGTATGTCTGTGCGCCTATAGATCCGTCTTTGTGCAGTTCTGTTAATGTATTAATATAGATAATATATTCCAATCTTTTGAAAGAATGTACAAAGCCAGTTTCCGAAAAATCGCAATGAAAAGAAGAAACTGTGATTTGTTGATTCTTTTAAATCTTTAATTACCTGTTAAAAGTAGAAAGAAAAGATCACTGATCAACTTCATTGTATTTTGTGATTGTCATTGTATTAAAATGCTGTTAAAGTTTTGTCATAATAGTTATGTGAAATTTCTGCTCTTTTCCAACAAAGTAAGTTTTGATTAAATTTTAATAAATAAATAATTAATAAATTTATTTATATAAAATAAATATATAAAATTAATAAATAAATAAATAATTGTAATTTGATTTCATTGTGCTTATTTAGATTTTTTGCAGTTATAATATTAGTGCCACATACTATTAAATATTTCGAATATTTGAAAATAGAAAATTTCGAACATTTTGGGAATAAAATCAGTACAGTCTGTAAATGTGATTGATAGCAACTTTATAAAATCATTGCAATAAACTTAAACAAGCAAATTATGAGGGTTCTTAAAAAAAATCCTCACTTATTTAAAAAAATCTATTTAATAAGAATAAAAAAAAAAAAAAAAATGAAATTACTTCTCCTTCTGATGCATTTTTCCCAGCGTCATACCAACTTAATGCTATCAGCAAAAATGGTTTTGGTTGAGCGTGTAGCCACTGATGCACCACTGCTTTCACATCATCATCACATGAAAATCTTCTTTTTCACTTTAACTCGCCCCTGCATGATGCAGTTGTATTGTACTTAGATAGATTAAGATGAAACTACTGCCTAAATTTCTGTACTTGTTCCAACACATTCTGAGTTAATTAAAGCTTCTTTCACCAGATTGGACAGCATACTTATCTCCTTTATTCGGAGTAATAAACCTCCACACCTGAACAGAGCATCTCTTCAGCTTTGGAAGTCTGATGGCGGATTGGCCTTACCAAATTTTTTTGTCACTATTACTGTGCTTGTAGTATTCAGAAACTCATCTTTTGGACCAAGGGTTACTCCTCCAGTGATGGCCCACCATGGATACAGCTTGAATTGTCTTCATCACAACAATCCCTCCACGCCACGAGATGGGCTACTCACCAGTGGATTATCCACATATGTTTTGGTCCTGCTCCAAATTGTCATCCTTTTGGACTGAAATGTTCAAAAGATTCCAGCTCTCAGATTCCAGCTAGTCCAGCTAATAGCCTTTAGTATTCTACTGGCCAGACATGCCATTCTCCTGAGATAGGAACTTTCCTCTCCACCTATACCCACAACTGGTGGCTCAAGGAGCTCTTGGGCAACATCAGACTGGGGTCTCTACATTCATTTTATAAAACTTGGTCGCCTGTCCTTAACACTACTAAGGAATACTGTATTAGAGAGGGGTTGGGTTTTCCTTAACCAACATCCCCCCCCCCCCCCCCTTTATTTTATTTTATTTATTTATTTATTTATTTATTTATTGTATGGGGTTGTTTTGTTTTTTTGCAGTCTCTATTGTTGATTGAATTTATTGTTAATCTGTCTTTTATTCCTTAGAAGTCACTGCATGTTTTGGTTTGATAAAAGAAAATCTCAATAAAGAAAATAGTTTATAAAAATAAAGTTACAGGTACACAACGTTTTGAGTGCTAACTATTTCTGGTTTGTAGGTTTAACTTAATGACTCATTTCATTCAATCAAATTAATGAAAAAACGAGTTTTAAAACTTACTTTATTTGAGGCAACGAATTTTCTTAAATTATTTGAGTAGATTTAATTATTAGGGTTTACAGTGATTCAGAAGCCAATTAAAACTGTTCCTCTTGGCAAATTTTTGAGGTTCCTGGTTTAAAATAAACATTACAGACATCTGGCTGTTTGGCATGAACACAAGATAATGAAACAAAATAAAACAAAAGATAATCATTAAGATTTACATAAAATATTCTCAGTAAATTTGATCGTTTTTTATTTTAGTTGTTTGAAGCAACCCCAGAGATCTTAAAGATATAATATTCTATATAATACTTGTATGTATGAAATTCCTTAGGTTGCATACCAACTCTACACCTATTCTTAATAAATTAGGTCTCATCTTTAATCTTTTAAATTTACAAAAACAAAAAACAAGACTTTTGAATTACTATAATTTTTAATTTAAGAGAACTTAAAAAACAATTATCTGCATTTCTCACATATGTATTTAAGTGTATGTGTGTGTGTGTGTGTGTGTGTGTGTGTGTGTGTGTGTGTGTGTGTGTGTATCTATACAATTATTTTGCAGTCTGGATCAAATTATTTACAATATTTCAAAGTAAGTCTGACTATATGATGGTATTTTTGTTGATCACTAATAGCCCTGACATGACAGGTGCTCAAAAACCTTTAAACAACATTTATTGTACATCTCTGACACCCCAAAAATGATATACTGTATGTGCTAACTGAATTGAATAGCTTTGATTTTTTTTCTTTTCATATTTCTCCTATCCATGAAAAGTCATTGCTTTTGAAAATTATCCCATTTGACTCTAAATTCTAAATGATCAAGAAGCTTGTTAGTTTACACTCCTCTTTTTAGGTGTAATTTATCTTCATTTAATTGGTCCAAAGACCTAACTTATTTCTAAAAAAGCATATTATTATATTTAAAAAAATGTTTTTACATTAGAATGCTACCTTAGGTGTTTCTTTTGCCTTTTAATTTTCCAGAAATATATGCATTTATTTTGGACCCAGTGTTCAATGGTGCAAAGGTAAAAGAAGGTGATAAATTAAAAAACAACATTGTGTGAGTTTTTTAATGCATTGCTTTTATTGAGGATTTTTTGAGCATGTCAGTGTGGTTGAATGACTTCCTCTAGATCTCAAGGGCCTTTCCTATAAAACACACAAAATAACTATTAGTAAAATGTTATGCAGATGTTATCTCAGTTAGAAAGATTTTTTTACTTACCAGCTCATCAGTGTTATGGTTTTATGTCTTAAACTTAATTGCTATACTTACTTCCTTTTTTAACCCCTAAATTTAAAGGCTACTCTAAATTTGCTTTTTAAGGCCTGTTTGTCTTTGACTTCATGCTCTTCCTCGTCAACCTTCATGTGCTTTTCCATCCTCTTCCTGTTACGCTCCTCCTTTTTCTCCATCTTCGATTTCTTCTTTAGCTCTTTCAGCTCAAGGAGAACCTTTGATTTTTCATCCTTTATTTCCTTTTCTAGATCCTTTAGCTTTGTTTCCCCCTCCTGCTTTTCACGTTTGGCCTCCGTTTTCAGAATTTTCACTTCCAATTTTAGGTCTTCAATTTCCTTTTGTCTTTTCTGCTTTACCTCGTCCATCTCAAGCTTTAGTTTAACCTTCTCCTCCATTTTATTGAACCATTCTGTCTTGGCATGAAACTCCATCTCCAAAAGCCCTGTTTTTTCATCAAGGGGCACATTTGGAATATTGTCAATCATAGGACTCATTGCTTCTTCCTCCACAGTTTGCAGCTCAACATCATTCATATCAGTGTTGTCGGTCAGCATGATCTCTTCAGTGTTCTTAAAGCACTGATTTGGCACCCATGCTAACTTGGGTGTTTGTGGTGGCTTTACATCACCAGTGTTCAGATTGGAATTCATGCTGGACTCCACACAGGAATGCTGGAGCTTTTTTAATGAAGAAAGCCGGGTCCTGGCCGAGCTAATGAAAGATGATAAAGAGAAAGGCAGCATAGACTTTTGAGCTGGTGTAACGTCCTGACTGACTGCTAGAGAAGCAGTAGATTCCATCTCAGCATCACTTGTTTTCTGTGTGCTCTAAAACAAAAATGAGATAAAAGAATGTGTATATTCAGTGTTGAGTTGAATGAACATTATATTACTGTATGATGTTCTATAAAGTGCAAACCTCTGCAATAACATCTGTCAGTTTGGTCATCTCTCTCAAGAGATTCTCAGAGCACTCTGCATGCTTTTGGAAGATCTTGTTAAGTGATAACAGGATCTCCTGGCTGCAGGTGCTCTGCAGGTTCTCTTGTTTCTCCCCCCAATCCTTCTGTTCCTGACTCCCATCTGCACATTCCTCCAGCTGGAAACCTGCCGCATCCTCTTCCACCTTCTCCTTCTTTTACAGCATTAAAAACATAGTTAGCATCATGAATGAAGTAAATACAGTCAGTAGTTATAAATAATAGGTTGAACATGAAGAAGAAAGAAATGAAATGTTTACTCACAGGAAGAGGACGGGTTTTGCGGAGCTTACCGAACAGTCTCCGTATCATTTGTATCCACTTCCGCATCCTTACCCACTTTCTTACTTCCATACAAAACACAAAACAAAGAACAACAATAAAAGATATCAGAAACGAAGCTGCGTGTGTTACTTTAGGTACAATGTATCTACTGCTCCTACAGAAGGAACTTACCACAGTGTGTGATGAGAAACAGATGAATATTTTCTCTCGTTAATGAACTTGAGCAGCTTCCTCTGAGCAGAGCTAAAGTCAAATGAGGCTCCAGCAGCGCGGACTGCTTTTATAGCCTTTTTCATTATGACGTACGTAGTGTTCCGTCCACCGCCGCCTGTAACTGCTTGTAGTGACGTGTTGAGTATAATCAGCTCTATTATGGCAGGCCGTTTTAACATAAAATTGGCTTCACCACCTTTACATTACAGATATCTGTAATTCATTTATGACTAGACATATTACTTAATTAAGATATCTCTAATCATATTTTGACTAGGTAAAATACCAATTTGAGATATCTCTTATTACATTCTGACTAGTATAAATGACGTAAGATTTACCGTTGAGTTGTATGGAGGCTCCAGTTCAAGATATCTGCTATTAATTACTATCTCAAACGTACATTTCAGATATCTACAATTAAATTATGACTAGTCATTAAGTAAATTACAGATATCTCGCTTTTTGTTCTGATTAATCATAATTGCAATTAGAGATATCTTAAATGTCGTCATTATTTAAGATATCTTAAATGTATTTTAGATATCTGAAACTAAGATCCGATTAGTGCAAATTAAATTGCGGATATCTTGAAAGCAAATAATGACTAGGCAAAACTAAGTTAGGGATATCCAGAACTGTATTTTTGACTAGTCAAAAGTCCTTTTAAGATATCTTCAAATACATTAAAGATATCTTGAACATTTTTTCATCTAGAGGGCTTTTGTGTATCGGATATCTTGAATTATCATTCTGAATAGTCAGAATGTGTTTGTAGATACCTTGAATGACCATTATGTCCAGTCAAAACGTCCCAGATTTACGTAGGATTTTAGCGCCATGTTTATGAAGCATTTTGGTATTGTTTGCATTTGCTAATCAGTAGTCTTTGTGCGATGTCAGGCCAGTCGAACTCACTTTCTCATGTTTTTAACACGATTTTAGTGCTGCTGCTCGTGCTCGAAGTTTTTAAAAGATTTATTTATGAGCACTGTACAATTATCACATTTATGAATCACTATAAATAAATATATAAAATGCATTTAAAAAAATAAGGTTTGTAGTAGGTGAGAGAAATGAATGTGTGGTTTGACAAAAATGAAGACATCATATCAGACTTTAACAGATTTATTTATCTCCATTATTAAATGATAACAAATGTATTAATCTTCATTTAAAATTTTTATAAAATAAATACAAAACAAAAGTTATTTAAAAATATAAGGTTTGTAGGAAGTAAGGGACATCAATGTGATTGTATAAAATTTTTTTAACATTAATTTATCAAACTACAAAACTTCAATACATTTATTTATTTGCACAATAATATTAAAAATCATTACATACATATATATAAAACACCAAAATTATTTCTAAAATTAAGGTTTGTAGAATGTGAGGGACAGTAATATATGTTTATAAAAATAGTTTGACTTTATTAATTTAAATCATATCAGAGTTTAATAGATTTATCTCTAATATACACTTATTATGGATTTACTGATCTTAATTATAAATTAAAATAAAATAAAAAAGTAAAAAGTAGTTTCTATAAAACAAGGTTTGTAGGCTGTGAGGGACATAAATATGTGTTTATAAAAAATAGTTTGCCATTAATTAATCAAACCATATCAGACTTCAATAGATTTATTTATCTTTAATATACATTTATTATACAATAAATTACAATGAAAAAACAAGGTTTGTAGTAGGTGAGGAACATTGACTGTTTGCATATAAGAATGCTAATTTCTTGAGACCTTTATAGATTTATTCATCTCCAATATAAAATTATCACAGTTTTACTGATCTTCATTTAAAATTAATATAAAATAAATATTAACTATATTAAAATATAGGGTTTGTAGTAGATGAGAAACATTGATGTGTTTGTATAAAAATAGTTTGACATTAATTCATCAAACCATATCAGACTTAACCATAACCATTCATCAAACGTATCAGTACTACAACTATACCTAATTACAGTACTACAACTATACCTAATACAGTACTACAACTATACCTAATACAGTACTACAACATCGCTGTTCTTTTACTCCTTATTACCTTTAATATTACAGTATTAGGTGATCTGTTATTAATTTTCTTTATTAAATGCACAGAATTAAGCGCATATACTGGACCAGGAGTACTTTTCCTGAGTATACTTGTCTACCACATCGTTATTAACTCAAGCACAGTATTACATCTGCTACTGGAGCTGCTCGATCAGACTGTGTCACCATGGCCATGTTTACATGCAAAGATTTCCTCCAGTCTGATTGAACTCAGATTACAGATTAATAAAAGTTATATAGAACACAAATGACTTAAACAATCAACCCAATACCTAAGAGTAATACGGAGCTTATCTGATCCTGTATGAATTAGTTGTGACCATTTATAATTTTTATTTTTACGAAATGTTATCAGTGAGGATCCATGTTTAAATGTTAACTGGTGCAACATTATGTAAGACTATATGCTGATTACAGACTCCTAAGTGTTGTGCTACCTGTACAAATAGTTTGGGCTCCGATGGTGACATAAGGAATATAGGGCTGGGTAGGTACATGGAAAAAATGCAGTTGCTTTAAAATAAAATATGAATGATGAATGATGAGACATGATCATTCATTTCTATCCTCTGTGGGGGGCATGTGTCTACAATCTCTAAGTCAAGCACTAGTTGTGCAATCTATTTGGGTCCTAATGCACTGTCAATTGGACAACATGAGCTTTGTAGTGATGTCAGTTATGGGGGTGTAGCTAACAGGGCACATGGAAATTTACAAAATGTTGGGTAGTGCATCTTTCACTGTTTCTGTTGCTAATAGTCAAATTTAACGAGAGACTACCTTAAATTTTTTTCAATTTAACTTCAAAACAAATAATAAAGAAAATAAATAACCGAGCACTTGTTCTATAATACTGTAATGCTAAAGTAATAGGAGTGAAAAAAATATGCAAGCAAAAAGATCTAGAAAAGGAAATAACAGGAAAAAGATGGAAAAGCTCAAGAAGGTTGACGAGAAAGAGCATAAAGCAAAAGACAAACAGGCCTTAAAAAGCAAATTTACGTAGAATAACCTTTAAATTCAGGAGTTGTAAAGAAAGGATAAATAGCATGGAAGATTAAGACATAAAACCATGACACTGATGAGCAGTAAGTAAAAAAATCTTTCTGAGATAACATCTTCATCACATTTTACTAACAGTTATTTTGTGTTTTACAGGAAAGGCCCTTGAGATCTAGAGGAAGACGTTCAACCACACTGACATGCTCAAAAAATCCTCAATAAAAGCAATGCATAACAAAAAAACCTTAATTAATGTTTTTTTTATTTTTTATTTATCACCTTAATTAACATTTGCACCACAGATTGAACACAGGGTCCAAAAACGTATATTTTATACCCAGCATTACATCTGGAAAAAAATTATTAGGTAAAAGAAACATCTGAGGTAGCATTTGGATGTAAAACATAAATTACGGATGAGTTTAGGGTATATGCTTTTTAAAAATAAGTTAGGTCTTTGGACAAATTACATAAGGATTAACTACACAAAAAAGGGGCGACACGGTGGCTCAATCGGTAGCACTGTCGCCTGCAGCAACAAGGTTCTGGGTTCGATCCCCAGGTGGGGTCTGGTCCTGCCTGTGTGGAGTTTGCATGCGTGGGATTCCTCCGGTAGCGCCGGTTTCCTCCCACAGTCCAAAGACATGCAGGTGAGGTCAATTGGAGATATTAAATTGTCCATGACTGTGTTTGAAACTAAAACTTGTGAACTGATGAACCTTGTGTATATACACCCATCAGCCATAACATTAAAACCACCTCCTTGTTTCTACACTCACTGTCCATTTTATCAGCTCCACTTACCAGTTGCTGGAAAATGAGACACTCCTCCCTCTCTCTGCATAGTGAAGAGGATAACAAGTGTTGCTTGTACAAGGTCAAAGTAAGCACCTTAAATTGGGGCTAATCTTGAACACTGTGTTTCCATTAGTGTCTGTTTTTCCATATAAAGATGTTTGACATCATGGGTAAAAGACAGTAGTTGTGGCGCATTAAATCTTGCTTCTTTTAAGGTTGTTCATAGCTCCTGTAGAGATGCACTAATTCCATCTAGCCTGAAAAACCTACCTGGATTTTTTGCAGACTCTGCTATGTCATAATTTCCCCAACTGATAGCATTTGATTCTACAATACTGCAGATGGCTTAAAATTATTGACCCAGTTTTAGAGCCAGTAATGGAATGCGGTATGATTTTTTCTGTTCATCGTATATGCACAAATAGCTTTTACAACTGATCATACATGTGGAAAGTTGGCAAGGACAATAAGGTCTTTAAACCCTATCAGTAGGGTCCTCTTTCTTGCGTCTTGGAGAGGTCTGGCAACCTCTCTTAATTTTTACTAGATTTATTAGTCATGTTTACTCTAATTTGGTCCCATTTACCTAAAAAAATGTTTACCCAGTAGCAAAATGCATCTGTTATTCTTAACAATAACAGAAACTTCATCACAGGTCATGCAACAAAGAAGTCCAGTCCAGTCCAGTACTCAAACCCTCTTCTTCCTTAGTCATGTCTTTGTAATGTGTGCAGCATGTGGTTTAGAATTGTTTTGTTAAAAACACATGGATGTCTTGAAGAAAGCATATCTTCAAGTTTCTTTAAAATCTTAATGTACTTTTCTGCACTGACATCACAGAAATGTTAATTACGTAACATTTTATGTACAAAAATTATGCATTTGTTAACAAATTGGAGATTCTTTGCCCATCTTTGCTCCTTAAAGACTCAGACTTTCATGGACACTGGTTTTGTACAAAATGGTTACAATCACAGGTTGACATCACCTGTTTTGGAATGGATGTATATAAAAAAATAAATAAAAACTTGGTTCGCCGTATTGCCTACCATGTATGACGTAGAGACAAATTTTTTTTCCCACCGATTACTTGTTTCATGCCCTTAGATTTTGACCTAATAATATGCAAAATCACACAAATATTTGAGTGAACTGGATTTTCACCCCCCACACACAAATAATATATCAAACTGTTGGAATTTCTATACAGTGTTGTCAACAAGCCAATCATAAAGCACACATACACTGATCAGCCATAACATTAAAACCACCTCCTTGTTTCTACACTCACTGTGCATTTTATCAGCTCCACTTACCATACAGAAGCACTTTGTAGTTCTACAATTACTGACTGTAGTCCATCTGTTTCTCTGCATGCTTTGTTAGCCCCCTTTCATGCTGTTCTTCAATGGTCAGGACTCTCCTAGGACCACTAGAGAGTAGGTATTATTTAGGTGGTGGGTCATTCTCAGCACTGCAGTGACACTGACATGGTGGTGGTGTGTTAGTGTGTGTTGCAGCGCTGATGAAGTTTTTAAACACCTCACTGTCACTGCTGGACTGACAATAGTCCACCATCCAAAATATATCCAGCCAACAGCGCCCTGTGGGCAGCGTCCTGTGACCACTGATGAAGGTCTAGAAGATGACTAACTCAAACAGCAGCAATAGATGAGCGATCGTCTCTGACTACATCTACAAGGTGAACCAACTAGGTAGGAGTGTCTAATACAGTGAACAGTGAGTGGACACAGTATTTAAAGACTCCAGCAGCGCTGCTGTGTCTGATCCACTCATACCAGCACAACACACACTAACACACCACCACCATGTCAGGGTCACTGCAGTGCTGAGAATGATCCACCACCTAAATAATAACTGCTCTGTGGTGGTCCTGACCATTGAAGAACAGCATGAAAGGAGGCTAACAAAGCATGTAGAGAAACAGATGGACTACAGTCAGTAATTGTAGAACTACAAAGTGCTTCTATATGGAAGTGGAGCTGATAAAATGGACAGTGAGTGTAAAAACAATGAGGTGGTTTTAATGTTATGGCTGATCAGTGTATACTGCTTTAACTGAGAAAACATTGCACCGATTGTCTCCATACTTCAAGGGCACATAGCCTAAGCTCGTAGGCTATGAAAAGACTGTTTAAAACTCATTCATAAGGGCCATGTACGCATTTTTGAGCAGGAACATTTTCTAAACACTAAACTGAATGAGATCAACTTGATAACATTTAAATATTACTCATCCTGTACGTAATCATGGGTGGTGTTAAATAAAAAAAAAAAACTCTGTGTATCAAAGTAAGCAGATTTAACATGCAACATTATTTGTTTTCCAGTGTTTTCATACTGTACTTAAACTTTATCAGTTTGATAGTTAATTTTAAGCTTATTATTAAAAGTAATAAACCAAACAAGCATGATGCTTTTGACAGCTTAAACCTTTTAATAGGTTGTGGTCATGTTTTCAGCATGTTTTCGAGGTTTCCACAAGTGTATAGAAAATATTTTACATTCGAAATGTTTATGTAATCAAGATGTACTGAATCTGAAAAAAGAACTAAAGAGCCAGAAACAAGACAGAATTCCTGGTATACAATATTCTCAGACAAATAGAGTGAAACATTTCATAAGAAATAAAACTGATAGACAAAAAAAAAAAAAAAAAAAAAAAAAAAAAAAAAAAAATCGATGTTTCAGTTTGATATTATTGTACAAATGATAAATCGTTGCACTTGCAAGCCAGTATAGAACAAGCAGTCCAATGTGATCCCACTGGCTGAATGATACAAACTTAATAGTGCTCTGTTAGTAAAATTATAACTGTTTGAGACACTACTGAAGCTCTCCTACATTTCAAAAATAAGCATTACAAGAAATTTCTGTGCTCTTTTATTAAACTGTGTTAAAACATCAGAAAAAATGTTGATCAATGCAAGACATTTTTCATAATAAAGGGTTCTGAAGAGAATGCACTGCTTTTGAGCAAGGACTAACAGGTTCTGTACACAAAGAGTAAAGATCATAGCAACTTACAAGTCAACAAAAACGTGCATCAAATTATTAGACTAGATTTTAAATTATATGTTTAGTGTATAAACACTTGCATAAGCTAATATGCAAAAAAAAAGAAAAAGCACAAAAATCAATACATCAGATCAGCTGACAAAAACACTTTAGAGATTGCTCATAAAGACACATGTAGTTATGCAAGATATAGCAGGCAATAAAAGTTCAATTCAGTGGGTTTATAAAGTGGGTTTACCAAGTGCTCATTTAATAAATGATTTACTTTTATCACTATTAAGAGAACGGTCACACAGGCAGATAATTTTTTTAATGCATTTTCTTCCCATTTTCCTCCCAATCCTCCCAGCTGAGGGATACCTGATTGCATCCGAGGAGAGCATGTCACTGCCCACGCCTCTTCCGACACGTGTACAGCCCACCTCTGTTCGCCCCTGCATTCTGCACAGGCATCTCTTCCGCCAATCAGGGTCCTTACACAGCGGACAAAGATCCTACCCACACATAGTACGGTCGTCTTGCCCTAGCAGATACGGTGGTCAATTATGCCCGCCAGATGGCACCCAGCCGACAATGCCGAGTTACGAACTAAGGAGTTCAGAATCTTGGCGCTGTATTATTATTAAAGAAAGCTTTCGCCGCTCAGGTGGCGCAGCGGTGAAGTACGCTAGCGCACCAGAGTTGGGGTTTCGAATACATTGTATCGAATCTCAGCTCTGCCTTCCGACTAGGTTGGGTGGCTGCATGAACAACGATTGGCTGTTGTTCATAGGGGTAAAAAGTCAGATAAATAGGTCCTCATAACTGGTGCAACTGTGGCCAATGCTGGCTGACTGATGGCGCCTGCACAGGGCTGAGGAATAATGCTGATGGGAGTGTGGCCCTCCGTACACAGTGCCCGTCGGTGTATGAACTCGACTCGTGCAGGTGAAAAATGCAGTCTGCACTGACTGTACGTGCCGGAGGGGGCATATGTCAGTTGAGAGGCGTCCTTAGTCAGCGGTGGAGGGTCGATTTAGTAAAGAGGACGCATTCAGGGTAAATTGGATACGACTAGATTAGGGGAGAAAATTGGGGGGAAAAAGTGGGGAAAATTATATATATATAAAAAGAAAAGCTTTCTACTCTTACAACTAACAAAAAGAAGCTGAGACAAATAGTTCAAATAATTCTGTCTTTATGGACTGGGGAAAAACTCTTCTACTGGTTAAAACTATTAATCATAATGGTTTATAAGTGGGCAACGGCCCGGCGATAGATCGCATTTAGGGAGTGTTACTGCATTGCGCATTGGGGAAGCCAGACCCACTGTGCTCCTGATCATGAATACATTTCTAAACATTAGTTTAGTGAGGGCCAGCACAATGGCACACTAGGTTATTTGGGTGCCTTAAAACATCAAGGTTCAAACCTGGCCCTGCATTACACACGGTCTGGGCACGTTTTCTCTTTGCCCACATAGGGACAAACAAAACATTAGATGGACTGGCTGCTCTAAATTGTTGACAGACTGGCACTGTTTCAGGTGTTGATTAGCATAACGGTTTTTAAAGATGAATGAATGATTTAATAAATAAGATTAACGTTTAGTCAAGGTAGACTACTTGTGTGTGACCGTTCCTCCTGTTCCACATTCAGATATAACCATTAATGCTTTTTCAACCAAATTTAAAGTTTCTATAAGGGTTACTGCCTTCTTATCACGCATTATTACAGAATATATTAGCTAAAACGTTGATATAAGAAACTTCAATTCTTACTAATTTCCTCCAATTCCTTCCCCTTCCCCTTGTTGCAGGCACAGATGCCCTCAAGAAGGCAAACATATTTTACCAACAGTAAAATTCAATCCTTTAAATTCATGACAGACATGTTTAAACAGTGATATGAGATACTATGATGTTAAAGTTCTTAACCATAGTGCACTTAAATACAACTATACTTAAATGAACCTGACAGAAAAGTCAGTATTATTCATTACAGCCCTGTACAGTGAAACGCTTCAGCGTTGTATTTTTCCAAGCAGTATGTTCGCTACAGAGTAGAGCTGCTAATCAGAGGTACTACTGAAGATTTGGTCTTGAGAGGTGTTTGTATTGCGTGAGAAGTTGTGATGCTTCTTCGTGACTGTAAGTGGTAGTAACCTGTCCCACCTGGCTAGTGATTGTCTTGAAAATTTCAAGAATGTATAAACTGTGCTGTACTATGTTTTATTAGTAAAAATATAACGACTGAATAACACTTAGGAAAAATGTAAAAAAGAAGAAGTTTTAAAAAAGTGTTTAACATTCATTAACCTTCCGACGTTATTATAAGCTTAAGGGAAGGCTGACAGTGAAAAACTAGCCTCTTGTAAATCTATATTATCTGTTACATTCCTGGGTCTTTAACAAACAGAAATAAACATCTGGTTTTAGTAACCCTTATAATAGTTAAATATTTAAGCATTTACAATGTATGTGTGGTTTAATCATGATTAAATAATGCTTTTGTATTCAGTCCAAAACTTAAACATACATGAAATCCAAGTAGCATACAGCAAACACAGAGGCGTATGTCTGCTGTACATTAAATGCATGAGTGAATTAGATATATCTTTGAGCAAATAAAGTTCAGGACATTGTATTTCTCATGTATTATATTTTGGGGGTAAAAGAGAGCTGTGAACCATGACAAAAGTTAAATACATTCATTCGTTTTCATTCTTCAGCCTAATTAAGAAGCTCACACTTTACAGCATGTACTAGTTCATTATACAGAAATGCTATTTAAATATAGCATGTTCAAACGCAAGGCCAGGAAAACAGGCTGCCCCATTCATGTGTGACAATTTTTTGAAATCCTTACGAGGTCTGAGTTAATTCAATCTTATTTATATAAAGATCATGATCTGCTTGTGTGCAGAATAAATAAATCCATGGTTCCCCCCAGCAATGACCTGAGGGAACCCCGCCTTCAATAAGCTTAATACATAATCTTTTTTTTTGTTTGTTTGTTTTTAACATCGAGAAGCTGCGCTCCCCCACAAAAATAGCTGCTCAGTGATTGGTCCCACCCTATTCCAGAGTAAGTACTGTTACAATTGTACCTTGTGAGGAAATAAATGGCAGCACAAGTCTGCCCATGTTAATACCTTTTATATCCTTAAGGGACCGATCCCATCCTTTAGAAAGAACAACACAAAATGAAAATCACATCAGCGTTTGCTTTTTAAGGCTTAAACCATAATGCAACGAAGCTTATATCTTCCCTTAAAATGCACACTGCTAATCTTTCTTTTGCCATGAAAGCCATACGACCTGTTACCTGTGATTAACTTGTTCTCTCAAAAACAAATAAGTACTAACTAATAAAAGAAAATGTAAAAAACAAAACAAAACAAACAAACAAAAACCTTTTGCCCTTAATAACAATGGCACCATGGCTAACACTATTATTGGGGGCTTGCCTTGAGGATCTCCACCGCTCACTCATTTACTCAGTTGTTGGCCTCCTGAGACATAGCAACAATAACAGGCTGGGGCACTGATGCCACGCATTCATCTTCCATCTTAGGCCGTTTAGCCTCAGGTTCTTGAGGGCCATCTTGCTCCATCTCCATGCTAGAGTGTCTGTTAACCAGGACTGGAGGTGAAGTGGAGGCCTGCGCTGCCAGAATCTGTAAAGGGTTGGTGAGAGCTGGAAAAGAATTAGTAGTATTAGAAAAGAGTAGTCAGCATGCCATTCAAAATTACACTAAATCTTTCTGATTACTTCATGCCGTTAATGTTTATTTATTTATTTATTTATTTATTAGGATTTAACATTGTCTTTTACACACTTTGGTTACATTCATGACAGGACAGGCAGTCACTCGATACACAAGATTCATCAGTTTAGGTCTTTAATGTCAAACACAGTCATGGACAATTATGTATCTCCAATTCACCTCACTTGCATGTCTTTGGACTGTGGGAGGAAACTCTACAATAACCACAATAACACCAAACTAACCAAGTTACTGTCACATTGTAACATGTCTATGCCAGAGTATTATAAGCTATAGATGCTTATAATACTTATTATTATTTATAGGTAAATAAGCTAGTGTTGTCCATCATACGTCAGAAACATTGCTAAAGCAGCAGTAAACACATTCTCTAAAAATACCTACCATAAGTGTTGGGTGAGATGCTGGCGGTGAGCAGAGCATGTTTGCCATTCTGGGTGATGGGCTGGACCGGGAGCTGGTGTTGACCCAAAGGCACAGAGCCCTGCTGCAGAGTGCTGTGATACTGCTGCCCTCTGTTGGCCAAGCTCATATGGCTTCCTACAGCCTGGATCACTCTGCTACCTACAGGGATGGAAGATGGGGCTGCCATCTCCACAGCACCTGTACAAAGAGACAGGACAAAGGCTTACAGAAAAGCTAAACACAAGCAGAGCTAAACCACCACGTTTAATACCTAAAAAAACACCCCACAATAGTAAGCTCATTACTCTAAAATACAATTTATTCAAAATGCAAACAAGTATTTGTAACCCCAACATTATGTCCCCTTCTTTTATCAATATAACATCTAATATAACATCAATCCTGGTGTTAGGCATCAAATGTATAGACAATTCTAGATGCTAGTACCTCTGTGTTCTTCAGAATTTTCTCCAACTGTTGCTAAACCAGTGTTGGCTAAAACGTAGCCGTTGCTGGAGGCGGTGGTAAGCATGCGCACCATGGTCACAGCCGGTGCTTGCTGCAGCACGTGAACAGCCTGACCTGAGGCCTGCTGGGAGGTAAGGATGGAGGTGGGCATGTAAGCCATGGGCTTAGCCACTCCTGCCGAAGAATGAGAGGGCAGTGCCACGATCACAGGCTGCGCACTTACTGGAGAACCTGTTGTTTAAATAGTAATTACAATTTATATATACATAATATATACATTCAGTCTGACAATTATGGCAAAGAAATATGAAAATCTAACCTTTAATTAAAATCATCTTATTCTTAAGGGAAAAAAATCATCCTAACAAAACACAATTACTGGCTCCCTTGAAGCTGCAAAAATTGTAGTTTTTGCACACTTCATTGTGTTGTGGGTTTAATATGGAATGTTTTTCAAAACATGTTTTAATCAAAAGCTAACATTTCTTATTCACAAAAGTATTAAAGACCATTTGCTGTGGTATTCCAAATTGTGGTCAGGTGCATCCTGTTTGCTGTAATTATCCTGAAATCCTGAAATAGTAGATCTCAAGCCATGAAAGTGTTGCACCCGTGCTGTATAGTATAGATACTACATCCATATATAAATCTCCTAATGTGAATTGACAGGACTTGTGAGACTCACCTGGGGCACTCTGAGTGTATCTGAACTCAGGAACAGATGCCAGGTTGGAGCTAAACTCATGCTCATGGGAAATGGGTGAGCCCTCTCGAGACAGGCACTCAGGGGTCTGTAGGCCACTCGAGTGAGGTGAGAGTAGGCCTGAGTGGGTGGGTGAGGCTGGAGCACTCCTAAAAGCAGGATAAATCCATTACACACATGCCGACACAACTTTCTCCAGGCACCA
The DNA here is from genome assembly GCF_030014385.1 of Trichomycterus rosablanca. Taxonomy (NCBI): domain Eukaryota; kingdom Metazoa; phylum Chordata; class Actinopteri; order Siluriformes; family Trichomycteridae; genus Trichomycterus; species Trichomycterus rosablanca. The sequence goes on along the minus strand of NC_085989.1, from coordinate 22,785,513 downwards.
GCGCTGTGAATTCTTATATCTGACACCTGACCTCGGAGCCAAACACTGCAGCAAAGGTCTAGCGGACAGTGAATTAAAAGCTGCTGGACAACATGACATGTCAAAAAAGCCTGTAAACGGAATGACAAGCTAATAAAGACAACTTACTTTGTCCTGCCAAGTAAAAAAGAGCAGCAGAAAGAGAGGGGGAGAAAGAGGAAAAATAGAAATACTTAAGAGCTGCCCTTACAGAGTGAGAGTGTGAGTCTCAAGTGTGTGTGCTGAGAAGTATGAGGCACCTCACCTGGAGGACAGTGGTCCAAACGGCGTGCGGAAGCAGGAAACTCCTCTCTGACGACGTTTGCGGAAGGCCTGCTCCACCAGTTTGGCCTCGGACGAGGGGTCCACGCGCCAGAACGAGCCCTTCCCTGGCTCTTCCTGTGAGCGTGGCACTTTGATAAAGTAACGGTTCAGCGACAGGTTGTGTCTGATTGAGTTCTGCAATCAAATAGCCAGATGCTTAGAGATGCTTCTGTCTAACCCTGCGTTCACATTTTTATACTATACATTTAAATAAGCCCTTGATCCACATTCTAATTAGACCAACATTAGCAAAAAAGCATTTTAATCGAACTTAAATATTACTATAGCAAATATATATACAGTGGGACCTAGATTTAACGGACCTCCATTTAACAAATTTTAGATTTAACAGACAAAATCTGTAAAACTAAATGTCCGGTCCAATTGTTCAAAATTCCCGTGATAAGCGTACCAAGACCAGTAGTTCTGTAATCGTCCGCTAGCCAGCAACATCTCTTCGTTTACATGAATGATGGGTTTTATTTTGTCAGGGAGGCTTGCTTCGTTCTCACCTTTTTCTCAGTGTTTTATGCTTCATTTTTGCAGTTCTAGCACTCAGTTATGACTCCAGTAGCTACCAGCAGAGTAACAGATACTCTGAGTCTCTAATATACAATCACAGCCAAAAAAAAACATCTCTACCACACAAGGTGAATGAAATTTATCCCCAGTAGTACAGTACACCAATATTAATGTTTCTTTACAGACTTGTCATATATGCATGTTTAGCACTTTTTGGGACCTTAGTGCTGTGATTTTGTATATTTTCACACCCCTTGAAAAAAAAAAAAAAGACTCACTGTTTCAGACAATTGCATTTTACGAACCAGTGCTCCCCCCTTTTAGTCTGTTAAATCAAGGTTCCACTGTATTTACATTTTCATCTTATTTTCATGTTTTACGACTGCTTTATCCTGGTCAGTATTGCCCCATGTCTGGCTTCCCCGGAATCACTGGGCTCAATGCAGGAACACACTCTGGACAAGACGCCAATTCATCGTGGGGCCTCAGCTACCCCCCTTCTCCTCTAGAAATGCCATTCATGTCTGTATGTAGATGCCTGACCAGCTGACAGAACCTCTGGGAAATCAAACCCTGGATCCCAGCCGTAGTGGGCTAGTGTAATTTACCATTGCACCACCGCCACCTGATTGCCTTAAAAGGTGACTGATAAACCGGGTCGAAGTTTAATTCAAATAAACATTTAAGCACAGTGAAAGGCTTCAAAGGGTAGTGGCAAAGCAGCAAAATGAATGGCAGAGCTTTCTCAACAGGATAGCAATGGTATTACCAGAACTTAGCTGTTTTTCTGGTTAAATGATATTTAATTGTTATCATTTAATCTATGTTTACTTGTCTAAATGTATGCATTATTTGTGTCATGTATTAATTTTTAATTGTATTAACTTTAACGTAGTGATAAATTATTAAAAATTTTTTTTTTTAAATGATACAAGCAAAAAAACTCACTAGCCCACCACTGCTGGGATCTCAAGTTTAAATCTCAGCTGTGCTATCGACCTGTCTGGACGTCCAACAGGCACAGTTGGTTGTGCCTGAGGGAGGAACATGACCTCTGCTAGCTAGTCAAGGCATCTGCACGAGTGGTGAATGATCTGCAGTGAGCATAGTGGGACTCTCCACACGTGATACAGCTCTCCGTAAAATAGGAGTTAAATGACGTAATTCTATTTCTAAAGTCACATACATTCTGATGTAGCTGTTTAGGCTAAGGTGCAAATTTTAGTACCACTTCATCAGATTTCACTACTGCATATGAAAGTGGCTCAAGTGATTGTCATTAAAAAGACACATCTGTGTCACCTACGAGAAAAATAAATTGGATTTAGGCCACTTTTATAGGCCACTGCAGTGTGAACAAAGCCTAAATGTAACACTGACCTGCCAGCCCTTATCGGCAGTCCTGTAGTAGGGGTAATGCTTGGTGATGTGAGAGTAGATTCCACTTAGTGTCAGTTGTCGGTCTGAAGCTGATGAAATAGCCTGCACAATCAGCTGTGCATATGAGTATGGGGGCTTGGACTCATCCTAGAAGACAAAAACATGAACTATTATTAAATGAACATGAACATCACAGTATACCAGGTGCAATTATTTTCTTACGTAAAGAATCTATGACCACAGGTTTTTATTCAAACCAAGCAGTGGCAAAGCTGTGGATGGAGCGGGTTTAGGTAACTGGTCTAGATGTGTGGCCGGAATGTAATCTCTCTCAAACTGGCTTGTGCCATTTCATTAAAAATAGGTTCAGTCCTTGCATATCTTACAGTAGCCTTAGTTGTACCACGCTCACAGGAAGAGCCAGGGAAGGGCTCGTTCTGGCGCGTGGACCCCTCATCCGAGGCCAAACTGGTGGAGCAGGCCTTCCGCAAACGTCGTCAGAGAGGAGTTTCCTACTTCCACACGCCGTTTGGACCACTGTCTTCTAGGTGAGGTGCCTCATACCCCGGTCTTAATTCTTTCTGTAAGGGCAGCTCTTAAGTATTTCTATTTTTCCTCTTTTTTACTTTGCAGGACAAAGTAAGTTTATCTTTATTAGCTTGTCGTTTCGTTTACAGGCTTTTTTGACATGTCATGTTGTGCAGCAGCTTTTAATTCACTGTCCACTAGACCTTTGCTGCAGTGTTTGGCTCTCAGATATAAGAATTCACAGCACTGGTGCCAGGAGAAAGTTGTGTCGGCATGTGTAAAGAGAGGCAGCAACATCACATGTGGCCTGTGAGGCAAAAGTTGCCAGTGTGAACTGGAAAATTGGGTGTATCCAAATTGGAACAATGCAAAAAGAAGAGCGGGGAAGAAGGGGTGTGTGTCCATGGAGCACTTTTTTGTGCATTTGCTTATATATACATACAGTATACTATATATTTGTATGGACACAACCATTCTCCTATGGGTAAGGAAATCTCGCCAAGGACCGTGAAATGAGCCATCCAAGATGTCAAAGTCTAAAGCACTCTAAAGTCTAAAAACACTACTCGAGTAGCTGAGTTTGGAAAACTCCCAACCAATTCTGTGGACGCAGAGGGAGGGGGATCAAAACACGGACAAGAATTTTCATATTTGAGACTGTTGCTGGATGTTCTAGATTTCCATTCAACTATTAAGGTAAGCTGTTCTGTGTATTGTAGCTTACATTTATTCTGTTATACAATTTATGAGTGTAATTTAATAACTACCATGAAATGCAGCACTTTTCTTTAAAAATCTGTGAAATCTGTAATTTTTTGAAAAACAAGGTCTGTGAAATTACACATTTTCCCCAAAATTGAATAGAGGCTTTCCTACAGAATATTTTCTTTTATAAATATTGATTGAGGACAAATAATATTATTTTATGTCAAGTTGATTAATTACAAAAAATGTTCCAGAACCAGCACCTTGTCAGTGAAAAAACAGCTACCATCCTACTGGTGTTAAAGAGTGGGCTTCCTACCCTTGGACTGTCTCTGTCTAAAGCCTCCTTGTGCTGCTCTGATACAGCCCTGGCTGCATACTCTGCGGCAAGCTGCAGGTCTGAGGTGATGTTGTGTCCATATCGGTAGCCTGAGGATCCAGCACCCCGAGGACTTGCTGGACAGGAATTAGGCACACTGAAAAAAAAAATAATAAAAAAAAATACAGCACATCAAGAGGCAACTTTTGAGGACATAAAGACTATACTGTTAAAAATAAGTCACTGCAAGCAGTAGTTGTGTTTACTGGATGATTTGTCTTCTAGTTTCACCACTACAGTCCTGAAGCAATAGGCACATCATTTGCTTATAAATGGGCGCATTAAAGGTATATAGCTTTTTTATTTCTCTTTCCTATTACCAGACATTTGTCCTGTTTGTCATCTCAGTTGATGTTAGTTTTTCTTATGTTGTAGAATGACATACACTTTATTATATGGAGTACACTTTATTAAGCCCATTGTAATAAAAACCTAACAGCAGTAATAAAAGACATTCCAAAAACATAAAAAGGTGGATTAATTACTCTAAACTACCTCTAGACGGCTTTGTGCCACTTGCTCACTGAAATACTTAAAAACACACATTCTTCATCCAAAACATTTATAGTTGGTTTCTGAAAATCTGCTGGGTCAACAATTTAGATTCTTAATTTGTTGGTGTCTATAAGGTCATCTTATTTGTGACATGACCTCCTAATTCTTCTTTAGTGAATATGATTGCCTAAAGCTGGTGATTCCTTGGTGCCCATTTAAATGGGGCTAATTTGCCCGCACCCATTAAAACACACATTGAGCAGTGGTCTTTTTACTAGGTAGCAAATCTAAGCTATCACCTAATAATGAAAGAAAATGTATCTAAATGGTCAGATGTATTATAAGAACCACTAAACAGGGCAGTTACACTTTGGTTACATTCATGACAGGAACGGTAGTTACTCATTACACAAGGTTATATCAAACACAGTCAGGGACAATTTAGTATCTCCAATTCACCTCACCTGCATGTCTTTGGACTGTGGGAGGAAACCGGAGCACCCGGAGTAAACCCACGCAGACACGGGGAGAACATGCAAACTCAACACAGAAAGGAACCCAACCGCCCCACCTGGGGATCAAACCCAGGACCTTCTTGCTGTGAGGTGACAGTGCTACCCACCGAGCCACCGTGCTGCCCATTTACATAATTTACCTGCACCCATTACTTAACAGTGAAAGAAAATGTATCTGAATGGTCAGATCTATTATAAGGACCAATGAATAGGGGAGTTATAGCACATAAATTAAGGTACTGATAAGGTATTAATAATTAGAAGGTTGCTGGTTCTACCAGGTTGCCACAGTTGTTTGGATTGTGTCCATAAAATGTCACAAATGTACACAGTTTGTGATAAATTAGGGACTTCTGAAACATGCATCACACTGTCTGTAGTCAAGCAAGCTTTACATTGCCAAGGGCTGGTAAAATAAGCCCTTGTTTTTGCTTTTTTGTCCAGTCAATTAGCAACAAATTTAAGTCAAATTGGTTTCCTGTTTGTGCTACAGCCTATAGGTCGATGTAAAGCTTGCTGGACTGTGAACATACTTTATTCTGCACCAGCAGCTTTTAATTCATGGAAGACCTGTTTCTTCATGGTTCATTTGCTTTTATCTGAGTACAACAGTATTACTAATATTTGCTCTATTTCTGGGAGGCTTGGGAGCACAGCTGATAGTATGTGTGTGGCATGAACCATGCCCCTGCTCTGCAATTTTCTCCTTGTATTTCGATGGGTTTTTTCGGGTACTTCTGTTACCTTTCATATCCAAAAACCTGCAGCATTAAAAGCTGCAATTCGGTGTGACTGAGTGGACGGTTGAATGAATGTTGGCATATCAAGAATATATTCCTGCCTTGTGTGCAGTGTTTTTGACTAGTACTAGACCATCTGTGACCCTGATCAAGATGAAGCTGTTACTAAAGATGGCTAAATACATAAAAACCCTCTTTATTCCATGCTGGCATTTACTTAAAAAAATAAGCTAAAAGACGTTCAAAGGACCGACCAGCAGATGGCTCAAAGGCTTTAAAAATGACTACATATACAAACGTGTTTGCTTTAAATCTGGCAGGATGTTTGCAAGTCTTTCTGTTTCCTCAGGCCTGTGTGGAAGACTTACTAAATGCTGTAATACCTTCATTTACTGTTAACAGTTTAACAATCCAAGTTAATACAGGTTTACTTTTGTGTAATGAGAATCCTATTCTCTCTTCGCTCTTGCACAAAATGACTGGGTACTAGCTCAAACCCTAACAATGTATTAGAAGAATCTGGATTTTATTATAGCCTTCATCAAATCACGGCTGTGTTGCTTAAAGGTCATTTAAAATAATCCGGAATGAGATTCTGTTATGTCTCTGTTATATTTGTCACCAGGGCATGCCCCACCACTCCACTATTTTAATGGCTGGCAACCTAAGCGTAGCAGGCTGCCAGAGAGAGAGCAAAGCAGGGTCAGTGTTGTTGTTGTTATCGTTATGTAGCCAGCATTGCTGTATGTGGGTGGAGAGTAGAGTTTCATGGGAAAGAAGGCCATTGTCTAGAGGAGGAGAAACAGCCAGCATGTGGGGTTGAAGTTCAGGCCTGAAGCTGTCCAACTGAAGGCCCAATTCCAAAAAACTTTTAAAGCAATCGGGTCAAAGATAAAACATCTGTAACTGCACCAGTATAGTATATGTATTTCACTATATTGTATATCAGGTATAACACTATGACCACCTCCTTGTTTCTATACACACTGTCCATTTTATCAGCTCCACTTATCATATAAAAGCACTTTGTAGTTCTACAATTACTGACTGCAGTCCATCTGTTTCTCTAGATACTTTTTTAACCTTCGTTTACTCTGTTCTTTAATGATCAGGACCCCCACAGGACCACTACAGAGCAGGTATTATTTAGGTGGTGGATGATTCTCAGCACTGCAGTGACACTGACATGGTGGTGGTGTGTTAGTGTGTGTTGTGCTGGTATGAGTGGATAAGACACAGCAATGCTGCTGGAGTTGTTAAACTCCTCACCGTCACTGCTGGACTGAGAATAGTCCACCAACCAAAAATATCCAGCCAACAGCGCCACGTGGGCAGCATCCTGTGACCACTGATGAAGGTCTACAAGTTGACCAACTCAAACAGCAGCAATAGATGAGCGATCGTCTCTGACTACATTTACAAGGTGGACCAACTAGGTAGGAGTGTCTAATAGAGTGTAAAGTGAGTGGACACAGTATTTAAAAACTCCAGCAGCGCTGCTGTGTCTAATCCACTCATACCAGCACAACACACACTAACACACCACCACCATGTCAGTGTCACTGCAGTGCTGAGAATGATCCACCACCTAAATAATACCTACTCTGTGGTGGCCCTGTGGGGGTCCTGACCATTGAAGAACAGGGTGAAAGCAGATTAAAAAGATATGTAGAAACAGATGGACTACAGTCAGTAATTGGAGAACTACAAAGTGCTCCTATATGATAAGTGGAGCTGATAAAATGGACAGTGAGTGTAGAAACAAGGAGGTGGTTTTAATGTTATGGCTGATCAGCGTATACATAATAATAATACATAATGATTTTGGGAGAGTAGGTGAATTGCCAGAGTGAACTGGGGAGTCTGGCCATAGGTGGGCAAGTTAAACCATTACTGCATGGCCGTGACCTGTAATATTTTAGATGGCAGGTCTAACAAAACCGGCTTGCTTAGCAAGTTAAGACAAACTGTAGAAACAAGGCAGACTTCAACTGGCTCAGGCCCATCTGAAATGGACAGACACACAACTAAAATGTGTATTATGGTTGTAAGAGCTGACCTTTTACAAATGGAACAAAAACAACTTAATGAACATAACAGACGTTATGTTCTCTGGGCAAAAAAAAACAGCTATTCAGACGTTTCCAGCTTTTAAAAGCCTGTGTCCATTATGAAATGGATGTGTGTTAGTGCCTTTGACTTCAATAACATTCACATATTCACAACAGTATGCACTGTTAGCAATGACAGGTGTCTATACATTTTGGAGAAACATTTGCTGCCCTCTATATAACGTTATTTTCAGGGATGTTTATGCTTTTTTAACATCATTAACCACACTTTGCATGTTTTACAATAGCATGAATACATAACACAAAAGTGCTGGTGCTAGCCTGTCCTGCCTGCAGTTTAGACCCAATTCTCTTTGAAAACATGTTGCATTATGTGCAGGGTGAGTAAGCGAGTGTATGATGCCCAGTAAATGCCATTCTGTTCTGAGACTACGCTGGAAAAGTAACCAGAGAGAACACTTGATCAGAAGACTCTGGACACAAAGTCACCCTGGCTATTGTTACTATTTTAATTTTACGATTCTACTGATGCTGACAGTTAAATGTAAATACTGCTGATGATTGAGCTACAGTGGTATCTTAAAACTCAACGACAATTGGTTCTGGAAGTGGTGTTTGAAAGGCGTTGAGTTTCAAGGTATTTTTTCCATAAGGATGTATGGGGAAACCTGTTAATGCGTTTCATGGTCCTGTGGAACTGCATATATTTTAGGCTTGTGTAAGATAATGGGGTTGTTTTTAACTTATACACTGAAAATAACACAAGTATAATAGAAAAACACTGAAATACAATCATAAACAGTTAAAATCAATAGAACCTGCTCTTTAACTTACTTACTTCTCTTAAAAGCTGATTCTCACCATTTCTCAGCACCCCGAGCTTATAGCACAAGTTTAAAAGTGAAATAGGAGGAAAATCCAGCTAAACACAGATACATGTGGATGCTTTCAGAGTGAATTTGTTATTCCACACAAATGCAGATTCATCTCATATTCGCATTTTGATGACGTTCTACCGCATCGCTCAAGCCGAGCACTGAACAAAATGGCAGGCACACTCATGTCGAGTATAAGGGTACAAATCTCTCGACGAAGTTTCAAAGCTTTCGAGTTTATCGGATGTCGAATAACAAGGTACCACTGCACTTGGTTTTAGAGCATACCTAATTAAGTATATATGAATATCATAGTAATAATAGTAATAATTATTATTTTTTGTTATTTGTTTAAGTAAAGGGTTAATGACAACTACTTTGCTGAACACAATATTGTTTATCATCTGAAGATATTTTCACACTTGGGCCTTAAAATTCAAATCGATTCCAGTCTCTTATTAATTGATCATAGGTTGATTTTCATATAGACATAATTTTGTGATCTTGTGCTTTCAAGGATTCATTCATAGTGGGTTAGCATGATTTAATGCCGTTCCACATGAGTGCCCCAGATATAGTCAGGCTTCTATTATAAGATGACCTGTTACTAATGGTGCATATGTACCAGAAGGAAACCTAAAAATAATATATATATATAACAATAATATATAACAATAATTTTATTTTACCTACTCATAGTTTGACAATCAACATTTAAACACTTTAAATACAACATTTAATCAACATTTCAAATACAAATCTAAGCAAATAAATTTTTTATACCTGCCTATTCAATCTGCGTTTGATAATAAAGGGTCCAATGAAAGAACCCCACCATCTACTGCTGCTAATACAAATGTTGTGCTATGTTTGGTGGTCCAGCTATAGCAAAGCAATTGAATAAAAGACAGTAAAATTGACCCTCTAAATGGGTGGGCTCTGTCGCTGCTAACATTATCGGACTACAGAGCCACGTAGGCATGACCCTCATGCATTTTAAAATCGGACCCGTTAAGTTAATATTTCTGCAAAGTATATATTTTACTGAAAACTGTCAACTTGATCGCGCTCAGGTGGTGCAGCGGTAAAACACGGTAGCGCCCCAGGGCTCTACCATCCGACTAGGCTGGGCGCCTACATGAACAACAATTGGCTGTTGTTTATACAGGGTGGTAGCCGGCTAGGGACTCCTCAGAACTGAGGCAATTACGACCTCTGCTGGCTGGGGGGGCATGTGTCAGTCTCGCTCTCCTCAATCAGGGCGGGGATCGGCATCAGTAGAGAGGAAGCATAACGCAGTTGGGTAATTGGATACGCTTAAAAAAAGTTGGGAGAAAATGCATAAATAAAAATATTTAAAAAAACTGTCAACTTAATTTTTGCTTCTTTATATTCGTAAGTAGTGATTATGTAATATAATTTATGTTTGTGTATTTCTTTGTTGTGGGTATGGGTCGCAGTGCTGTGATTTACTGCACGTTTTTGTTTTGCAGTGAAAAGAAAGCATGATCAAATACTGAACGTTTTGGGGTTTTGATGAGCATTTATTTGAGTATGGCCAAAATGGCCAGTATGAATGTGATTGATTTGATTATCAGTGTACTTTTGGTTTTTAGAATAACATAAATCAACGAGGTTAGGCATTATAAGCTTTCACGAGGTGGTACCTTGTTAGCCAAGACTGTTGGCATTAGAGGGCTGAGGTTAAGGGTCGCGGTTTGCTAATGATATGTACATATGCCAACCACTAGAGGGTAATACTGGTTTATCCTTCGTTATATAGTTTAAAACAAGAACAAGAAGCCTCATGTTTTGTATCAGTTAGCACAGACAAGCTGACCAAATGTTCACCATGTGGCCTAAAGAGTGTGAAAACCTGACCAACATGCTGAATTTAGAGAGGTTATTAGTCATTTGGAAACATCCTCCTTGTGATCTCCGAGTGTCGGTCAACAAACATCCAACTAAAGACTCCAGCTCTAAGCTTTATTTTTTATTATTACATTATCAATGCCAAAATATTACCACAGCTAATGATTAACAGACCAGACTGAGTTGATTATTAACTTATTCAAAAGAACTAAACAAACAAGGCTTTAAATATTAGGACCCAACTATAATTTCTATCAGACTCAAATACACATTTCAGGCTAAAAACAAATAGTAAATAGTATAAAAGGGGGGGTTTATTCACTGCTATTAAACTACAGTCATTCGAAGCTAGCTCACACTCTTTATACAATGCTTTATACACACATACAGTACACTTAAGTGACAATCTATTACATTCCGAGTACGAATGGCAAGGGTGCTATCAATCGACCGGGCATCCACACAGACACAACTGGCTGTGGGGCGGGTGGGGTGTGTCCCCGAAGCCCTACGATGGAAAGGTAGAAATATTCTATAAGACTTTTTAGGGTTCTAAGGTGCTCTGAAATGTTTTCAAAAAGGCTAGCAGCAATTTAATTCAGCAATGACTGCCAACTTTTCAGCTGCTCTGGATCCAGAGGTAAATTACTGTAAATATGGAAATTCCCTCTTTCTCATGGCCAGATATTGTATGTCACACTGAATTATTTAGAATATTAAAAAGTACTACATCAAAAGAACCATAAAATAGCAGTAATAGTAAGTGTAGATTCAATGTCATTTAAATATTAGGACCCAACTATAATTTCTATCAGACTCAAATACACATTTCAGGCTAAAAACAAATAGTAAATAGTATAAAAGGGGGGTTTTATTCACTGCTATTAAACTACAGTCATTCGAAGCTAGCTCACACGCTTTATAAAATGCTTTATACACACATACAGTACACTTAGGTGACAATCTATTACATTCCGAGTATGAATGTCAAGGGTGCTATCAACCGACCGGGCATCTACACAGACGCAACTGATTGTGGGGCGGGTGGGAGTGTCCCCGAAGCCCTACGATGGAAAGGTGCACTGTCGAGGGTATTCCTAACGCTCAGTGTTCCCACTTTTTAGTTTATTAAGATGTGAACTTGTGTCATTTATAAAATCAGTGTAATAAAACTGGAATTTAATAAAAGCTGTCGAAACTTTGGCATAAGATTATGCACGTGTATAATTTTTTTACTAAGCACATCTGTCGTTTGGTCATGTGTTCAGGCCATGACCCAGTTTCCCCAAATGGCCATAAAAAACCCCAGCTAGCTTGTGCACTGAAGGTGCATGCTACAAAAGAAAAGAAACACATCCGCAACAGTGGAAAACTAGTCAGACCGGCTGATAAAAGAAAACCTTTGCTCAAGCCAGAGGGGGGTAGAAGAAAATTCAGGAAGGACAGAGAGCATGCATGCTGTTTGTTTTGGGTGTAGAGGCTGGCCAAGGTGGAGGGGGGGGGGGGGGGTCCTATGAGCCCACGGAAAACGGAAACTATCCTTGGCTCAAAACTCCACACCACAACACGATCTCTTCCACCAATCAGAGCCTGCAAAGCTCTGCTAATGCCATATATGGCAGGCGTGTACACACACACACACACACACACACACGAGCACACACACACAGAAGCACACACACGCACGCCTACACACACCCCTCACAGTCACATGCTGTGCAGAGACAATGTCGGCCACCGGGGGCAGACAGCCTCTCCACACATGCATGGTAAATAAAACACTGGAACACATGGAGAAATGAAAATACATTCCCTGCCAAGTCAATGTAGCCGAACAAACAGAAAAAAATAAACACATATTTGTCACAATCAGAGTCTGGTTTCAATCACAATACACAGTAAGAGGGGAAAACATGCATTAATTTACTTGTGCATGTATCCACATTAAATTTACAAACCATACCTTTTAATATTGCACTTCATTATTAAAAACTAAACATGTACTAAATATAAGCAAAATATGTATAAAAAGTTACAGTAGACATGTTTATTTCTTTTAATGTTGATGATTATAACTGACAACTAATGAACCCCAAATTCAGTATCTCAGAAAATTAGAATATTACTTAAGACCAATACAAAAAAAGGATTTTCAGAAATGTTGGCCAACTGAAAAGTATGAACATGAAAAGTATGAGCATGTACAGCACTCAATACTTAGTTGGGGCTCCTTTTGCCTGGATTACTGCAGCAATGCGGCGTGGCATGGAGTCCATCAGTCTGTGGCACTGCTCAGGTGTTATGAGAGCCCAGGTTGCTCTGATAGTGGCCTTCAGCTCTTCTGAATTGTTGGGTCTGGTGTATCGCATCTTCCTCTTCACAATACCCCATAGATTTTCTATGGGGTTAAGGTCAGGCGAGTTTGCTGGCCGATTAAGAACAGGGATACCATGGTTCTTAAACCAGGTACTGGTAGCTTTGGCACTGTGTGCAGGTGCCAAGTCCTGTTGGAAAATGAAATCTGCATCTCCATAAAGTTGGTCAGCAGCAGGAAGCATGAAGTGCTCTAAAACTTCCTGGTAGACGGCTGCGTTGACCTTGGACCTCAGAAAACACAGTGGACCAACACCAGCAGATGACATGGCACTCCAAACCATCACTGACTGTGGAAACTTTACACTGGACCTCAAGCAACGTGGATTCCGTGCCTCTCCTCTCTTCCTCCAGACTCTGGGACCTTGATTTCCAAAGGTAATGCAAAATTTACTTTCATCAGAGAACATAACTTTGGACCACTCAGCAGTCCTTTTTGTCTTTAGCCCAGGCGAGATGCTTCTGACGCTGTCTCTTGTTCAAGAGTGGCTTGACACAAGGAATGCGACAGCTGAAACCCATGTCTTGCATACGTCTGTGCGTGGTGGTTCTTGAAGCACTGACTCCAGCTGCAGTCCACTCTTTGTGAATCTCCCCCACATTTTTGAATGGGTTTTGTTTCACAATCCTCTCCAGGGTGCGGTTATCCCTATTGCTTGTACACTTTTTTCTACCACATCTTTTCCTTCCCTTCGCCTCTCTATTAATGTGCTTGGACACAGAGCTCTGTGAACAGCCAGCCTCTTTAGCAATGACCTTTTGTGTCTTGCCCTCCTTGTGCAAGGTGTCAATGGTCGTCTTTTGGACAACTGTCAAGTCAGCAGTCTTCCCCATGATTGTGTAGCCTACAGAACTAGACCGAGAGACCATTTAAAGGCCTTTGCAGGTGTTTTGAGTTAATTAGCTGATTAGAGTGTGGCACCAGGTGTCTTCAATATTGTACCTTGTCATAATATTCTAATTGTCTGAGATACTGAATTTGGGGTTTTCATTAGTTGTCAGTTATAATCATCAACATTAAAATAAATAAACATTTGAAATATATCAGTCTGTGTGTAATGAATGAATATAATATACAAGTTTCACTTTTTGAATGGAATTACTGAAATAAATCAACTTTTTTATGATATTCTAATTTTATGACCAGCACCTGTATATATATATATATATATATATATATATATATATATATATATATATATATATATATATATATATATATATATATACATATACATACATATATATACATACACACACAGTGAGTGAACATTCGGACAGCGGACTGGGTTTTTTTCCGGTGTTTTCTTTATATTTTGTAAAATTCTTTATTAAAATGGCCCCAAAGCGTAGTGTTGAGAAAATGAAAAAATATTTTACTATTTGTTGTGTTGTATAATTACTCCTGCCAGTAGCTGTCACTGTGTATCAGGCAAAGGGGACAGTGAGTGAGAGAGAAGAAGGAAATCACTGAGTAAATCACTGAGTCTTTCTTTTGTTCAATTACACCTACAAAATACAACACTATTGAAATAAAGAAGGAGATAATAGAGAAATATGAGAGTTATTGTTGTTTCTGGTAGATACATTTTATAAAAAAAGAAGGAAATGTATTATGGTGTATTTCTAACCGCATTAATGGTTTGGCATTAATGGCATTTAACAGCATTAATGGAACTCTGACTTCTTTGTCTGTTATCTCACATCTCTAAATTAGAATAAAGTTTAAGGACAACCTCTGCTATGTGAACAGTATTAGGCTTCAATTATCGATAAACCTAAAGAGATCACAAATGTACGATTAATTATTTAACTCCACGGTACCTGATGGTTCCTGTTGGTGAAGGCAGGGGACTCATCATGTTTCTGAAGTCATTGTCAGGAATGTTAATTTTTAAGGGCAAGATCTGCGGGTACAGGGGTCGTACTGGGGACACAGGGGACTCCTCCTTTAGTGCCTCCTTGTGGTACAATGAAGTAAACTGAATCTTTATCACCGTACTGGGAAAACGAAATGTGCACCTGGAAGGAAAAACAATAAAATATTATTTTAATATGAACCCAATCCTCACTAAACACCTCAAACGTTAAAACAGTCAAATTGTACCTTTGTTACCTAGGAAAGCAAAGGTCAGCAAAATACAACACAAACATTGTTTACCAAAAAGTTGCACCCCATTCAATCAGCAGCAGTATGTACTACTAAAGTAAAGTAGCCAGAATGCAGTCAAGATAATGCAGGACATGGAAGGAGGTGTAAAACATGCTACATTTCCCCTATATTCTGACTAAGTACCATTTTTACAGTCAAATGTTTATGTTAAAGAGCATGAGGTAGAACTACTGCTCAGGATGTGGTTCCTCTAAACCAAAAATCAGTGGTTGTTATCAAACTTAGCTCAAATAACCAGAAGTAAAGCCTTTTAAGAATTGAATTTACATGAAAAATAGTATTTCAGTGTTTTTATACACTTACCGGGCACTTTAGGTGCATCCTATCTGGTATGTTAAGTAAATGGTTATTTTATGAGCCACACCTACCATACAGATAGACTGTGTGTATGCAATTACTCTCTGTAGCTCATCTCTTGCTCTGTATAATTTGTCACACCCCTGTACCCCCATTTATCAATCAAAAAAGGACTCCACAGAGGTCCCCACTGACCGACCAGATGATGGGTGGTAAGCCATGTTTAATACTGTTCTGACACTAACATGGTAACAGTTAGGCAGTTGTAGTAGGTGCAGGAGTGTTGTTAGGATTTTTAAACAGTTGGGCAATTGTAGCCTAGAGGTTACAGGACTAGTAATCAAAAGGTTGCTTGTTCAAGCCCCACCACTGCCAGGTTGTCACTGTTGGGCCCTTGAGCAAGGCCCTTAACCTTCAATTGCTTAGACCATATGCTGTTGCAGTACTGCGAGTCGGTTTGGATAAAAAGTGTCTGCCAAATGCCAAAAATGTAAATGTAATCAACTCAGTCAAAGTTGGGATGATAATAGCACTCCAACTAAATACATAAAGCCAACAGCATCCAGTGATTAAAAAAGTGAAGGTCAAGAATGGAGGATGATTAACACACTGTTAATGGAAAAAAGAGAACAGTTCTAGTCTGTAACTGTACACCCACAATGAGTGCTGACAGGGTATGTGTTCCTAATAAAGAGGCCAGTAAGTTTAAACCATATTCAAAAATCTTAACTTAGCTTAAACATACTTTTGTAAGTACAGAAAAAAGTGCAAGTGTTAAATTCCCTCAATCATAAAACAGACTTGCTCTGATTACACTGTTCCATCAGTTGTATTTGTGTTTCTGATACTATCATCTATTTAGAACAAAAAGAACAAGTACATAAACCACCCGTGAACCTTTATTCTAAAAATGTTTGTATCCATCCAGAGTGCCTGGTTACCAAGAAACTAGAATCTTCACTAAAGAAAAAAAGTTAATCCTCTGCAAACACTGCATTTAGTCCAGAGCTACAAACATTTACTATTTTAATGTTTAACCACACAAGGCAGGATAAACATTTATTAAAACGGAATGAAAGGGTAGAGGACTTTCCTCTGTGCCCCACAAAGTGATTTTAAAATAAACACTGTAACTACTTCTACATTTAAACATTTAAACAAACTACTGACAGACAGTGACTACAGTAACCAACTACTATATCAGTCTACTTACAATATAGCAGTAATAAATCAACATTTTATGAATAACAGTCATTAGCAAGGACAAACAATGAATATTTTATTATTTTGCTCTAAGCCAAAATGTAACAAGCTAATACGTAAATATAATATCTTATATGTGTTTTGAAATGTATTTTGAAACCTTTTTCAGTTATAGATTTTTTCTTTGTTTTATGCAGGGCAAAAAGCAGCTAAATGAAAGCTAAATTTAGGCAAGAGACTGAAGGGAACAAAGCCATGTGGAGTTTGTGTGTTCTCCCTGTGTCTGTGTGGGTTTACTCCCACAGTCCAAAGACATGAAGGCAGATTAACTGGAGCTACTAAATTTGCCCTGGGTGTGAATGTGTGCATACATTTGTATGTGTTTGCCCTGTGATGGAAAGGCCTACCTGTCCATCACAGGACAGGTGAATTGTACCCACTGCGACACTAAATAGGACAAAGTTGTGGTTTGTTTGTTTGTTTGTTTATTAGGATTTTAACGTCCTGTTTTACACTTTGGTTACATTCATGACAGGAACGGTAGTTACTCATTACACAAGGTTCATCAGTTCACAAGGTTATATCAAACACAGTCATGGACAATTTAGTGTCTCCAATTCATCTCACTTGCATGTCTTTGAACTGTGGGAGGAAACCGGAGCACCCGGAGGAAACCCACACAGACACGGGGAGAACATGCAAACTCCACACAGAAAGGACCCAGACCGCCCCACCTGGGGATCGAACACAGGACCTTCTTGCTGTGAAGCGACAGTGCTACCCACTTAGCCACCGTGCCGCCCCAAAGTTAAACAGGCAATGAATAAATGAATGAAGGCAGATGGAACACTTTTGTAATATATGCATATACACACATACAGTACAATACCATTCTTATTGTGTATCCCAGCTTGTTGGAAGCTGGGGTGAGAACGCAGGGTTGGACATTGTTTGGCACCCCTGGAGTTGAAAGGGTTAAGGGCCTTACAATAGGCCCAACAATAACTTTATGGCAGAGATGGGATTCCAACCCACAACCTTCCAGCTGGTAACCCACAGGTCTGACCCAGTGTTGTGTGTCTCTCTATCGGTGTCACGCTTCTACATAAAACATAATGAACGGTTGCCTATTGCTTTCTCACTAGTGTGAACGTAGGGTACTACATACAGTAAGTTCCAAATCATCAAAGAACCAAGATTAGCTTAAATAGCTGCAACATGTACTAATTCTGATACGCATATTTACTAGTAATCAAGAGCAAAAACAGCAAATGTTTCATGTTGTAAAGGGTTTTACCAGTCACACAAATTTACATGTGTATAAAAACAGTATAACGCTTTCTCGTTTTTATCTTTGCAGCCCTGCCTTCAAGGTAAGAGTACAAACCCATCCATCCACATATTTTATTTTATTACAAATCCCTTCAGTATGTAGCACTCATTTTGCAACTCCTGATTTTGAAATTAGAGTAAAACACCACGGTCTACAGATTCATTTTTACTCAGGGTAGCTTTTTATGATGTTTAGTGCAAATAAAAAATATTAAGTTCTTAAAGCTACGCATGTGAAGAGCTCCTGAAATTCTGAGAAATTCTGCAGCTAATCTCAATACTTAAGCTCCACTGAACACCTCAGATACTGTCGACACCAGCCTGGTTATAATTTAAACCTGTAACTGTGATGGTACAGTTACATTTTAGCCTCCATACATTAACAACAGAGCAGAGTTTACTCCTCTACCTGCTTTAATCATGCATGTTATTCTCTTCTGTCCTAATGCTGTCTTATTTGTTTAGCTAATTTTATCTTTAATATTAACCTTGGGTACAAGTGAGCAAGTGCTTATTCAGATGATTCAGAGAATGGGTTAAGATGCCCAAAGCTGTTTTAAGAATGTAAAACTGTGTTTACACATGGCTCTTTTTGACAATATAGTTTCATTTTTCACAACAATACAAGTGCCATATTTCAAACCCAACCGCATTAGATTTTATTAAAGCAGGGAAATGAAAAAAACAATCTTAAACAGGGCTACAGACAACCTCAGTGGGGCAAAGTAAATATTGTCCTGTTGTTGCTCTCGCTATTGTTTACAGATACCACTGCGTATTTGCACTCAACATCTGGTGGAAAATTCTGTCACAGCCTCAACTCCAGCGAACTTCTAGTACTTTCACAAGTAACCTTGTGCAACTGGAAACGGACAGTATCAAATTAGGTATGGCACGAATGGTGCTATATTTTGACAAGTATGGTATTGTACTGCAGGGTATCATGCAGCCCCGGTTCTGGACCCTTTTGGCTAGGGGGCAGAAAAACATTTACATTTTTGGCATTTAGTGGACGCTTTTATCCAAAGCGACTTACAGTTGTGACAGTATACAATCTAAGCAATTGAAGGTTAAGGGTCTTGCTCAAGGGCCCAACAGTGCCAACCTGGCAGGGCACTAGTCCAGTTCCCTAACCACTAAAATACAACTGTCAATGAGTAGGCATGTCTATAGTCATGCAAAAACAGTTCTGAAAAGCAGAGCTGTGTTCAGGGCTTGATTTGAGTAGGGATGTAAGGGGATGCCAACTTATTACTCTTCCCACCCCCTTTGGATTAATGTGATGTCATTTAGGATGTCTTTTATTAATATCATTATTTTCATTCCCAGTAACCCAGTAACTAGCGTTAACCAGTAAAAGGATAATCATAATGATAATCTAGGGCAGATGAAATGCCTTTGTAATGTATACACATACACATGTACAGTACAATTAAATTCTTTATTCGCATAACCGGAGGCACGGTGGCTAAGTGGGTAGCACTGTCGCCTCACAGCAAGAAGGCCCTGTGTTCAATTCCCAGGTGGGGCGGTTCGGGTCCTTTCTGTGTGGAGTTTGCATGTTCTCCCCGTGTCTGCGTGGGTTTCCTCCCACAGTCCGAAGACATGCAAGTGACGTGAACTGGTGATACAAAATTGTCCATGACTGTGTTCGATATGACCTTGCAAAATGATGAACCTTGTGTAATGAGTAACTACCGTTCCTGTCATAAATGTAACCAAAAGTGTAAAACATGACGTTCAAATCCTAATAAACAAAATTCGCATAACCCAGCTTCTTTGGAAGCTTTGGAGCCAAAAGGGTTAGGGGCCCAACACTAGCTGCACAGCAGAGCTGTGATCTGACCTTGTAATTGGTAACCCACAGCTCGAACCACTAGGCTACCACTTTTCATATTTTTTTGGAGATGTTTGGAGTTAATAAAACCAAAAATCTGTCTCTATAAATATAATAGGGGATTGTAATAATATTTAATTAAATAAAAAGTAAAAATGGGTTAATATAAAAAGTTTCCATGTCAGCTGCATCGTCAAGACGAGAACGGCTACACTAATTTATTGAGATTTATTGATACTGATAGCAGTATGGCTAACGCAACGTCTGTGCATTTAAACCACAACAGCTGAACCTGATGATAAATAATGACAGCAGAGCTAATAATACTGGCTTAATTTGAAATATTGTGCATGCGTCTTCAAATGCATACGCTTAAGACTGCAATGAAATTCACTAAATTAATTCAATTGAATAATATACTTTGCTTATGCATAATATAAAAAAATGACAGATCACTATACAAGAGTTCAGAAAGCCTCTTATTTACCCCCCTTTATTAAATCTGACTATATTCAGTAGTACACTGAAAACAACTCTGTTTTGTGACTGTACAACTTCAAACCAAGAGCAAAAACCCTAGTAGTATTCAGCACACCGGTGGCGCAGCGGGATATTCCACTAGCACACCAACGCCGAGATTCTGAACTCCTCGGTTCGAAACTTGGCATTGCCACCAGTAGTCTGGGCACCATCTGGTGGGCACAATTGGCAGTGCCTGCAGCAGATACTAATTGGCTACAGTATCTGCAGGGTGGGGGCCGGACTATGTGTGGGTGGGTGGGTCTTCATACACTGTGTAAGGACCCTGATTGGCAGAAAAGACGCTGTGCAGAATGCAGGGGCAAGAAGAGGAGGGTTGTGCACGTGTCGGAAGAGGCGTGTACAGTGACACGCTCTCCTTGGATGCAATCGGGTATCCCTCAGCAGTGGAAGACAAATTGAGTGCGCCAATTCGGGAGGAAAATTGGGAGAAAATGCATAAAAAAATAAATAAAAAATCTAAATATTCTGATTAAATGACAATAGAATAGAAGTCTTTAATAAAACAAGTCTTTAGGTATCCAACAAAAATATTAAAAGTAAGAAATATGAAAATATAAATCACCAAATTTAAGCTAAAGTAGCCATGCACATTAGTTTAAACTTGAAAATGTTTAAATTGCCCTAATAGGTAGATACTACTCCTGTTCACAGTGACAGTTAGAACCTATCTGCTCTGCCGAGTTGCACTATACAGTCTGCATCCAAGATTTAATAAGCATGGCCAATTCACCCCATTACTACCCCCCAACACCCCAGCGCCAGCCCCGGTACCATGCATTAGACAAGGGGTTTGGGTGTGAACACTGTGCCAGCAATTCCCTGATTTAAAGCCTTAAAGACGCAATAAGCATTGCCACGTCCCCCCAGCCTGACCCCCACTCCTCCCACCCCAGTGCTGACCCCAGTACCGTGCATTGGAAAAGGGGCTTATATGTGAAGACTGTGCCAGCAATTCCCTGATTTAAAGCCTTAAAGACGCAATAAGCATTGCCACGTCCCCCCAGCCTGACCCCCACTCCTCCCACCCCAGTGCTGACCCCAGTACCGTGCATTGGAAAAGGGGCTTATATGTGAAGACTGTGCCAGCAATTCCCTGATTTAAAGCCTTAAAGACGCAATAAGCATTGCCACGTCACCCCAGCCTGACCCCCACTCCTCCCACCCCAGTGCTGACCCCAGTACTGACCCCAGTACTGTGCATTGGAAAAGGGGCTTAGGTGTGAAGACTGTGCTAGCAGTTCCCTGATTTGAAGCCTACCATCTTTGTTCTTGTTCAGTCCAGACTCAAGGTTTGTTTCCGGTCACTTTATTGCTGTATGGTTGGACTTCTGACCAAATAGACGTAGACCAGAAGGTATTGCATGAGGCTGCAAAATGTGATAGACTGTGATAGCCTCTTTGGGTCAGGATTCCAATCACTGACTCTGGATCCAGCAAAATAGCCCCAGACCATCACGCTTCTTTCTTCATACAGTAACTGACAGTTGGAAACCTTTCACTAAACCTGTATGGTGATGATTTTCAATGTAGATTTATTATTTCATGAGACCTTCTTTCAGCCATCAGTAGTGCACTGGTGGTGGTGTTTAGCCCAGACAAGCCTCTCTCTTCTTTTTTTTTTTTCTTTTCTTTCTTGCATCCACTCAACCTGTCAAACCCGCATCTCTGCAGTAGCATGTGGTTTGGGAGGCCAATCAGGTTAATGTATTTCATAACATAATAATGACTATAAAATATTACATTTTCTTGTCAATACAAGTCCTAAACTAGTATGAATTGCTCGGTAATGAGTATTATGTTGCTAATTATGTGACATTACTTTTTACAAATATTTATCATGCATGTGAATTAAACATTTTATGTGCTCAATCTCAACACATAATTGCTGTGCATGTGCAGTGTTTTAAAATGAAACCAAGGTTATTAAGATAGTAATGAAAACAAAACACACACACCGGTGCAAATAGCAGCTTCATTAAATAGTCAAGTCTGTTTGTTCAGACTTGCACAAAAGCATAAACACTGCATCTTTTGACACAGGTTTGTTATTAACAAGGGTGTAAGTGCACCAAACACAAGACGTGTGTAGTTTTTTAAAGGTTAATAAAAACAGTAATTATTATTTGCAGATAACAATGGTCAACAGAGATTTTGTTTCTTGAACACTTTTGGGTGTATCTTATGTATTCTGAGCTGCTGAAAACAAAAATCACCTCGAACATTTCCTATGACGTACCATTTTATTTATTCATGATTGTTAAGCCTCAAGGCTGTCTTGTTATACAGTGACAATGTCCTTCAGTACCTGTCATGCTTCATGCTGCACACATGAAGGAAATGTACCAGAACATGGAACTGTTGTTGAAACACGTCAAGTACAGCAACTAAAACTGAAACATCTGGAGATTTAGAGTGGCACCGCTTCTCAGATTGCAGCTCAGATATACCAAGTATTGCTGCTTCATTTGTGATTAAAAAGAGTCATATCACACTAACAATTCATCAGAATCTGACTCCAGGGCAGAAAAAAGGTGGCACATAAAACAGTTGTGGACCCAAAAAAAGATACAAGACATAAAACTTGAGCTGATGAAAACAAAAAGGGGAAAGGTTTTCGTTATGTTAGACAAGTGTTCCCAAGAATAACTGATGCCAAGATTAGTTAGGGCATTTCTGTAGGTCCACAAATCTGACACATCATGAATGATCAGTTCAGAATTTTCTTTTGCAACTATCGAGTGCCAAACTAAACCTTCTTCAAGCTTACAAAGTGATGCAGTGCAACATGTCATTGAAAATCCATTTCCTGAGTTCACACTTGGATTTCCTCCCTAATCTTGATTCAGTAAGTGATGAACATGGCGAGCGCTTTCACCAAGACATTTGCCACAATGGAAAAATGTTACCAAGGCCACTGGAATCTGTCAATGCTGGCTGACTATTGCTGGACACTCAGCAGCAAAAAATCAGAAGCAAAACACGTTTAGCTTGGTTGAACTAATGACATGAATAAGATTTGAATGTGTTATAATCAGTAAAACTTAATCTCATGTTCCCCAAAATTTCTATGTGATACAGACAATCAGAAACTACATTTGAGTTCAGCTCGAATGGGTCTGTCACCATCACTAAAAAAATTCAAGAAAACAGAACTTTTGCCAAAAACATTGTTGTCCAGTGTAATATGAAAAAATGATGCAAGATGATCCATAAACCTTGACCAGAGTGCATCACTTCAACACAATGCAACAGGTAATATTATAAAAAAAAACACTCTCATTTAAAAGATGACATATTAGTAATACTCTGTGCACATCATACAGTATAAATACTATCATGCAAGTGCATTTCTGCACCTAAATCCTAATGTGCACTCTGCATGTATTGCTATTTGAGGCGCTAACTGTTTGTACTAAAATGTATCAGCACCAACAACAAACAAAAAAGAGGTACATCTAACCTCATTTCATAGTGAACTTGAAATGATTGAATATCCCTAACAATTCAAAACTAAATAAATATGTAAAAGTGGTGCAGCGGTAAAACACTCTAGCCCACCAGTGCTGACATTTCCAACATGCGAGTTATACAGACAATAACTGGGCAGTTGTAGTTTAGTGGTTAAGGTACTGGACTAGTAATCAAAAGGTCACTGGTTCAAGCTGGTTTATGCCTAGTTCACACTACATGATTTTTGCCCTGATTTTCACTCGGCGACTGGTCGGCGCTAGATTTGCCGGCTCGGGAGCAACTCGACGTTTGCTCGGCGATCAAAACTCGGCTCTCAATTGCTATGTGCGAACTACTCAACAACTCGATCTGATCGAGATTTCTAGCATGTCAGATATCTGATCTAAGTTGCACGACTGGCAATGAGTGCTATGTCAAACAGCCAATGAGAACGCAGGATACAGGGTGAGGGGAAACGCAGGAGAGGAGTGTAAACAGGTGGGACAGGGGGATAATATAGTTTATATCAGAATACATTGGTACACACACACGTTTTACAGTATTTCTGACTTGATCGTCCTCTACAAAACACCAACGCTGCATTGCAAAAATATTTATTAACCTCCAACTCACTATAGAACAATCCAAGCTGTTCGTGTTGCCAAATCCACTCAGATTCATTTATTTTTCCTCCTTGATTTTACGCTGCACATCAGCGCACAAACAACTTTGATCACTCGCTACTTGTTGACGTGCATTTTTGGATGTGGTATCATTAAACCCCTCGTCACTTCTCGTGTTTGTTTTCGTAACAAAACGATATTTGTGAGAGCAGAGAAGCTCGCCTGAGATTCCAGTTGGTGATAGATCATGTAGTGTGAAACCCCCTATCGCCGATCAGTCGTGTAGTGTGAAATATACACCGACTGAAAGACTCCCGAGTGCAAGAGATTCAGTCGTGTAGTGTGAACTGTACAGCGACCCGACAAATCAGAAAGTCGTGTAGTGTGAACTTGGCATAACTACTGCCAGGCTGCAAACTGTTGGGCTCTTGAGCAAGGCCCTTAACCCTTAACTGCTCAGACAATATACTGTCACAGTACTGTAAGTCGCTTTGGATAAAAGTGTCTCCTAAATGCCATAAATGTAAATAACTGGCTTGTCCAGGGGAGGGAGGGCCAAAGTGCTGCAATTACAACCTTGACTGGCTGGTTGATGGCATCTTCACAAAAATAAGAAATAATGGAGATTGGCTAAGTGAATCTTTAAGCAATTCTAATCTCCATATTAACCATACCTGGTGCAGGTAAAAAAAAAAGTGGTCAGCTACTCCACATGTATCGGAGGGGGCGTGTGTTAGTTACGGTCCTCCTTGGTCAGGAGTGGAGGTCTACAGCAGTAAGTAAATATGATCAGGTAAATTGTACACACAATGAGACTGGAGGGGAGGTAGGGGAAAATACACTGATTAGGCATAACATTATGACCACCTTCCTAATACTGTGCTGGTCCCCCTTTTGCTGACAAAACAGCCCTGTAACTGAGATGCACTGTGTATTCTGACACCTTTCAGACCATCAGAACCAGCATTAACTTCTGAGCAATTTGAGCTACAGTAGCTCATCTGCTGGATCGGACCACACGGGCCAGCCCTCGCTCCCCACTTGCATTCTTGGACCACTTTTGATAGATACTGACCACTGCAGACCAGTAACACCCCACAAGAGCTGCAGTTTTGGAGATGCTCTTACCCAGTCGTCTAGCCATTTCAATTTGGCCCTTGTCAAACTCACTCAAATCCTTACACTTGCCCATTTTTCCTCCGATCAACCATAACATTAAAACCACCTCGTTTCTACACTCACTGTCCATTTTATCAGCTCCACTTACCATATAGAAGCACTTTGTAGTTCTACAATTACTGACTGTAGTCTATCTGTTTCTCTGCATGCTTTGTTAGCCCCCTTTTATTCAATAGTCAGGACTCTCCCAGGACCACCACAGAGTAGGTATTATTTGGGTGGTGGATAATTCTCAGCACTGCAGTGACACTGACATGGTGGTGGTAGGGCTGGGCGATTTTGCAAAAAAAAAAAAAATCTCGATTGTTTTAAAATTATACCCGATTGTCGATTACGATTTCGATTTTTTTTGTTCTTGTATAATGCAATTAAAATAAGACTCAAATTTCTTTTTTTACATTGTAATTAAAGGCTGCAGAAGTGCAAAAATAATAACACCCCCACCTATAATTATCCTTTTAAGGGACTCAAACTTTATAACAATAACGATATCACAATAATTAACAATAATTAAAACAAAATAGATCTAAATTATCTATATCCTTATCTATCTATATCTAAGAATAGCTCACAAACAACTTTTATTTGAAATAATGTTCAGCAGAACCTCCTTACATTAGGAAAAAAACTACAAAAAGTTCTTTACAGGTTTCTTAAAAGGAACACAAGCCTGTACTGTGCTGTTTCCACCACTGAGTGAGTCTGTATCAGTATCTACATGGGGGGGGGCATCAAGTGATCACTCAGCTCAGCTTTGATTTTGTCCTCTTGTGATTTGGGGGGTGGATACAACATTTTAAACATTTAAGGATGTGTAATGTGTCATTTTAGTCCCATAAAACTTTCAAACTGTATTAACTACTATTATGTGTCGTAGAATTATTTGATTCTATTGAACGGCCCTTTAAGCCAAAATAAAAGAACCGATTCGCGCATTTGGGAGTCGTTACATACATACGGCTCTTTAAAAGGAACCGAGACAAAAGATCCGACTCCCTATCGCAGAATTCACTGCAGCAGTTTCCCAGACGCAAGGACGGATTAAGGATAGTCTGGGCCCTCTAATGGTATGCCCTGCTCTTCTCTAGGGCCCCCTGGTAGGGGCTCTCATAACCAGGGCCCTCTAAAAATATGCCCCCTTCTTTCCTAGGACCCCTAATAGCCAGAAGTCGAAGTCAGAGCAGTGCCACAACGCCTCATCCATTTTCATAAGGGGCCCAAAAGCATGGCTAGGGCCCCCAAAAGCATGGCTAGGGGCCCCAAAAGCATGGCTAGGGGCCCCAAAAGCATGGCTAGGGCCCTGAAAGTCCCTAATAGTCAGAGGATCCTTAAAATGGAGGGCCCTCGGAAATAAAAATATATTGTATCATAAATGTTGATAGGCATCGCAAAATGTTTTGGGCCAGGGCCCCCCCGGGGCCCCCTGACCTCAAGGGCCCCTGGGTGCTGGCCCCACTGGCCCGGTCAGTAATCCAGCCATGCCCAGACGCGATTTTTTTACTCAGTAACGGATGTGATTTAAAATGTAGCGAATTACAATTCTTAGTACAAAACTTACTTAAGTAAAAGTAAAATTACAGGCTGTAAAATCTACTTTAAAAAGTACAAGTACACAAAAAAAACGACTCAATTACAGTAACGCGAGTAAATGTAATTCGTTACTTTCCAGCCAATCCTGATCGCGCTCATCGGCTCCGTATTATGATTCAGTTAAGCGGTGTTTGATTCAGTGAATCTTAATTAAAATCTTCTGTTTGTGTCTCGTTTTGCCGATCGTGTTTGCGCTCCTTATTACTGAATCTAACCGTTACCGTGTATAATCCTTGTTGTCTTCCGTTTACTGTTTTGGTTTTCGCTGGTTTTGGACTCTACCTGATTTTGTACACTGTTTTCGCCGAAAGTTTTTAAACTTTCCCTGATTTATATTCCGCGGGCGTCTGGTCAGTTTCTGCTTCGTGACATGTTGGTATTTTAATTAAAATATAAAGTATGTAAACAATCGCGATTGTCACATTCTAACATCGGGTGAAAGCGTTCATGCGAATTAACCGAATTAATCGTGAAAATCGCCCAGCCCTAGGTGGTGGTGTGTTAGTGTGTGTTGTGCTGGTAGTGAATAAGAGACAGCAACGCTGATGGAGTTTTTAAACACCTCACTGTCCCTGCTGGACTAAGAATAGTCCACCAACCAAAAAAATATCCAGCCAACAGCACCTCGTAAGCAGCGTCCTGTAACCACTGATGAAGGTCTAGAAGATGACCAACTCGAACAGCAGCAATGGATGAGTGATCATCTCTGACTTTACATCTACAAGGTGGACCAACTAGGTAGGAGTGTCTAATAGAGTGGACAGTGAGTGGACACGGTATTTAAAAACTCCAGCAGCACTGCTGTGTCTGATCCACTCATACCAGCACAACACACACTAACACACCACCGAACAGCATGAAAGGGGGCTAAAAAAGTATGTAGAGAAACTGATGGACTACAGTTAGTAACTGTACAACTACAAAGTGCTCCTATATGATAAGTGGAGCTGATAAAATGGACAGTGAGTGTAGAAACAAGGAGGTGGTTTTAATGTTATGGCTGATCAGTGTATGTATTTATACAAGTCTGGCACACACTCAGCGCTGGTTAAGTCCCTGTTGTTAGAGAGCCATTGAAAGCACCATGACAACAAGCTTCAAGCTTCACTTAGCTGTCTCTCACTTTGATAAGACATGCACAAAACAGGAAAAGATATTACAGGCATCTGTCAGGACCAGTTTGGTCTATGTAAATGTGTTTGAACAGATTAATTAAGATAGCTGCGTACACCTCCAACTGCAGTATTGATCGTTATTATTAATCCTTTCTTCACAAATGACATACTGATGAATGGAAGGCTAGAGGCAGGTTAGTTGAATGGCGGACTGTTCTGATGAATAGGTTGTACTCAAAAGCACTGACCTTCAGCAAATATGACTTTAAAAAACACACCAACTATGCTGACAGGTCTGGCTATAATATCAAATTAACAAACTGACGAAAACAACTTGTTAACAACCAATCAACTGATAACAAAACAGAAACTAAATTATTCATAAGGTATTAAGACCTAAAACCTAAATAATGTTGGCTGATGTTTTATCTACCTATTTATCTGCCGTGCTGTAAGCCTGCTATTGTGTAATATGTTGTAATGTTGTTACATAATGGTGTTGCAGAGTGACATTTTCACAGCCAGGTAACCTTCATAAACGCTGCATTTCACACATGCATGTTTCGTGTTATTAATCTAACATTTCTAATTTCACAAGCGAGTGCTGAAAATAAAACTTTTTTTGAGGATTATAGTTGTCTTATATGTTATACACTGATCATTCATAACATTATGACCACCTCCTTGTTTCTACACTCACTGTCCATTTTATCAGCTCCTCTTACAATATAGAAACACTTTGTAGTTCTACAATTACTGACTGTAGTCCATCTGCTTTCACCCTGTTCTTCAATGGTCAGGACCCCCCACAGAGCAGGTATTATTTAGGTGGATGAGTGTTGTGCTGGTGTGAGTGAATCAGACACAGCAGCGCTGCTGGAGTTTTTAAATACGGTGCCCACTCACTGTCCACTCTATTAGACACTCCTACCTAGTTGGTCCACCTTGTAGATGTGAAGTCAGAGACGAGCGCTCATCTATTGCTGCTGTTTGAGTTGGTCATCTTCTAGACCTTCATCAGTGGTCACAGGACGCTGCCCACAGGGTGCTGTTGGCTGGATATTTTTGATTGGTGGACAATTCTCAGTCCAGCAGTGACAGTGTGGTATAACTCCATCAGCGCGGCTGTGTCTTATCCACTCATACCAGCACAACACACACTAACACACCACCACCATGTCATTGTCACTGCAGTGCTGAGAATGATCCACAACTCAAATAATACCTGCTCTGTAGTGGTCCTGGGAGAGTCCTGACCATTGAAGAACAGCATGAAAGGGGGCTAACAAAGCATGCAGAGAAACAGATGGACTACAGTCAGTAATTGTAGAACTACAAAGTGCTCCTATAAGGTAAGTGGAGCTGATAAAATGGACAGTGAGTGTAGAAACAAGGAGGCTGATCGGTGTAAATGTATTTCAGTTTCAACAAGTTATTTTCTGGACGTTCATTCTCACAGTTTTTTTTTTTGCAGGGAGCAGTTTCTGCAAGTGCAAGGCTGCGGATTGAAAAGTCTTTGTATACACATAAGCCTAAAATAAATAAATTATTCATTCCTTATAATACCTTGAATTGTTCCAATTTTCATGTTTAAACTGGTTGTACAGAAAATGAGCATATTATTATTATTATTGTGTTAAATAAGAGTTTAGTTTGTACTAGTAGAACTACGCATCTACAATCTAGAATTAATTATTTTGCCGCTAGCCATTAGCTGCTTTAAATAAAGTTATTTGTTATTGTTCAATTAATGCTGTGGGTTAAAAATGTCTATTTCCGGCGATCAGGGTGTGACTCTCCGTCGGTACTGCACACGTGTCGTAGGGGCTGTGTGTCTGTCTCACTATCCTCAGTCAGGGCGGGGATCAGCATAAGTAGAAAGGAAGGATAATGCAGTTGAGTAATTGGATACGCTTAAAGTCAGGAGAAAAAGGGAGAAAATGCATAAACAAAAATATATTTTTAAAAATCACAAATGGTCAAGCTGTTTTATGTTAGTATGGAATCTGACCGATGGTAAACCTCCATTTGTGAGGTCAAGAGATACAATCCAATAGCAGAACATTTAACCAGGGCAGAGCTGTGGCTAAAGAGCCACAAACAGAAAATAAAAAAAAATGTAACTAAAATATTAGGTGGCCAAAGTAATAAAAAACAGAATAGAAAAAGAAGACATTCGCCACATAGGGACATATGCTGAACCCAGCAAACGTCAGAAAAGGCAGGTGGCCATACGCCTGCCCCTCAACTCAGGGGCATCAGTGATAAAATCAAGAAAAAACGAAAGCCGAGTTACCACCCATGCCAGCTACTCGATCCACCACACAGTGGCAACTCAAGCTCTCTAGAAAAAAATAAACGCAGCCTGCTAAAAAGAAAAGAAGGTGGAACTGCCACTCCACTGCCTGACGCTACCTGCATCTAGGATCAAGATCACACAGCAGCCCACTGCAAAACAAAAAAGGCAGTTGGCTGAGTTAAAAGCAAAATGGCCTAGCAGAACATGCAGGTGACAAACATACACAATTCAACCAGCCAGCAGCAAGGTAACCAAAGAAGCAGGTTTTAAAGCACCTTCAGAGCTGCAGTAAGTTAACACATATGGCACAGAGACGGCTGATTAAAGAAATCAAGGCCCCCTAATGGTGCAGAATGGCATGGCAGATGGCATGAAACTGTAACCTGCACTCTGTCAATCTACACATTTTTTTTACAAATTGGTTTGGGTATTTTGCATCAAGTCTAGATAAAAAGGTAGAAAGGTAGATTTTCAATTATCTGATATTTATTTATTAGGATTTTAATGTCATGTGGTTACATTCATGACAGAACAGGTAGTTAATGGTTACACAAGATTCATCAGTTCAAGTTCAATGTTAAACACTGTCATGGGCCAACCTTTCTCAACCGGGGTGCCGCGGCACCCTGGGGTGCCGTCAGAAATATTCTCACGTTACTGATATTATGAAATAAATTAAAAATAAAATAATAAAATACAAAAAAAGTCAACTTATCATGAAAATATAGACCATTAGCCGCCTCAAACATAAAATTTTGTCTCAGACGCCCCTTTCCCCATGCTACAACGTCAACGCGGGTTGACAATCCGATTCTGTTGAATGGCTCATTAAAATGAACAAAAGGAACCGAGTCGCGCCTCTGGGAGCCGTTAAAATATATATTTATATTTCTGTGCAGTTCTTAGTTCTTCTTATTGGCTGTAATACCATTCCGCTTCTATCAGTAGAGGGAATTAATCATAATAAGAGCTGTTTATTGTCGAAATTTAAATCACTTTCAGTATCGCGGAGAGAGTAAACGACACACACACACCTACAGAGAGATGTAAATATTATCATTTTTATTGTTATTATTTTGCACTGTTTTTATTAATATTTTATTCTATTTTATATTTTTGCACATGTAACTGTTTTGTATATATTTGTTCTTTTTTATTGTTAATTTCATTATTTCTCTGTAACTTGCTTTGGCAATACGAATGTCCTTACAGTGGGGTCAAAAAGTATTTAGTCAGCCACTGATTGTGCAGGTTCTCCTACTTAGAAAGATGAGAGAGGTCTGTAATTTTCATCATAGGTACACTTCAACTATGAGAGACAAAATGAGAAAAAAAATCCAGGAAATCACATTGTAGGATTTTTAAAGAATTAATTTGTAAATTATGGTGGAAAATAAGTATTTGGTCAATAACAAACAAGCAAGATTTCTGGCTCTCACAGACCTGTAACTTCTTCTTTAAGAAGCTCTTCTGTCCTCCACTCGTTACCTGTATTAATGGCACCTGTTTGACCTCGTTATCTGTATAAAAGACACCTGTCCACAGCCTCAAACAGTCAGACTCCAAACTCAACCATGGCCAAGACCAAAGAGCTGTCGAAGGACACCAGGAAAAAAATTGTAGACCTGCACCAGGCTGGGAAGAGTGAATCTACAATAGGCAAGCAGGTTGGTGTGAATAAATCAACTGTGGAAGCAATTGTAAGAAAATGGAAGATATACAAGACCATTGATGATCTCCCTTGGGGTCAAGATCTCATCCCGTGGGGTCAAAATGATCATGAGAACGGTGAGCAAAAATCCCAGAACTACACGGAGGGACCTGATGAATGACCTGCAGAGAGCTGGGACCAAAGTAACAAAGGCTACCATCAGTAAACACACTACGCTGAGAGGGACTCAAATCCTGCAGTGCCAGGCGTGTCCCCCTGCTTAAGCCAGTACATGTCCAGACCCGTCTGAAGTTTGCCAGAGAGCATATGGATGATCCAGAAGAGGATTGGGAGAATATCATGTGGTCAGATGAAACCAAAATGGAACTTTTTGGTAAAAACTCAACTCGTCGTGTTTGGAGGAAGAAGAAAAACCCAAGAACACCATACCTACTGTGAAGCATGGGGGTGGAAACATCATGCTTTGGGGCTGTTTGTCTGCAAAGGGGACAGGGCGAATGATCCGTGTTAAGGGAAGAATGAACGGGGCCATGTATCGTGAGATTTTAAGCCAAAACCTCCTTCCATCAGTGAGAGCATTGAAGATGGAACGTGGCTGGGTCTTCCAGCATGACAATGATCCCAAACACACCGCTCAGGCAACGAAGGAGTGGCTCCGTAAAAAGCATTTCAAGGTCCTGGAGTGGCCTAGCCAGTCTCCAGACCTCAACCCCATAGAAAATTTGTGGAGGGAGTTGAAAGTCCGTGTTGCCCAGCGACAGCCCCAAAACATCACTGCTCTAGAGGAGATCTGCATGGAGGAATGGGCCAAAATACCAGCTACAGTGTGTGCAAACCTGGTGATGACTTACAGGAAACGTTTGACCTCTGTCATTGCCAACAAAGGTTATGTTACAAAGTATTGAGTTGAACTTTTGTTATTGACCAAATACTTATTTTCCACCATAATTTACAAATAAATTCTTTAAAAATCCTACAATGTGATTTCCTGGATTTTTTTTTCTCATTTTGTCTCTCATAGTTGAAGTGTACCTATGATGAAAATTACAAACCTCTCTCATCTTTCTAAGTAGGAGAACCTGCACAATCAGTGGCTGACTAAATACTTTTTGGCCCCACTGTATTTGTCATGCCAATAAAGCTTCTTTTGAGTTTAAGTTTGAGAGCCGTAACCGAGCTACAGAAAAACCATGCAGACAATAAGCAGTGCTAGTGGTAAATGACAAATAATTGAGAAATAAACTATAAACTTGTTTAATGATGTTAAATCTGATTGGTTCATGACGCGTATGTTTTAAAGCAGAAACAAACACAGGCTCATCTCTACACAAGAGAGGATTTTTCTGAAACTTAATGCAATGCAAACACAGTACGTCTCATCTCTGTAGTGTTTTTGTGTGTTAGCAGTACGAGGGATGCAGAATGTAAGTTTTTTAATACATTTTAGACTGGGGTGACTCGAGATTTTGAACACTTTTAAAGGGTGCCGTGACTGAAAAAAGGTTGAGAAACACTGTCATGGGCAATTTTTTGCATGTGTTTGGACTGTGGGAGGAAACCCACACAAGACACGTGGAAAACATGCAAACTACACACAAAAAGGACCCCAGCCACTGTGCCCCCCGAATCAGCTGATATTAACTACAAAATAGACTTATATTCATCTTACTGTTGTACATTAATGTCCTGTTCAATATGTTACACTTTTTTTACTCAATAAAGCATGTGTCTTTTTGATATGAAAAACAGTGATGTGTGCTACACTTTAATGGGATGATAAATGCTCATTGGTAAACCAATGACTAATGATGTTTGATTACCAGTTTAAAAAGCATCAGTGGCAACAACAGTGGCACTGTGGATTTAATATGGTTTTAAATGAAACTAAAGAGTTTAACCGATTAATTAAAATCTTTCAACACATACAACTTGGAACAAAATACAAACTTCCGGCAAATTTATTAACCGCTATAATGTCCCTTTAATACAAACCCATTAAACCTCAGTGCACAGGCACCAGCTTTGTGTACAGACACATTTGGAGTTTCTCATTTAAACAGGAAAATTCTTTGTATGCAATTGAATTAACGAAAGATTAAATTATTATGTTTTTTTTCACATGCTAGCACACCAGAGCTGACATTTTGGACTCGTCGGTTCGAAGCTCAGCTCTGCCATCCGGCTGGGCAGCTATATGAACAGTGTTTGGCTGTTGTTCATACAGGAAGGGAAAAGCCGGATAGGGACCTCATAACTAATGCAATTATGACCTCCGCTGGCTGATTGATGGCATCTGCACAGAGTAGGGAAATGACGTGTTGACCAGGGTGTGACTGTACGCAAAGCTGATCTGCATATAAAATCGCCTCGTGCAGGTGAAAAGATGCACTCGTCTACTGCACGTGTCGTAGAGTGTGTCCGTCTCGCTCTCCTCAGTCAGGGCGAAAAAAGCAAAAAAAGCTGGGACAGCTGGGACATTTTACAAAATAATTCACAAAAGGACAAAGACATGTACAAAAAAACACTTAAAGCTGGAAGGGGTATAATAGGCAGTTGAACTTGTAACAGGGGAGGATATAATTGGGTATAAAAAGGGGATCAATCAAGTCTTAGTCTTTGCGAGCAATGATGGATCTTGGCTCACCACTTTGTGCCAAATTTTGTGAGAGAATTGTCACTTAACACAGGCCAATGCAACCTGAAACTTACACAACAGTCATAAAACTCTATGTACAAATGCTGCTGAGTTCTCCAGGCCCAAGCATATCTCAGATGGATCAAAAAAATATGATGTGGTTGGATGAGTCCAAGTTTCAGCTTGTTTTTAGGAAAAACGGATGTTGAGTTTTCTATGCCAAAGATCAGGAGGACTTGCTAGACCTGTTAGGAGCGAAAGGTGCAAAAGTCAACATCCTTTAATATATATCAGGGTGATCAGTGCACACGACATGGGTGAGTTGCATGTGTGTAACAGGACCATTGACACGGAGGCATATATCTGGAGTTTGGAGTTAAATATGCAACCATCAAGATGACGTCCTTTCCTGGGAAGTCCACGTTTAGCCTTGTTTTAGCTAGTCTTGTTTAGGAAGACAAAGACATGCGTCAATCTGTATGCGCCACAACAGTGTGGTTTGGCAGACACACAGTGTGAGCATGTGACTGGCCTGCCTGCAGTACAGATCTGTCTCCTAATAAAAATGTACAGAGCATCATGAAGTGAAGAATCAGACAACTGCAACTTTGGATTGTTGAGTTAAGTAACAGCCTTGTATCAAGCAAGAATGGGCAAAAATATGTATTAAAATTACTATAATAACAGTTGTAATATTACAGCTAATACATTTCACAAAATGTCCCAGCTTCTTCAAAAATTGGGGTTTGTACATGAATTACCTAATGCCAAGTTCTCACTACACGACTTTCCAAGTCATCAGATCGCTGTACACTACACAACTGGATCTCTTGTAATGGGGAGTCTTTTAAGTCATTGTGTATTTTACACTACACGACTGATCGGTGATATGGGGTTACACACTACACGATCTATCACCAGGAGGAATCTTAGGCAAGTCTATCTGGTCTCCCAAACTACGCTTTGTCACGAAAACACACGCAATGACGAGTGACGAGGGGTTTAATGATACCAAAAAAATGATGTCCAAAAATTCACGTCAATAATAAGCGAGCAAATAAAGTTGTTTGTGCGCTGATGTGCTGTGTAAAATCGAGTAGGAAAAAAATTAATGAAATGAGTGGATTGGGCTACGTGACCAGCAGGGATTGTTTGTTCTGTAGTGAGTTAAATGTTAATAAGTATTTTTTGCAATGCAGTGTGAGTATTATGGTTTGGTGTGGACAAAAAGGTCACAAATACTGTAAAGCTTGTGTGTGTGCCGATGTATTTTGATAGAAACTATATTATGCCCCCTCCTCCCCAGGGTTTCCCCTCACCCCCTATCTGGCTTTCTCATTGGCTGTAGTTCGACAAAGCACTCACTGCCACTCACAACGCCTTTCACACTACATGATTTTGAGTGTGCGACTGGTCCAGATATTTAACATGCTAGATATTTAGTGATCAAGAGCCGAGTTTCAATTCTCGAGCAAAGGCTAGCCGCGACCTGTCGGTGAGCACAAATCAGGGCAAACATCGTGTAGTGTGAACTAGGAATTACCAGTGCCACAAATACCTCTCAAGGTGGGATTGGATTGTTTTTTAGTTCTTCATTACTAAAGAGAACTACTACTACTGTTTAACTGGAATAGGTGAATGAGTATAATAATTAGTCATGAAGTCAACAACCTAAAAAGTAGATCACAAGTAAACTCTTTTTTTTGCAGACAAACAAGCGTAACGACAATTATGAGATAATTGTATGTAACTGTAACCAAGATACAAACACAAATCCTCTAATGCAAAAAAAAAAACATTTCTTATTTCTTATATATTTATAAACACAACAGAAACAGATGTGGCTGTAGTCAGGCAGTTTTTGCTGTGCATTCATTCTTGTTTTGCAAACTTCGTTAGTGCAACTTTACCTTACAAAATCAATGTAGGAAACCAGATCAGGTGTAATTCGTACACATGAGAGTTTGTTGGCAATCTGTTAAACCTGTTCAAGTCACTGTTGTGTTTACATGCACACTATGGTCGGATTACGACAATGATCCAGTTATTGGGTTTACAAGCACTGCAGTTATCAGATTGTGGAAAGGTTCAGTTTACTTGAGCTACTCAGCAGTCTGTTTATCACGTAAACAAATGATGTAAGCAACAAGACAACCACAGAATTCCAGAAATAAAAGATAAGACCTGCCGTATTTTTAGCACTGGGGATACAAACTTGACTATGCATCAGCTGTAATTATTTAGCATTAAACTTAAGAGATAAACAAAACATTCACAGACCTAAAACATTTCCTTACATGCACACTAATGTAAATACTGGCCCATAAACACAGCAGTGATCTAATAAATAAGAGTATGTTTTCATTTTTCATCTCTGTTCGAGCATAACTTCAGTCTTGGCTCTGGTCCATGAATGAGCTTTGGTGCCATTTCCATTCTGGTAAATAACTACGTGCTGACCTTGTAAACGTCAACAACTTCGTCCATTGTTACTTTTTTGCCTTATGTAATCTTTACTATTGCATCTCCAGATGCACATGTGCGAACGCAAAAGTAGAACAGTTATCTGTATACATTATTTGAATGAACTAGGTGCTGGGCAGAAAACCAGGTAACTTGATCACATTACTCATTATCAGCCTCAATTCAGTTCAGATAAAGTACATTATCTTTTTACATGCTTTTTACATTATCAGTTAAAGTATCAGTTTACCACCAGAACCTGTTTTAATCACATTATTAGTAAGCATATAAACACACTCACTGTTAGCAAGCTAAGCTAACTTGGTCTACATAAATAAACAAAACAAATAAATCCCAACCATAACAGACATTTACATTTTTACTAGGGATGTAACGATGCATCACAAGACAGTTAATAATCGATTCAAAAATGTCACAATTCAAATCAATTTGGCATGTAAAATGAATCAATATTCACTTTAAACAGCAGAGGGCACACCTCGCCTGGTTGACGTCACTGGCGCTATACGCCTGGTTGCCAAATTCTGGGTTTTTCAGCCAAATTGGGCTTAATTCAAAATTGTTTTGCATAGTTTGTACCTACCTCAGAAATAAAAGGGCATTCATTATTTAGATAAATAAAAGATAAGCACAAATACAGTATTTTCTTTTCTTTTTTTAAGAGAAATAATAAAAGGAAACTTTGTCATAATTTGTCTTCAATTTTAGTTTAAAAAAAATCAGGAACAAAAATCGTATCGTGAACCGCATCGCATCGTGGGTAGAGTGTATCGTTACACCCCTAATTTTTACCATTTTATTCAACCTGCTGACTGACTGTAAACCATCTATGTATGTAGTAATGTCCAACTGTACACTTAGAGTTTGTGAATCAACATGAAGCAGGTCAAAGTTAAACTAGTTTAAAATGTCACCAGTTGTCAGTGTGAAACTACCAGCCATAAAATCTGTGGGGTTTTTTCTCCAAATTCTCCCCATGTCCAAGATAATATTTTGAGAAACTCATATCCAGACAAATATTTTCTACCTTAAACCTCTATTGCAATTCTGCAAAAATTGCTTGGTTTTAGACAAATGTTAATTAAATGCAGTATTTCTGTCAGTACATACGTAGATTAGCTACTCATAACATGGGCAGCATAAACCAAGTCTGTGGTTAAGCACCACTGCTTAAATTACTTTATATAAAATAAATAAATAAATAAAAAAAAGTTAGGTCTAGGTTCCACAAAAAGTCAGACAGAATACATGGCTTGAAAAAAAGTCAGGCTCCAAAATGCAGCAGCATGCAGTATTTACTCTGTAATTAGGACAACACCAGTATGTGATAACTGGATATGTGGTTAACTGTGTGCACATACTGTGTGCACATATTAAAGTATAAATCACAGCAAATGAACTTTTTATATGCAATTGCCTATGTACAAGTTATACTCTTCCATCTGAAAAATAAAGCTTTATGTTAATATTCTGCTACAAATATTTGTTAATAATTAGCTGGTTAACCAATAAGCTACAAAAAAAGTCATTGATAGTTAATGCTAACAATTAAAAAGGTCAATTAAATTTATTTTCATTAGCTGACTTTTAATTTGAACTAAGAATGTGAAGTTTAGCCTGCTGATTTGAGACTCAAATGTACCTGTGCCAACTCTGTGTACAAACTTATTTAGAGACAGAGCGCTGACATTCTTATCCAAAGCAAAAAAATCCTTTTGTGGATTTACACACTGATCAGCCATAACATTAAAACCACTTCCTTGTTTCTACACTCACTGTCCATTTTATCAGCTCCACTTATCATATAGGAGCACTTTGTAGTTCTACAATTACAATTGTAGTTCTAATTACTGACTGTAGTCCATCTCTTTCTCTGCATGCTTTGTTTAGCCCCCTTTCATGCTGTTCTTCAATGGTCAGGACTCTCCCAGGACCACCACAGAGCAGGTATTATTTGGGTGGTGGATCATTCTCAGCACTACAGTGACACTGACATGGTGGTGGTGTGTTAGTGTGTGTTAGTGTGTGTTGTGCTGGTATGAGTGGATAAGACACAGCAGTGCTGATGGAGTTTTTACACACCTCACTGTCACTGCTGGACTGACAATAGTCCACTAACCAAAAATATATAAAGCCAACAGCGCCCTGTGGGCAGCGTCCTGTGACCACTGATGAAGGTCTAGAAGATGACCAACTCAAACAGCAGCAATAGAAGAGCGATCGTCTCTGACTTTACATCTACAAGGTGAACCAACTAGGTAGGAGTGTCTAATAGAGTGGACAGTGAGTGGACACAATATTTAAAAACTCCAGCAGCGCTGCTGTGTCTGATCCACTCATAGCAGCACAACACACACTAACACACCACCACCATGTCAGTGTCACTGCAGTGCTGAGAATGATCCACCACCTAAATAATACCTGCTCTGTGGTGGTCCTGACCATTAAAGAACAGGGTGAAAGCAGGTTAAAACAGTATGTATAGAAACAGATGGACTACAGTCAGTAATTGTAGAACTACAAAGTGCTCTTATATGGTAAGTGGAGCTGATAAAACGGACAGTCAGTGTAAAAACAAGGAGGTGGTTTTAATGTTATGGCTGATTGGTGTATATGACTGTATTAAATCTAAATTTTGAACATTTAAGATGAACGTTAACACCGTGAGCAAAATTGGTTAGTGCTCTACATTACATTGTTTCCATTAAAAAAGCATAACGACTTTGTGATGTTTGATTATGATAGCTATAAGCGTGACAGTCGACTGGCAAAATGTGTCTATTAGTCTAATATTTGCTACTATATACTGTATTTAGTCACATAGCAAACATAAAGCACTTTGTAAATAATAAAACAATCATGCTCTGTTGTATTTTAATTGTTCACTTGTTATTAGGATGGAAAAGATGAAATCATAAAAGAAAAATAGGAAAGTGAAGTAAACCCCACAGTGGTTTAAATCGGCTGTTATATTAATTGCCTCATATTTACATTTTCTGCATTTAGCAGATGCTTTTATCCAAAGTGACTTACAGTTGTGACAGTATACAATCTGAGGGTTAAGGGACTTGCTCAGGAGCCCAACAGTGGCAACCTGGCAGTGGTGGGGCTTAAACCGGCAACCTTCTAATTACTGGGCCAGTACCTTAATAACCAGGTTACAGCTACAGCTCATATAAAAGGCTTTACAGTTTTTACATGCAGTCTTATGGAAAAGTCTGGACATCGCTGGTCAAATGTTATGTTTTGTTAATTCTAAGTAAAAATATGACAAATATTTAGCACATTGAATAGGTACAGGAAGTCTGTAGTGTAGGGGTCTAACCTGGAGCCAGTGGACCACTGTTGTTTTTAGGCCTATTAATACTATGCATATACATTGGCACCGTCTACAAAATAGATTCAGCCCAGCTTAAATGTATTTATTTATTAGGATTTTAATGTCATGTTTTACACACTTTGGTTACATTCATGACAGGACAGGTAGTTACACAAGATTCATCAGTTCAAGTTTTAATGTCAAACCACAGTCATGGACAATTTTGTATGTCTAATTCACCTCACTTACATGTCTTTGGACTGTGAGAGAAAGCCGGAGCTCCCGGAGAAAACCCACGCAGACACGGGGAGAACATGCAAACTCCACACAGAAAGGCCCTGGGAATCGAACGCATGACCTTTTTGCTGTGAGGTGACAGTGCTACCCACCGAGCCACTGTGCCGCCCCCCAGCTTAAATAAATATTGAACAAGTGAAATAAGCGATTCAAATTATCTGGTTTTGAAGGTCAACGGTTTTTTTTCCCTTCCTAGAAAATAAATAAAACTGCATTTGATATGGGATTGGTTTCTTTCTTGGCTTTACAGAAACCTGTTTGAGTACAACTACTGGCAATCGGATTTTAAACAACACTTATGCCTGTCTTTGCTGAACTAAATCAGTCAGTTGACATAAGGGATCAGTGTATAGCCTGTCTAACAGCTCTGTGTCTGAGGTGGAGCTGCTACTGAGCCAGAGCCAATCAGATCTGCACTCACACACACAAACAAAATACTGTTTACAAAGTACACACAGCTTACTCTTACCTTGTTATTACACCACTATCCATTTTTTATGCATGTTTCATTAGAGAATTCTGCATCTGATGTGTTAATAAAGGTGGAATTATATATAAATCTAGAGACCACATGTGACACTGAACTACCCTTAAAGCCTCCTGGTACTAGGACGTCAAGTGTAGGCCTCATCTTTGTCTGTTTATCTTACCAACCTCAAACACTACTAAAGAACTACTTCTATTAAAGCCTTTAAGCTTCAATAAAAAAAATACACGTTGGTTTTGTTACGCATAGTATATCAACTACTAGGGTAACATAAACGCACATAATGGATAGAAACAAGATGTGATTACAAGGCTGTGTTAGCTGTAGCTAACACGCACACGCACTGATTGCTTCCATTTACAGTTTATATCAAGTTAAACGAGCTGGCGATAACTTTACAGGAAAATCATGTTTGTGCTGAGCAGTTTAGGAATCAGAAGTGCACATCAGTTAAACTCTTGTATAGTCGTTCAACTTTAGGAGTTGTCAGGTCAGCTAACTTGCTACGGGCATGTGTCATTTACGAAGGAATCGACTCTTTAATCTGTTCATTAAGATGAGCTTTGGGAGTCGACTGAAAGTGAAGATTTTATTTTAGGACCAATTACGCAGTCAAATCCTGAGGGTTTTGTATCAGGAACTATAAATTGCACTCATGTTCTATATATTTTACTTTACTGATGTGTGGTGCAAATTCTCAAGGGTATACATTCATATTCAACTCTAATGAACTAATAAATGAGCCGATCAGTAGATCTGATCATGCATTTTAAATCTTTAAAGAAAGTATGTAGGTTAATCTATAGTAAATGTAATATGCATACAAATTATACATACATAAATGATCTAAAGACCTAAAGGGTTTCCTGTGGTTACTCTGGTGTGTTCCCACTTCTCAAAGCATGCATGTAGGTGGACTGGTTACTCTAAATGTGCCCTTGGTGTGAATGCTGCACTGCAATTAATTACCCCCTTTCCCTTCAAGCATAATTGGGATAAAGCCGACATTAAAATAAATAAATTAATAAATTAATAAATAGTTAGTATTGCTAGACATGGGTGATGTTTATAGAGGGCGGCTAGCAAACGGAGTTGGTTGGGAGCCAAGTGTGTCGACTCTTCTAGTGAGCTAAGCCTATTAACACGACTCACTAGGTAGAGAATGTTTACAACTGGCTAATAATGTATGCTTCATTCACGTGCTATCAAAGTTAACGTAATTAGGAGTTTTAAAGTTTTAAAGTAATTATTAACATTCAACACTTGATGCATTTTCGAAACAAGATAATGGCGGAGGAAATTACTGTTTCGATGATCGATTGTGTAAAGTTTATTATCTTTCTTAAAACACTCCACTTTTAATCACTGGTTTAATTCATAGACAGTGACTTGTCTATCCAACCTTTGGTTGTGTTCACTATAGAGATTGTTTCAATATAGACTTATAAAGTGTTTGGAAAGTACAAAAACGGGCTATCTGATCAGGCTAGCTAGCTGCTAAAGTTAGCCGTCCACCTTGTTATTATCACTTGGAGAACAGTAGCACACACGAGCACCTGAATACAACATTAACAACTTCTAGTATAATATGAATGGAAACTCACTCTCTGGGCAGCTGAATCGACGGCGCTCCTCTCCTCTGAAACACGCCGTCCACAAACACTCCGTTCTTACCGAGGCAGCGCAAGTAAAAATCCGGTTCCTCGAAGGTGATCTGCAGATGTCTCCGGGATATGAAGCTCGAATGGCCCATGTTAACATCCACTGATCCATGAGAGGAGTTGCGTCCCACGGTGACAGTGCGCTGGCGCATGATGAACTCGAAGTCGCGGGCATGCAAGCGAGCCAGGGCCGGTGCGAGGGGAGACAGCGGCTGCATCGGGGAAATCGTTCCTCTCACCGGACTACACGGTGCCGACTTTAGGGCTAGCAAAGCCCGGGCTCCGGTGTCGTCCGTAAAATCAGCCATTTTCTTAAAAAGAAGAAAAGACTTGAACAGGAACTTGAAGTAATGGCTGAGCGTCAGTCAGACAGCGCTCTGTTGCTGCTGCTGGTAGTCACAACATGCAGCTCGGTTACACGCAACACTCGACCTGGAGTTTTTCTTCAACTTCCAGCGTGTGTGTTTAATCCTCAAACTTACAACTAACACTCGCAAGCTTTTAGTCAATAAAATGCGCAACTCTTTACAATCATAATTTATGTTCGGATTAAGGTTTTCCTCTTGTTGTAACCTTCAATAACTCAAAGCGTCTCCTGGAGCGACTCGGACCGGAGAACAAACAGTTAACGCTGCTGCAGTTCCTGGAACCGGACGACACGTGCGTTACATGTGGCAGTGAAACTACCACAAACAGACGATCATTTCTCACACCGAGGGGGTCATTACAGCTTTTTACTTCCAATTTGTGACATTCACTACTTTTCCATCGAAATCATAAGCTAGTTCAAGAGTCTATTGTACTTAGCGTGGCTTCAGCAGTGACGTCAGTGCTGACTGGCCATTGGCCGCTGTGTCTGTTTATAAACATAGAAAGAACAAAACACATGAAAAACCTGGATCTGGATCTCAACCTGGATTCACTGCGCGCTGTAAAGCTCACGCGTTTACACTTGTACACCAGTGATCTAGGGCTGGGCGATATGACTAAAACACTCGTATCTGGATATGCTTTTGACAAGAGGCGATATCAGACATCCCAAGTGTCCCGGAAGTTCCGGGAGTCTCCCGCATATACATAGCGGCTCCCTGATGCCCGCAAGTCAGATAAAATCTCCCGGAATCTACAGTAGAACGAGCGGCCAAGAGCGACACACACACACACACTCGCACGCAGGCGACACAGACTTTTTTCCGATCGCGTATTAAATCCGTTATCTGATATACAATCTAGCACACTGTGTAGGGAACATAAATCAATTGTCTAATATACTGTCTAGTGCACTATGTAAGGAACACAAATCATCATCTAGTTATACTTTCTAGTGCACTATGTAGTGAACATGAATGCGTTATCTAATACACTATCTAGTGCACTATGTAGGGAACATAAATCCATGATCTGATATACAATCTAGTGCACTGTGTAGGGAACATAAACCAATTGTCTAATTCACTATCTGGTGCACTACGTAGGGAACATACATTCATATCTAAAATACTATCTAGTGCACTATGTAGGGAACATAAATCCGTTATCTGATATACAATTTAGTGCACTATG
Organism: Trichomycterus rosablanca; assembly: GCF_030014385.1. Taxonomy (NCBI): domain Eukaryota; kingdom Metazoa; phylum Chordata; class Actinopteri; order Siluriformes; family Trichomycteridae; genus Trichomycterus; species Trichomycterus rosablanca. The sequence goes on along the minus strand of NC_085989.1, from coordinate 22,740,956 downwards.
TAGGGAACCTAAATACGTTAACTAATACGCTACCTAAAGCATTATGTAAGAAACATAAGTCTATTATCTAGTACACTATCTAGTGCACTAAGTAAGGAACATAAATTATTTTCTAATATACAATATAGTGCACTATGTAGGGAACATAAATCTATTATCTTTCACACTATTTAGTGCACTATGTATTACACATTAATGTGTTTGTGACGCGAACAGTTAGCTTAGTAGCTCAGTTAGCAGCTCCTAAAAGTTCTGTTATCACCCATATTCTCTGGTGTGTGCGAGAGCTTTTTTAGCTTTTTTTTTTTTTTTTTTTGGGCTTAGGGGGTCATGGTCGAGGTCCGGGTCCAGGGGTACCTCCCTGAAATGAGTTTTTGCAACTTGGGATGTCTGCGATATCCTCCTGAGACCCAGAAGAAAAAAGGTTTTGATATTTAGGATTTTTTTGATAATTTAAGTATTGTGGTTAAAAGAAACATAGTACAAAACTTTATTTTTCAACAATGTTATTATTATTTTTTTTTTTTATAATCTGTCCTTTGTAGTGGACATTGGGTCTTGTTTAAAAAATAGGATGGTGTAATGTAATTATATTGTATTTATTTTTGTATAAATTTCAATTAAATTTCATTTCATTTTACCTACATTAAAACAGTTTGATAAAGGAAACACAAGTGAACATTGAAACACTGGAAAGAAAAGAAAAACATCGCAGAGTGGAGCGTTTTTCTTCAAACTGCATTCACCTAAATAGTCACCTAAAAATCACATCACACAACATTTACAGCATCACGCATGGTATAACAGGAAGCAGTATTTTGTCTTTGAAACACACAAAAACATGTTACATTGAAAACATTTTTGTTTGTTTATTAGGATTTCAACGTCATGTTTTACACTTTGGTTACATTCATGACAGGAAACGGTAGTTACTCATGACACAAGATTCATCAGTTTACAAGGTTATATCAAACACAGTCATGGACAATTTAGTATCTTCAATTCACCTCACTTGCATATCTTTGGACTGTGGGAGGAAACCGGAGCACCCGGAGGAAACCCACGCAGACACAGGGAGAACATGCAAACTCCACACAGAAAGGACCCGGACTGCCCCACCTGGGGATCGAACCCAGGACCATCTTGCTGTGAGGCGACAGTGCTACCCACTTAGCAGCCCTGTTACATTTAATATATTTGACACATGTTTTTCCTTTGATTCCTGCTCTCCTGCATGGTGATGCATGTAATGCAATCAGCAATTTTGGCAAATGCAGTGCCCCATATTTTTTACCTCGTCATTGGACTGTGGTTCAACAGGCCTCCTCTTCTTACAGCTCTAAATCTGACTCTTCTGCATAAATTCTTGATCAAATCTTCTCTGCCTCACTCAGCCCTATGCTTCCTTGTTCAGAAATTGGCAAAAAAAAAAAGAAAACAGGGGGTAGTAAGTACTGCTGTCCAGTTCAAAGGACATTAAATAAATGTTGTGTTTTGAAAGGGTTAAAATTGCTGGACATTTCTGAAATCTTTAAGATTTAAAGTTAAGACTCTCATATAGATGAAACAATTTGATTATCAGCAACAGAAGCATAATATCACCAAAAACTGATCTTGTTGCCATAATATGTGAAATATAAGATGGCAGCCATTTTGAAAAGAAAGTTCATGAGCTACATTTGCCACACCCCCACAAATGTGACATTACTCAAAAGCCCAGGATGTACCCTATACAGCACACTAGTAATCGAATGGATTGCATAAATGGTGCTTAAGTTAGAGATCTCAGACTCATTTCCCCCAGAGGACGAAAATGAATTGCTGGGTCTCAGGAAGATATATGATACGATATAATGTAAACTTAACAAAGTACAACGGCCACTGCCCGTATTCGGGCACAGAAATGAACAATAATTAATGTAAGTAAGTTCTACATCATCAACACATCCCTTGCTGATATATAAGGTACCATTTGAAAGCTTAAAATGTGTACTTTTTAGCAATGTAAATTTAACTCATCTTTATATCTTAAAAACACAAAACATTGAAACTAATTACATTGTTTATATTTTGTATTATTACAGGCTGTATTTGTATTCATATTGACAATATTTATATCAAACAAACCAGCAGAATCTCACAATGACATTTATGCTAGCCATTTTACTTTAAAGAAATGAGCATCAAAAATATTTGATAATGCTTTGCTATCATTGCAAAATGAAAGTGCACAGTAAACCGCACCAGGGCAGTCGCATTGCCCCCCGATTTTCTCACTGCCCCCCAAGCACAAAGCAAGCAAAAAAAAAATTTTTTCATTATCACTTAACCAATTTGTTATGCTGGCTGGTATCGGCAGCGAATTAATAGATACGCACTAACGCATCAAATTAGTAGTATTCGCACACCCGTGCATTGCTTTGGTGACTTCATCTATGTTCAGGAAAATGCCCAATGGATCACTGTTCCGTCAGGAGGCTGCACGGAGGACAGCAAATCGATCGAGTTTCGGCAGCGCCATGACCAATCAACGCAGCGGCTCTTGGAAAACAGGCAAATCAGTCCAGAACCGGGGCTGTCCGCGACCCAGAACAACCACACAGCAGCATAAAATTATAACCGCTGCTTACCTGAGCTTCTCTTCTTGAGACCAAATCGAGACCAAATCTTTACCTGTGTGTTGTTCCATTATGAATAAAATCCATTTTTTGAAAATGTTTTCCTTCATGTTTCCAGAATATTTACTGCATATTTTGCACAAAACTCTACTCTGTTGCGCATCATCCCTACAGAAGCCGAACCATTTCCAGACAACTAAACCATGCGACGTCTTTTTTGGTATTAAATCTTCGCCACTTACTTAATTTTTCTCCATAGTTACCTGACTTATTAGATATTAATGAGGTAGACCTGAATGAGCTTAATGAACGAGGGGAAAATTAGTATAGTGGCATACATTGATAATGGTGGGCCAACATGTTGCACAGCCCACCCGCTCATGCGTGGAGGAGAGCGTGTTGCACAGTGCTTTTGTGCTCTGTTTTAATTAAACGTTCTTAAATGGTAATGTGTGTATCCCAGGCATACTCAATATAACAAATATGGTCATTGATTTTCAATACCGTGTAAAAAGTAATATAGAATATATAGATATTTGCGATGTTCTTCTTGTTTAATTGTTCAGTTGCATATCACTGATTAACAAGCCACAATTGTGACAGAAAAGGGACAGACTGGTTCAACATTGACAACAGAATTAGACAAAGCTACATTCTGTCACTATTTCTGTTCATTGTACATTGCACATAAAAGTCCCATGAAAAAATGGGACTTTAGCTCAGTAAGGAAATACCATAACTTTCCCATTGATGGAGAAGGTGGTGAAGAGCTTTTGCCCACTTTAATCAATTATTTACAGCAGATGACCCAGCAGTGAGGGAATATGGCATAGACTGGCACTTAACAGAACAAGAATAAAGGAACTAAAAGATCTTTAAACGTGATTTTGTCTCTCCACAAAAGTATCAGATTTGTCCACACAATGGTCTCCTCTGTGGTTCTTTATGAATGTGAACGCTATTGATGCCTTTGAACTTTAGTGCTGGCACACTTTTGTGAGTGCTATGAATAGTGAAGAAGATAAAACAAACATTTCCTCAACCAAATCAAACCTATTCTCTAACTTGTAGCCCACATAACCAAATTATCTCTTTTATTTTGTACACATTATAAAAAGAGCCAATTCAATGTTCAATGAAAAAGACAGTTACGTTAAGGTTAAGGACGATGTGGATAAACAGCAACAAGATGAATGGATATAATTTCAGGAACAATAAATATTTAAAAGCATGATGACTCAAACAGAAGACAGAATGTTCTGCAGATATCCTGGTTATTTATTGTTTTATTTTTACTACCCTTCATTTAGATACAGTGGCACTCAGAAATACTATGCACAAAGCAGGAATGTATCAGGAATATCATATTGTGCTTCCCTAAAAAACTATAAAGAAACAATTGAATACTGTCTCATGAAAAATCTGCTTTCACACAATTCTTTCATGTCTTTGTTTACTGTGTTAGTTTATTGTGAATAATGATGGCTGGCAGAACAAAATGCAGTAGCATTAATAAAATGATACAGCTGAATAAAGACCATCTGCTTGTTCAGTAGCTCTGGTTCTGTGAGTTTTATCTCATTTGCCAGTAAACGTCAAAGTGTTCTTTAATAAAACGTTTTTAAACATCTCAAACCAAACCAAGTACATACAACATGAATTATTAAGTGATTTTAATTATTTTAAAAGCAAAGTGGTAAAAAGGCAAAGCAGCACTAATTCTAATGTTGCATTCCATATCTTTCAGGTATGTATCAAATAATAAACTAGGAGAACAGGTAGCACACCAGCACCGAGTTTCTGAACTCCTCGGTTCAAAACTCGGTGTTGCCACAGGTCGGCTGGGCGCCATCTGGCGGGCATAATTGGCAGTGCCTGCAGCAGATACCAATTGGCCACTGTATCTGCAGGGTGGGGACCGGACTATGTGTGGGTGGGTGGGTCTTCATACGCTGTGTAATGACCCTGATTGGCGGAAGAGACGCCTGTGCAGAATGCAGGGGCGAGAAGAGGAGGGCTGTACACGTGTCGGAAGAGGTGTGTACAGTGACGTGCTCTCCTTGGATGCAATCTGGTATCTCTCAGCAGCGGAAGACAAAAATTGAGTCCGCTAAATCGGGAGGAAAATGGGAAGAAAATGCATTTCAAAAAATAAATATAAACTAGGTAAATACCAAACATAAATTTTGTTTTATGTTCATGGTTTATCATGTAGCTGTTTAATTTGATTAAAAGCCAATATATATATTTTGACATTCTTAGTTATTCAGACCAGTTGATATTCAGTTGATATTTAAATCCTCCATACATACTGTATATACCAAAAACACCAGCTTTTAAAATATATAAAACACTTAAATCACAATACAACAAATTGTACATAAAAAGACCAAAAAAGCCTGTTTAATATTTTATATATTAAATAATCTGTTTATGTTTTTTAAGTTTTTTATAGACAGAAAAAGGTCAAAAACAAATATTTCAGTATTTTATCACAAATCTAGAGGCAATTTAGAACAGACAATCCCCCTTTTGCGTGTTTTAGTGAGGTATAAAACACCTCAGACAGGGTGCCAATCCTTTGAAACAGCATTACAGTAAAAGTAAAAAAAAGTTCTGTGCCAGTCCTGACAGGGGTTCAAACCATTGTCCACAAAGAGAGTGGTTTGAACCCCAAACTGGGAGCCTGAACTATGTCCCAAACTCTACCTGCTGCACCCAGTATGCCACCCCAAAAATAGCGTATAATTAATACATATTTTTTATTTCATTTTCATCTGTATAAGCTTTATTTTAGTCGTCAGGGTCACAGCAGGTCTGGTTCCACCTGAAAACAACGGGGCTAAGGCAGGAATACCCTCCATCGCAGAGCTTTGACCACTAACATAGTCAATCATGTCTGTGTAGATGCCCGCAGTCAGTCGGCAGCACTGATGAGCGCGTTGCCCCAATCAAGTACTAAATGAATGTCTAAACAAAATTAAAAACAAATAATTAATGTCTAAATTGGGAATGTGTTAATTGTGGATAGTGAAGTTAAATGTGTTAATTTAACTTCACTATCCACTATCTGCTTCATTTTGATCAGGGTCATGGTGGGTCTGGTGACACCTGGAAAAACACAGCACAGGGCAGGAATACACCTTGGACAGGGTGCCAATCCTTTAAAACAGCATTACAGTAATAGTAAAAGTGAAAGTGCCCTTTTACTTACTTACTGCATATTTCTGAGAGGCTTGGGAAACTGACTCACCTGGAAAGATACACAGACACAGAGAGAACATCCTGCCCAAAGAACAAATCCTCATCCTTAGAACACATAGTGTGCCCCACAACTTAAGACGAAAAACTTCTAATTCAAACTATTAAGCCCCTGTGCTGGTGTATAATTACTAAGTATTACTTTGTGTTAACTTTCTAGGGAATTTAAACAATGTATCAGGTAATTATTATTATTAGTATTATTATTAGAGTCACAGTTTCTAACACGATAAGCATGAAACTACCTTCACAATGACAACATGACGTCAGAATCCAAAGGTGAGACCTACTCAACAGAATCAATAGACTACTATCACCAAGATTTTGCTTACTGCCTGAACAATGTTTACAATGTTTACAATTATTTAATGTGTTCAATGTTTCCAGATGTAATCCTAGAACCACACAAAAACGTAACTGAACACTGCTGGAACCCAGGTATCACCGTCCACAGTCAAACGTGTTATATATATAATATGTGTATATATAATTATGGGCTTACAGGCTGCCCTGCAAGAAAAAAGCACATGCTATTGAAATGACACCTAAAGACTTAAACAAAGTTTGTTCCTATCACATTTCTTTAAGAGAGTTTTGTGTAAATATATTTTATAATATTCATACAAACAGACGAGTCTTGATTGACAATGAGTGCAGGTAATATGAGTGCCTTGTTAGTTTTACTTACTAGTGCAGGGGTGTCAAACTCATTTTCACCGAGGGCCACATCCACATTATGGTGGCCCTCAAAGGGCCTATTGTAATGTGTCCTGCTGTGATTGCAGTCTGCCTTTTAATTCTTGGACAATTTGTTGTTTTTCTTGTAGGCTAAATTTTGTTGTTGGTGTAAAAATGCCAAATTTATACTGTACATTTATAATGTAGTATATCTACATTTATATTGTACTCCTTTACCACAGACATGGCCTCATAACACAAGAGATGTACTGGTTTTTCTTCTTAAAACACAAACTTGTATTCACTTTCCCATCTTTCATTAAATTCCCTTCCTTCTGCCTCAATTTTCTCTTCTTGTACATTTTGGGATTATTCGTAACTATTTCTCAACATCACTTGTTGAAAAACCGCCTCAGTTAAACACGGATTTGGCCCACGGGCCTCGAGTTTGGCACGTTCTTTAGTGTCTCCCACCTCCAAACATGTCAGTGGTGGACTGGCAACTCTACATTGTCCTCAGGTGTAAGTGGGTGAGTACAAGAATTAGTGTGTCTAAGTGTGGATTGACTTTGCAGTGTTAAATAACTTATTAAGATGTCTAATATAGCAACAATGTATGTTTTTTAGCATTTCAGACATAGAATCATGCCAGGCTATTTTGTAAATCTTTATTTATAATCATATTACACCTCTTAACAATTTACTTTTTTTTTGTTTTTGTACTTTTGGATGCAAATTTAAAAAAAATTTCTAAAAGGTGATATACGGTCCAAGGCCGTAGCCATGAACTGAACATTGGGGGGCAGGGGGCAATCTTCCTGGGGGTTCCTGCCATTCTAAACCATTCCTGCCATATCAACAAGTCCTAACATTACACAAGCAAGTGGAATATGTTCGTTTATCATTTTTTACATAATTATATTGGAATATTTTGAACATATCTAAACATTGGGATCCCCCAATATACTGGTGCTGGTCATAAAATTAGAATATCATGAAAAAGTAGATTTTTTTTCTGTAATTCCATTCAAAAAGTGAAACTTGTATATTATATTCATTCATTACACACACCTGCAAAGGCCTTTAAATGGTCTCTCAGTCTAGTTCTGTAGGCTACACAATCATGGGGAAGACTGCTGACTTGACAGTTGTCCAAAAGATGACCATTGACACCTTGCACAAGAAGGGCAAGACACAAAAGGTCATTGCTAAAGAGGCTGGCTGTTCACAGAGCTCTGTGTCCAAGCACATTAATAGAGAGGCGAAGGGAAGGAAAATATGTGGTAGAAAAAAGTGTACAAGCAATAGGGATAACCGCACCCTGGAGAGGATTGTGAAACAAAACCCATTCAAAAATGTGGGGGAGATTCACAAAGAGTGGACTGCAGCTGGAGTCAGTGCTTCAAGAACCACCACGCACAGACGTATGCAAGACATGGGTTTCAGCTGTCGCATTCCTTGTGTCAAGCCACTCTTGAACAAGAGACAGCGTCAGAAGCGTCTCGCTGGGTGCTGAGGACTGCTGAGTGGTCCAAAGTTATGTTCTCTGATGAAAGTAAATTTTGCATTACCTTTGGAAATCAAGGTCCCAGAGTCTGGAGGAAGAGAGGAGAGGCACAGAATCCACGTTGCTTGAGGTCCAGTGTAAAGTTTCCACAGTCAGTAATGGTTTGGAGTGCCATGTCATCTGCTGGTGTTGGTCCACTGTGTTTTCTGAGGTCCAAGGTCAACGCAGCCGTCTACCAGGAAGTTTTAGAGCACTTCATGCTTCCTGCTGCTGACCAACTTTATGGAGATGCAGATTTCATTTTCCAACAGGACTTGGCACCTGCACACAGTGCCAAAGCTACCAGTACCTGGTTTAAGAACCATGGTATCCCTGTTCTTAATTGGCCAGCAAACTCGCCTGACCTTAACCCCATAGAAAATCTATGGGGTATTGTGAAGAGGAAGATGCGATACACCAGACCCAACAATTCAGAAGAGCTGAAGGCCACTTTCAGAGCAACCTGGGCTCTCATAACACCTGAGCAGTGCCACAGACTGATGGACTCCATGCCACGCCGCATTGCTGCAGTAATCCAGGCAAAAGGAGCCCCAACTAAGTATTGAGTGCTGTACATGCTCATACTTTTCATGTTCATACTTTTCAGTTGGCCAACATTTCTGAAAATCCTTTTTTTGTATTGGTCTTAAATAATATTCTAATTTTCTGAGATACTGAATTTGGGGTTTTCATTAGTTGTCAGTTATAATCATCAACATTAAAAGAAATAAACATTTGAAATATATCAGTCTGTGTGTAATGAAGGAATATAATATACAAGTTTCACTTTTTGAATGGAATTACTGAAATAAATCAACTTTTTCATGATATTCTAATTTTATGACCAGCACCAGTATATTGTGTTTACAACCTTAATTCGGTCTAACTGCAATCTGCTTAACTTTAGTCATGTAGCAATGAAAGTTGTCTCAGAGTTCTGCAGTTTAAGTGCATACTTATTTCAGCAGAGGGCACTAAAGTGAATCTGCTGCAGGCAATACATTTATAACCCGCCAAGTCAGTATGAGTTTATTTACATGATTTTATTGGCTCATACTCAGTCAGTCTGAAACACTGCAGCTGTGTACTAAAATCTGTATTAAAGGAGACATCTGGCTGCATTTTGAACGTCTCATGGACTAGTTTTGGTGCAGTTTAGTTTTGAATTCAGTGGGAAGAATGTCATGCTGACCTCTGAGTTTGATTTTCTGCATGAACGCAAGTTCATTTTACACTAATGCTCCGACTTAACTTCAAGAGAAAAATTGAAACAATTGTATAGACTTAAGCAGATAGGTAACTTAATATTTATGTATATATTGTCTTAGGAGAAATGGCAAAGAGGTGCAGCGGGTATCTCACAGCAAGACGGGCCTGGATTTGTTTCCCTGGCCGGGTGTGACCCAGACTTACAGTGGGGCCAAAAAGTATTTAGTCAGTCACTGATTGTGCAAGTTCTCCTACTTAGAAAGATGAGAGAGGTCTGTAATTTTCATCATAGGTACACTTCAACTATGAGAGACAAAATGAGAAAAAAAAAAATCCAGGATATCACATTGTAGGATTTTTTAAGAATTTATTTGTAAATTATGGTGGAAAATAAGTATTTGGTTAATAACAAAAGTTCAACTCAATACTTTGTAACATAACCTTTGTTGGCAATGACAGAGGTCAAACGTTTCCTGTAAGTCTTCACCAGGTTTGCACACACTGTAGCTGGTATTTTGGCCCATTCCTCCATGCAGATCTCCTCTAGAGCAGTGATGTTTTGGGGCTGTTGCTGGGCAACACGGACTTTCAACTCCCTCCACAAATTTTCTATGGGGTTGAGGTCTGGAGACTGGCTAGGCCACTCCAGGACCTTGAAATGCTTTTTACGGAGCCACTCCTTCATTGCCCGAGCGGTGTGTTTGGGATCATTGTCATGCTGGAAGACCCAGCCACGTTCCATCTTCAATGCTCTCACTGATGGAAGGAGGTTTTGGCTTAAAATCTCACGATACATGGCCCCGTTCATTCTTCCCTTAACACGGATCAGTCGTCCTGTCCCCTTTGCAGAATAACAGCCCCAAAGCATGATGTTTCCACCCCCATGCTTCACAGTAGGTATGGTGTTCATGGGATGCAACTCAGCATTCTTCTTCCTCGAAACACGACGAGTTGAGTTTTTACCAAAAAGTTCCATTTTGGTTTCATCTGATCACATGATATTCTCCCAATCCTCTTCTGGATCATCCATATGCTCTCTGGCAAACTTCAGACGGGCCTGGACATGTACTGGCTTAAGCAGGGGGACACGCCTGGCACTGCAGGATTTGAGTCCCTCTTGGCGTAGTGTGTTACTGATGGTAGCCTTTGTTACTTTGGTCCCAGCTCTCTGCAGGTCATTCATCAGGTCCCTCCGTGTAGTTCTGGGATTTTTGCTCACCGTTCTCATGATCATTTTGACCCCACGGGATGAGATCTTGCGTGGGGCCCCAGATCGAGGGAGATTATCAATGGTCTTGTATATCTTCCATTTTCTTACAATTGCTCCCACAGTTGATTTATTCACACCAACCTGCTTGCCTATTGTAGATTCACTCTTCCCAGCCTGGTGCAGGTCTACAATTTTCTTCCTGGTGTCCTTCGACAGCTCTTTAGTCTTGGCCATGGTTGAGTTTGGAGTCTGACTGTTTGAGGCTGTGGACAGGTGTCTTTTATACAGATAACGAGGTCAAACAGGTGCCATTAATACAGGTAACGAGTGGAGGACAGAAGAGCTTCTTAAAGAAGAAGTTACAGGTCTGTGAGAGCCAGAAATCTTGCTTGTTTGTGGGTGACCAAATACTTATTTTCCACCATAATTTACAAATAAATACTTTAAAAATCCTACAATGTGATTTCCTGGATTTTTTTTCTAATTTTGTCTCTCATAGTTGAAGTGTACCTATGATGAAAATTACAGACCTCTCTCATCTTTCTAAGTAGGAGAACTTGCACAATCAGTGGCTGACTAAATACTTTTTGGCCCCACTGTAGTTATCTTCTTACCACGCATAGGACGTCATTCCCACGCTGTACTAAGTCATAGTATCATGTTATATTCGTACAGGATGTCAACAGCAAAGGTCTGTATAAAAGGGTGTTAAATGCAAGTAAAAACAGGAAACAATGACTTGAACTAAACAAAACTCATTGCCAGATAAGCTGGGACATTTAATAAAATGCTATAAAAATAGAATGTATAGTTTATCAATTACTTTATACTGGAGTAATACATTTACACCAAGATCCACACGTGCAGTGTTTATTATGCAGTTAAACTCAGTACTGATGCAAAACAGCTTCCATGCCTGTGATTTTAATAATATTAAACTTGTGAGTTTTCATGATTTAAATATATATAATATAAATGCTTAAAAAAGTTGTCCTGCTTGGGTTAGAACTGTAGCACTCTTCCTATTTGTACCCAGAGGTAGCAAATGTGTGCTGAGTGTGAGTATCAATTTAGATTTAGCTGTTAGACATTTTAAATTACACTTTTATTCAACTGCATTTATTTATCGGTTAATCATTAACATCTTTAGCAGTGACTGAGAACACTGTACAAAACTTAATAAAAGAATTGTCAATCTGTTTAATAAGATCCTTTCTTAATGCAAAAAACACACTTTCACCATCTACTATACATAATAATGTGAAAAGATTCAGGGAATCCAGAGCAATTTCAGTCCATGTAAGGCAAGTTCGGAAACCACTACTAAATGTGCATGACTTTCAAGCCCTCAAAAAACCATCATGCTACTATGCTACATTTAGCCATATGGGCTTGGGAAAAACGTTGTCAATTAACAGTCTGTTGCTGCATAATACATACACTTATTCCAAACGTAATGCATGTTTGGCAATTCCATTATGCATGTTCTCTGTTGTGTAACAATACAATTGTCGTACTTTGTGCGCCACATTTTTTTTTTACTACAGACAGGCCTGCCTATCACCCACAATCTTTGACTGGATTACACAGTCAGGGTAAAATGCTTGAGAAACCCTGCAATAACTTGTTAAGACTCGATTCTGATTCACTGGCAAGGTGGCAAGGCTAGGCCTTTTCGAATGCTGATCTTGTATGATTGTATCATCTGTTTTAGATGTGTTTTGAAGAACTGCCAACTCCAACATTTCTGGATTGTACACCGATCAGGAATAACATTACGACCACCTTCCTAATATTGTGTTGGTCCCCCTTTTGCTGCCAAAACAGCCCTGACCTGTCGAGGCATGGACTCCACTAAACCCCTTAAGGTGTGCTGTGGTATCTGGCACCAAGATGTTAGCAGCAGATCCTTAAACTCCTGTAAGTTGTGAGGTGGGGCCTACATGGATTGGACTTGTTTGTCCAGCACATCCCACAAATGCTCGATTGAATTAAGATCTGGGGAATTTGGAGGCCAAGTTAACACCTCAAACTTGTTGTTGTGCTCCTCAAACCATTCCTGAACCATTTTTGCTTTGTGGCAGGGTGCATTATCCTGCTGAAAGGTGCCACAGCCATCAGGGAATCCAAATCTGTATGCTTGCCTATTTTTCCTGCTTCTAACACATCAACTTTGAGGATAAAATGTTCACTTGCTGCCTAATATATCCCACCCACTAACAGGTGCTGTGATGAAGAGATAATCAGTGTTATTTACTTCACCTGTCAGTGGTCATAATGTTATGCCTAGTTGGTGTATATGGCCAGTAACTAACTCTATTTCCCTGTTTAGTAACATGGAAAGGTTAACAGATTGCAGGAATTCATGACTGTACTGCATTAGCGCCAACACTACTGATGAGTATCATTATTACAGAGCTGTTTATATGAATCAGCATTTCCAGTCAAAGGTGTTTTTACTTCCTTCACAGTTCTTAAGTCAGCAAAATCAGCAGAGAGTAATTTTACACATGGTTACACTAATACTTACTTTCCAGTTCTTAGGCTATGTAAACAGCTGTAATGTTCAGATGCTCATGCATACAGCAATCAAGAATGCCCAACAATAAATCAATCACTACAACTTTATGCAAATCGTGATCTGTTAAAATTCTTGTTTGAGCACTGCTGATTGAAACATAAAATGATTTATCATGAAGCAGCAGACTTAACGGAATGCATAAAGATTTATTGCAATTTATTGGTACATTTACATTTTCGGATATTGTAATGTATTACCCTTCATTTGTTTCATCTGTATTCATCTATGCAATCTCAAGCTCCCACTACTTTTTCTGTATGCAGATCATCCGTGAACACATGGCGGGTGTAAGAGGGAATATCATTTTTCATATGCAGTCTACAACTTTATTTTGACCGTGCATCTGAATTCTAACATTAGGCAATTTAATTAATTCATCAAATTAAGTTGCTATGTCCATTACAACAGAGCTCTGACAGATACACAGATCCAGCATAGATCATCAAATTTAAAGATGGATTTTAATAAAATAATAACCAGATGACTGAAAGATAAACAACCCCAGATCAGAAAGTTGGGACAGTATGTAAGATGCAAATAAAAAATGCAATGTTTCTTACATTGACTTTCATTTCATTGCAGTATAAACCAGCATTTCAGGCCAGCAACACATTTAAAAAAGGTTGGGACGGGGGCAGTTTAGGGCTAGTAATGCGGCTAAAAAACTAAATAATGATATGATTTCAAACAGGTGATTGTAATCATGATTTGGAAAATTGTAAAAAATGTTCCTCAAAGAAAGATTGGAAGGGATTTGCATATTTCTCCCTCTACAGTGCATAATATCATTAAACGATTCAAGGAATCAGGAGTAATTTCAGTGCATGAAGAGCAAGGGCGTCAATAGCTGATATAACCACATTGGCAAGTGATTACTTTGTATTGTAGTGCTTGACGAAGGTTTGCCAGAGTTACTTTCAGAGGTGGCACTTACAATTTTACTGTGCGGAAAAGAAGCTTTATGCTAACCATGTCCAGAAGTGGCATCAAGTTCTCTGGGCTCTGAGGCATCTGGAATGGACTATCACACAGTGGAAATATGAATTATGGTCAGATGAATCAGTATTTAAGTTTTTTTTTTTTTTTTTTTTTTTTTTTTTTTTTTTTTTAAAGAAATGGACACTGTGTTTCAGATCAAAGACAACACGGACCATCCGGACTGTTATTAGCAACATGTCCAAAGCCAGGGTCTGTCATGGTATGGGGTTGTGTCAGTGCTCTTGACAAATATAATTTACACTTCTGTGATGGCAGAATTAATGCAGAAAAGTTCAACATATGCTACATTTTTAACAAGACAATGTAATACCACATGCTGCACATATTACAAAAATATGACTGTGGAGGGAGAGGGTATGGCTAGTAGACTGGCCTGCCTGTTTACCTCAATAGAGAATGTGTGGAGAATTTTAAACCAAAAAATGCAACGACGACCCCATACTGTTACATACATTAAGACGTGTTTGCAGGAACAATGGGACACAATAAAACCTGAAACACTAAATTGTTTGGTATCCTCGGTGCCAAAACATCTTTCAAGTGTTGTCTGATGGAATGGGAACATTATAAAGTGGTAAAGGCTTTTTTTGGTATTTTGGAAATGCAGGATTGAATGTATAATAACAAATGAAATGAAGGTGACCAGACAGAACATGAAATATCTTTTCTTTCATACTGTCTGCATTTAAATAAAACTGTTTTTAATTGCATTTTCCATACCGTCCCAACCTGATTTGGGGTTGTATTATAAGAATCGGGATGAGTGGTAATAATTAATCATTATTTCTGGTCATTAGAACTATTACAGAGACTGCTGAGACTTTTAAGGACTTTATAATAATAGTTAATGCAGTTTGGGATGCAGCCAATGTCATCATGCTGCCCAACACAACAATTTCTCTGCAAAGAACTGAAACTGTCTTTTTGCCTAGTAAAAACCATAATTCTACACATCAAAGTACAAAAATGATACAGGACACACCTTGGTACAATAGTGTGTAGTTTAAAAATATATGATTCAGGTCCATTAGTTCAAACTGGCTAACATTGTTCTCTTGCTGCATCTTAAAATAAAGCATTTATAAAAATAAAGTGGATGTTTTTACTAATTTCTTTTAACACCCTGCCAGACCTGAAGTTAAGAAGTATAAATTTTTTAAAAGAAAAAAAATTCTCCATCACTTTGTAATTTAGAAGAACTAATGTTCTAAATTAGAACCAATGTAGCATTGTTCATTATTTTATTTGTTTTTATGAAGCTGTTTCTAGTTATAAAAAACCTAAAATGAGCATTAGTGAAAAAACACCAAATATTGATCATTAAAAATAATTTTTTTTAGTAAAACCCTGCCTCATGTTGACTTATTCCTCATGGTGAGATCTTGGTACCAGTTTTAGAGTCACAGGAACTTTAGGTTGAAACAGAGCATTCAGTTGAATGGGAATCTGGAACAGAAAAAGAGCATTGCTTAGACATACTGTCCTACAAGTCGTTTGTTAGAGGGGAAATGGATAAGGTTGGCTCTTTAATAAAAGAAAAGACTGAGTCTGAGTTTATGAAAACTATTTTCTCTCATAAATGGTTTATGGAATATCAGTGCAAGACACTGGGGCTCAATACACATTCACAAGCAGTGCTCTTACCTGTGTCTCCTTGCATGTCTCCACATTGAAGTTCTGCAGCAGTTTCACTATCACCAATTTCATGATCATCTGAGCAAACCTCATTCCCACACAGTTGCGGGGCCCGAGGCCGAATGGCATGAATGTGTAGGGGCTGATGTCATTACCTGGACTGAACCTTAAGCAATCACAAGAATTCAGAGACACCACCAAGTTAGTAATACCTCCAAGATATAAAAGTATGAACATCTGAGTTCTCATGACACAGCAGCTTTCTATGGTTATGAGATTCAGATCATCCTAAACTGACCAAATGCTGAGGCCCAATCAGTCCACAACGTTACTGCATTTACTGTTCAAAAATGGTTTACACAATTAGCAGATGTGTGCTGAAGATTTCATGCAATATGAAGACAGTTACCAAGACTTTATTAAAGTGGATTAAAGTCTCTTTAACCCTCATGTTCTTTTTGGGGTCCCTAAGACTCCAGAGCCTCTTTACCAGCTCATAAAATATCCTTAGCCTCTAATGTATACACTTCTGTTTGGGGTAGAGCACATGATTAAAGGAAATACATCTTCATGTTCTTTATAAAGCTGACTGACTTCCACCACTCCTTCTCTGAAGTTAATTTGGTTATTTTTGAACTCAATGTAATTTTATTTTACCCCACAACAATTGGGTCTAGGGCTGCCACTAACGACTATTTTTCTATTGATTTATAGACTATTTTTATCGATTAGTCGATTAATCTAAACGATTGAATCTCATTTAAGCTTCTTATATAAGGTACACAAAAAGTGCTTAAACTTATAGCAGAAATAAAATAGTTTGACAGTTAGTCCAACGTACAGTAACGACAGAATGAGCCCAGATTCTAACCTACACATTCACTCAAAACTTACGTATGTAAACAAAGTGGTAAGTGTTTCACATGAGAAGCTTTTTGCGCAACAAAGTGTGCAGTGGCCTAACTGAACTCGCTAAGAAATACGGTATTCCAAAATCTCTGCGAATAAGAAGCTTATTGAAACAATATAGAAGTAAAAGTTTTGCTGCATCTCATGCGCTCTAACTGAACTCGCTAAGAAATACAGTATTACAGGATCTCCGCGATTAAGAAGTGACTGGACCAAATACGACTTAGGTCATGCACGCAGCAAGTAGTGCTGAGGGAAATCACATGAATGGTTATATGAATGGAAACACTGTAGAAATGAAAAAGGATCATTTATAAACATAGTATTGACATTGACTAGGTCAACCAATGGCAGCAGCCCTAATTGGGTCTCTGGACCCCAAAGAACAAGGCGGTAAGGTCAATTACAACAGAACACATGGGTTAAATGGTTTATTTCCAGAAGACTAGCAAGTGTTTTTTTTAGCAATTTGTAACCCACTATGGCTTGCAATTAGTCATTCTGGGCCTGGACTATGCCACAACCTCACACAGCTTCCCATTTAGAAAGTTGACTGGTCTCTCTCTAAACTGGCCCCATGTGTGAGCGAGTAAGCAAATGTGTAAGTAAGTGAACTGCAATGAATTGATTCCCAGTCTATAGTGTGATCTAGCTCTGCACTCAGCGTTTCAGGGCAGAACTGGACCCACGGTAACAGAATGAAACTGTTAACCCTGTAATTTGTGACTGGTAACGGGTATCAGTATCAACCCCCAAAAAGTTCATATACCTTTACTGTTCTATTAAAAATAAATATACATTGTATCCACAACAACTTTTTAGTGCAGTCAGTACCTTTCAGGTCTGAATTGTTCAGGAGATTCCCACAGCTCTGGATCTCTGTTTAGAACGTATGCAGGAATTCCCACCAGGGTGCCCTTTGGTATTGTGATTCCATTGAGCTCTATAGTCTTCTTACACATCCTTTCCAGACGTGGGGCAGTAGGGAGGAGACGCATCGACTCATTAATCGCCATCTCCAGGTACTCCATCTTCATCAGTGCATCGTAGGTTACAGGAGTCTGGCAAAAAGCACATACAGTTGTGAGTAGGCACAACATGTACATTGGCTGGCTGATAAAATGAGACAGCACACCACAGTTGTATTTTTATTGATAATATAAATAAAGTACAGATAATATGTTTTTAAATGATATAAAGGAAAACTGCAATCATGATTGTGTCTATTGTAGTACTGGGGATGCCTATATTGTACTTTGTTAATACAGGGCCTTTCCTGACTATTGCATGCAGACATGAAAACTCTGGGATTCAAGACAGTAGCAGCTTGTGTTTCCAGTTAAAGTAAATATGAATGATTCACAGACAACAGTGCATAATTCTGCATACGTGACATAACTAGGCATCCAACAGGCACAATCGGTTCTGCCTTAGGGAGGTCAAAGGGGTTCCTCATTGCTGTCTGTCCAAACAGCAGAGGTCATGGTGGCAGCAAGCAGTGTGTGACTCTCTGTATGCAATATGGCTCTCTGCAAGACTTTGCCTTTGGACAGGTAAAAAAAAAAAATGTGGTCAGTGACTGCACACATGTCAAAGAGGGTGCATGATAGCCTGCAGTTCCCATCGGTCAGGGCAGCAGTGGGAGAGCAACATACAATCTGGGAATCTGGACACCACTAGATTTGAAAGAAAAAGTAGTCAATCAAAGCAAAAAAGCAAGGAAAAAAGAAATTGGTGTGTCTGGTTTGAGGAAACTCCAGTTTCCTGCACAGAGCTGGACTGAACCCCACTGAACACCTTTGGAATGATGTGAAGCATTGATTGCAAGCCAGGTGTTCTTGTTCAAATTTTCAGATATGGTAAAATCTTTTTAAATAACCTGTTAATTAAACATTTGCATGAACATATGAATTTAGAGTGGCACAGTGGTAACAGGGAAGCTGGACAGCACCAGTGTCCAAGAAAACAAGGTTTAAACCTTGCCTCCAATCGTTTGCAATATGTTTGGCATTTTCCCCCAGTGTCTACGTAGGTTTCCTTTATTTTAAAACATGTACAAGATGGATTTGGCAATATGATCAAATATCACAATTTAAAAATGTATATCTGTATGTCATCTTATGTCATTTCGTTAGTGTTTACTCTTCTAGAACTGTGATGATCTACTGTAAGTGTTCAGATTAGAAAGTGAAACTATCCAGGATCATTGCTTGACTGGGCTTCCTCAAAGTTATAATTTTAGCTGTATCCCAAACTTTGGAAGATGAATTGCCTGACCTCAATATCTAATAATAAAAAAAATAAAATTAAAAAGCTATAGCAGACCAACAGAATATCAACGTCTAAGGTTTTAAAAACAACATGTTAACTAAGTACACTATATGGACAATAGTACTGGGACACCCCTGTAATTTTTGAATGTATGTGATTCAGCCCCAACAACTGCTAACAGGTGTAATAATCAATTATATAAAGGAAATTATACGCTTCCAACTTTGCAGCAACAGTTTAGAAAAGGTCATTTCCTGTTCCAGCCTAACTGTGCGGCTGTGCACAAAGCAAGGTCTATAAAGACATGAAGAAAAGTCTGGTTTAAAAAAACTCAAGAAACAGTGGCCTGAACAGAACTCTGATCTCAGTCTCAGCTCTGGAACATCAACTAAATAATTCTTGACCAACATCAGCACCAAGCCATACGAATCCCCTTTTAACTGAATTCTCACAGACATACTTCAATTTTCTCTGAGAAGCTATGAGAAGCTTTATCAGAAGACATTTTGTTTCTGAAATGGGATGTTCAACAAGCTCATGGCCACATTTCCAAATACATCTGGCTATATACAGTGGGGGAAATAAGTATTTGATCCCCTGCTGATTTTGTAAGTTTACCCCCTTACAAAGACTTGAACAGTCTATAATTTTTATGGAAGGTTTATTTTAACAGAGAGAGACAGAATATCAACAAAAAATCCAGAAAAAAAACATTAAATAAAAGTTATAAATTAATTTGTATTTAATTAAGGGAAATAAGTATTTGATCCCCTACCAACCAGCAAGAATTCTGACCCCCACAGACCGGTTATGTGCCCATGAGGCACACAAATTAGTCCTGTCCCTGTATAAAAGACTCCTGTCACAGAATCAGTTTCTTCCGTTCAAATCTCTCGACCACCATGGGCAAGACCAAAGAGCTATCAAAGGATGTCAGGGACAAGATTGTAGACCTGCACAAGGCTGGAATGGGCTACAAGACCATCAGCAAGAAGCTTGGTGAGAAAGAGACCACTGTTGGTGCGATAATTCGAAAATGGTAGAAATACAAGATCACAGTCAATCACCCTCACTCTGGAGCTTCATGCAAGATCTCACCTGGTGGGGTAAGAATGATTCTGAGAAAGGTGAGGTCAGTCCAGAATTACACGGGAGGAGCTTGTCAATGATCTCAAGGGAGCTGGGAGCAGAGAAATGCTGGATATGACCCCAAGAACACCATCCCCACCGGGCATTTCTTTGCCTCCAAACATGGCAAGTGGAGTTGATGCCAAAGAGCTCAATTTTGGTCTCATCTGACCATATCACATTCTCCCAAGCTTTCTCTGAATCATTCAGGTGTTCATTGGCAAACTTCAGACGGGCCTGTACATGAGCCTTCTTGAGCAGAGGGACTTTGCGGGCACTGCAGGATCTCAATCCATTACGGCAAAGTGTGTTACTAATGGTTTTCTTGGTGACTGTGCTCCCAGCTCCCTTGAGATCATTGACAAGCTCCTCCCGTGTAATTCTGGACTGACCTCACCTTTCTCAGAATCATTCTTACCCCACCAGGTGAGATCTTGCATGGAGCTCCAGAGCGAGGGCCATTGACTGTGATCTTGTATTTCTTCCATTTTCGAATTATCGAAAATGGAAGAAATACAGTGGGGGTCTGTGGGGGTCAGAATTCTTGCTGGTTGGTAGGGGATCAAATACTTATTTCCCTTAATTAAATACAAATTAATTTATAACTTTTATTTAATGTTTTTTTTCTGGATTTTTTGTTGATATTCTGTCTCTCTCTGTTAAAATAAACCTTCCATAAAAATTATAGACTGTTCAAGTCTTTGTAAGGGGGTAAACTTACAAAATCAGCAGGGGATCAAATACTTATTTTCCCCACTGTATATAGGATATATGGATAAGATGCCTGGACTTTTTACTGTGAAGTGTAGATGTCTCTCATGACTAATTGTGTTCAACTTGTTTGGTTATATACTTTATATATTTAAATATGCTTACATTATTGGGAAAAGTGTCATCAATATCCTCCACCAGTTTTTTCATGCAGTCTGGATTTACGGTGAGATTATACAGTAGATAAGTCAGGGTGGTGCTTGTGGTCTCATAGCCCCCAAAGATAAAAATTAAGGATTGAGAAAGAATCTCGTGATCAGTTAACCCTGTAAACAACAAGGAAGGATATTTTGTTTTTTAAAATGATCTGCTTAAATAAAAAATATAGATTATGACATTGTTTAATACAGTTCTTGAATAACAGTTCTGGATTTTTAACAGCTCTTACCCTTGGCTGGTTGCTCAATCAATTCTTTCTCGGCTTGTTCATCAGATATTTGACCCTGGATCATGAGCTGCAAGAAGTCCACTCGTTTCTGAAAGCAACAGAAAAAGCAGAGCTTTATCACAATGGCTGTAGGGTATGCTGAATGGTCAAAAGTGTGTAAACGCCCCCTTTATTAGTGGATTTGGTCATTTCAGGCACAGCAAGTGCAAACAGGTGCATATATTTAATCATACAGCCTACTGTCAAACATTGTCAGTACAATGGGTCATGATGAAGGGCTTAGTGACACTGTCGTTAGGCTGTATCGTGCTATAACATACACTTTAGAATAGCAATTATTATTGGTAATATGCAATTTGCTGTGAAATTCAAAATTTAAAGTTTGTGTTTTATGGTTTTTCATTTGCGTAGCATTCAAGTGCCCTACATTTACTGGTTAATTTGCACTGAGGCAGTCCTAGTGTAACCAAACGTCTTTAGAGTTTGCTGAGTTTATAAAATAAGAAATAAACTGTACATAGACAAACTATCTGAAGAATAATACTGCGTAGGACAGACTACAGAGAGATGATCACGTGTGTAGAGAAGCACACTTTTCTGTTAATTATGGAATCCACAAAGGGACAAAATGCACTCAATATGTAAACACAGCACACTATACTACAGAAAAGTCTGTTACACTAGCATTACTACAGCAATCCAGTTAGTAATCTGTTAGTCAAAATGTCCAAGATGTCGAAGAGTGGAGCAGCTAAAAACACTACTCAAAACACTACTCAAGTGACACTCCCACAGTCCAAAGACATGCAAGTGAGGTGAAATGGAGATACAAAATTGTCCATGATTGAGTTTGACGTTGAACTTGTGAACTGATGAATCTTGTGTAACCAGTAACTACCATTTCTGTCATGAATATAACCAAAAACATAACGTTAAAAACCTAATGAATAAATAAACTAATCAGTAACATTATGTAATTGATTATAACATACATTTTCATTGTTGTGCTGGTCTTTGATCTTCTTCAAGGAGCCGTAGAAAAAGTCCATAGCTGACTTGGAAAACAAGGTCAATCCCATTTTTGATAGGACCGGAATTAAAAATGGAAAGAGAGCTGAAATACAAAGAGTTTATTTACACAGACACCAGAAACTTACTCACAAACCCTGCCTACAATGCTGCATTAATAAGACTAAAACATGAAAGAGAACATTTGCTTTGTGTAGTTGTCAACGTATTTGTTTTCATCACTGCTAAATTATGAGCATACAGCTGAAGCATTTGAATACAAGCTTCTTCCATTGCTCCAATGCATGCACGTCCATTCTAGGTGTTTTTAATGGTGAACAGTTAGCATGGGCACTTTGACAAGCCTGTGACTAAGCAGACTAATACACAAAAGAGTCTGATTCCCTGTGTGTTTTGACACATTCACCTGATCATCAATATTACAATTTTACATAATTTCACCCAGAATAGCTCTTCTGTTGGTCTGTACCAGATGCTATATTCTTCATGTCCTCTGGCATTAATAACTTTTGGCTGTTCAACAACCTGTCAGCGGTTTGTGGCTTGTCTATGCTTAAATCACCAAGCCACAAAAATGAGCCACACGAATAACATCATAAACAAGTCTTGAAAGCTCTGTACAAGTAAATGGCAGAAACAGTTGTCTGCACTAACCTACATGACCTACAAGTAAATGTAACCTGAATAGAACATACTGGTAATCAGAAGATAAGGACTGAAGAAGCTGAAGTTGAGAAATTTCTTGATGTTAGAAACAAATGGGTCATTTGGGTTGTTTATAGAATCTGTTTCAACACTAAATGAAGCACTGGTGACAACATCCATGGCGTAGGGAGCAAATAACCTGAAAAAAAGAAAAAAAACCTTATTTTTAACATATATTTATAATTTACAATAAATCAATCTTTATGAATTTACTGCTAATTACATTTTAATTACAGAAGTACAAAACACTGATACAAGTCAATTAAATTCATATTTTAAAAAAATACTCAAATTTTACTTTTTGTTTTTTTGCTTGGTCAAATGTTTTAATAATTTTCTACTTATTATATTCTTATGATTAACAAACTTTCGTACATTTTATTCACATCTATTTTGCTGCATTTAACATATTGAGAAAAAAACTGAGGAATGTACAAACCAACAGCACATTTGATTGTTTAACCTAAAATTTTGCAAATGAATAGAAATTGTGCAAAATTGTGCAGAACAATGTTCCTTTTAATGTATGTATATATAAAATTATATTATATACTTAATTATAATTATATATTTATTTATAGTTGCCACTTTAAAGCCACTTACTCTTTAATTTTAACTGACTCTTCCAGGTTTTTCTTCTTTAAACTGCTAATAAAGCGATCTGCATATTTCTCAGCAAGTGGAAAAATCTGAAATGGATTAAATAAGATAAACTTATTCATGACAAAGCGATTTGTCATCTTTCAAATTTGTTTTGAAATGAAAAGGGTAAAATTTTTCATTCCTTAAACATTATTTTTCAAACCAAGAAATCAACAGCTTATAATTGCATACATTGGTTAATCAAATGTGTGACAGCAGCCATTGAGGAAATTTTGTAAGCTGCATTTACATATACTTTATTTTATATAAAGGGGGTAATAGTATAACGCACGCTTAGCAAGCAAAGTAAAAAAAAACTTAACAGTAGAAGCTCGTTTCACCAGGCAGGTACCAGAACATGGGAAAAGTGAGATCTTGTAAAAGCATCCTTAGCGCTCAGAGAAGCTAAAAAAGAATCAAGGAACACAGATAATCTGCAGCAGAGCCATTTAAGGCAAAAAAGCAGAAAGAAAAGTTTTGTGAGTTGTCAGAGATGTGTTGACAATAAGGTTAACACATAATACAAGATTTTTATATGAAGAGATGTAGATGGTATTGAATCAAATTGGTTGTTGACCAACATGTAGTCATCAGTGTCACGGCTTCTTACTCAATGAGTGGTTTTAACTTTGAGTTGTGCAATGTTCAGTACTAAATTCCATGGTGTTAATAATATATAGTGACATAGTTTTGTTGAAAACTTTAGTCTACAATTTAAGTGTATTTTAATTAACACATACATTTGTAAACCCCCGCCCCCCACCATTGCATTATCCCAATTTGGATATATTCAATTACCCTGAGCACTTTAGTGTTCCCTGCTTCTTGCATGATGCCCTTGCAAACCAAGGAAGTGCGCAGGATAGCACACACCTTTTCCAACACACATAAAGCTGTCTGCTTCTTCCATGCCAGCACCTCAAATAGACAGTAGAAGTTGATGTTGCAACTACAAGGAGGTGATTCACCATTAAGCCTTTATTTGGTTTAACATAAGACATGGCCAACAGTATCAGTTGGGCACCACTAGTGGCACCACTGAGACTTCAACCTTGGGCCTCTGCAATGACAAGCTAGGACATTAGACAGCTATAACTACTGTATGTTATCTAATATTTACCAAGGGTGCTAGGAATTCTGGATCTGACAATGTACTATAACATTATAAGGACAATATATCATTTCGTAAGCCTTCGAAAAGCTGCACCTCCTTTAGTCGTCCACTAGTAAACAAGGGGGAGAGCGAACTACGTATTCGTTTCCATTTCTCATCCTTCACAGAAGTTATCCCATCAGCTAAGGGACCAGCTTGTTCCATTTTCATTTCCTAAATGAAACAACAGAGAAATATATTACATATGTGTGCATAATAAGATTAAAAAAATGATTAACTTTGTGTTATGTAAAAATATGGTAATGTAAGTGTTTATATAATGATACAGGCTTACCCTTCTATTGGTGAAGGCAGAGAAACATTCTTTTACCATAATGGCTTTGATCATTTCAAGATCTAAGACCATCAGAATTGGCAGTCTTCCATCATAGATTCTTAATGAGAAAAATAAATGTGCATTTGTCTACATTAGACCAGGGCAATATTATAGTTAAGACTAACAACACAAATGCATTTAATATACATAAAAAACTGAAATCATTATTGGCAACAGATGGGTGTGTTTATATACACTGATCAGGCATAACATCTTTCTAATATTGTGTTGGTCCCCTTTTTGCTGCCAAAACAGCCCTGACCCATCAAGGCATGGACTTCACTAGACCCCTGAAGGTGCGCAGATCCTTTAAGTCTTGTAAGTTGCAAGGTGGGGCCTCCATGGATCGGCCTTTTTGTCCAGCACATCCCACAGATGCTCGATTGGATTGAGATCTGGGGAATTTCAAGGCCAAGTCAACACCTTAAACTCATTGATGTTTTCCTTCAACTGCTGAAAGAGGCCACAGCCATCAGGGAATACCGTTTTCATACAAGGGTGTACATGGTCTGCAACAATGCTTAGGTAGGTGGTACGTGTCAAGGTAACATCTGCATGGATGGCAGGACCCGAGGTTTCCCAGCAGAACATTGCCCAAAGCATCACACTGCCACACTGCTTGCCTTTCTTCCCATAGTGCGTCCTGGTGCCATGTGTTCCCCAGGTAAGCGACGCACCTGGCCATCCACGTGATGTAAAAGAAAACATGATTCATCAGACCAGGCCACCTTCTTCTATTGCTCCGTGGTCCAGTTCCGATATTCACATACCTATTGTTGGTGCTTTAGGCGGTGGACAGGGGTCAGCATGGGAACCCTGACTGGTCTGCAGGTATGCAACCCCATATGCAACAAACTGCAATACACTGTGTATTCTGACACCTTTCTATCAGAACCAGCATGAACTTCTTCAGCAATCTGAGCTACAGTAGCTCGTCTGTTGGATCGGACCACACGGGCCAGCCTTCGCTTCCCACGTGCATCAATGAGCCTTGGCCGCTCATGACCCTGTCGCCGGTTTATCACTGTTCCTTCCTTGGACCACTTTTGATAGATACTGACCACTGCAGACCAGGAACACCCCACAAGAGCTGCAGTTTTGTAGATGCTCTGACCCAGTCATCCAGTCATCACAGTTTGGCCCTTGTCAAACTCGCTCAAATCCTTACGCTTGCTCATTTTTCCTGCTTCTAACACATCAACTCCTAGGATAAAATGTTTACTTGCTGCTTAATATATCCCACCCACTAACAAGTGCCGTGATGAAGAGATAATCAGTGTTATTCACTTTACCTGTTAGTGGTCATAATGTTATGCCTAGTCAGTGTATATATATGTGTGTGTATTTGAATAAGATACAGTATACGCATTGAAAGTATATTATACAACAAAAACAAAACTGCCTGGCACTCATGCATTTCTATTTGTTGGCTTGTTTTGGGTTTCAGTTCCTTCTTTTTCAAAGAACCTGGTTGTTAAAGGTGCTCTGAGCAGCTTGCTATACTGTGACAAACCAGCAATTTCTGCACTATCCCTGTTCTGTCCACTTACTTAGTTGCAAGCTGTGGATATTTTCCATTTTGTGGCTTTTATTTGTATTTTTTTCCCCATAATTTCTTTCTTTGTGGCTTTTTAAACACAGTTTTGCTCTAACATGGTTGGGCATCATAAAAATTGGGTCCATTTTCAATTCTTGCAGGTGTGATGCTACACCTGGTGCCTTAGTGGCGAGATCTGTCTCATTACATATATTCAGTTTTTTTTTAAATATTTAATTAAACTGCAATCAAAGCTTGTGATTTGCACAATACTCACCCCCAAACCTTTCCATATTTCTTGAAACACTCCATATCAAAATTGTAAAATCCCTAAAAATAATTACAAGCATAGTTGACAAAGAGAAGCCATCAGTTGCATACACATAGTCAGTACCAACATTTACCCTCTGCTACTGACAGTTACTCACCTTTCTGTAAGAATAAAAGGTTCCCAAGAAGGGCAGAGGTCTTGGTCCTGGGATCCCAAGCTTTTTAAAGAATCCATAGGGCCAAACTCCATAGCTGCAGGAAACACACATTACCCAAATGCTTACCAACTTGCATTCAACAAGATTTACCATTTAAATACTGCCACATATCAGAGATTTAATGGCTCAAGCACTCAGAGTTCATTTTCACCACAAGCAGCTTTTAAACTGCCTTTACATTAGAAGTGACTCTTGTAATTTACACTGGAGAAGATTTATAACATTTAACAAATGAGGAGTGTATTCTCTACCCACAGCTGTGTTGTTTTCTCATTGTTGTTATTGTTAACCTAAAATACCTGGCTTGTACGTTTATGCATACATTACTGCTTTGAACAGATCAAATAGATAGAAACTGCCGGCACGCAGAATGCATCAAGTGGGGATAACTCAACTTAAGCAGAAAACATAACCTAAAATAGTATTATAGAATAACCACCTATAGCAAGCTCTGAGAGAAGGTTATATGCACCACTTGCATTGCATTAACGGCTACATTAATGAACATTAGAGCATACTGCTGCGTAGCACATGGTGAGATTATATCAACTGTTATACAATCTCTTAACAGTCCATAAACCTGTTAAGTCCTAATACTTTTATATAACAGCACATCTGGTTAATTATAAGTCAGATATAAAAATCTAAGACACCAGTGTAAAGCTTATATTTCGCCATACAGTAAAAATTAACAGTATGAATAATTCGATTTCTTATTAAGTCAGCCTAAACTCAATGTGGACATATCATTCATCCAATTTCAAATTCAATTCTTACAATAAAAAGCATTATTTTTGCGATTGATAAAGTGAAGCACAAGCGTGAACGCTAGTCAAAGTCCAATAAAAATAATATCCACACAAAGTTAAATTGATTACTGAACAGTTTGTCTGGAGTATTGCCCAGGTAACTGTGGCATTTAAGATACAGGATTAGGTTTATAGCTTAACCCTAATAATATGAGCATTATGACTCTCAGTCCAACTTCACAAGCTAGGTTTAAATTAAAACCACATTACTAAAAAGTAACACAAAACCCAGAGATGGCAGTGGTATGCTTTCTAAAACCAAGGAAAGAAATCACTGAGCTTGTACTGTTAATGACAGCATGAAGATGTTCTTAACCATATAACACCAAGTGTATCATTTGATACATAAGTTTTAGAAACCTCTACATCGTCAGTAGGTATACTGTTTTCCTGAAAAACTTGATGTACACTTTGATAATTGTCTTCTGCCCCCTTAAGGATTTTTTTTTTATGTACTGCATGCACCAGAGGACCTTTTAATAAATTTTGTAAATTTTTTGTTAGAGCAGTTTTTTTTTACAACAATTAAACACTCACCCAACCCCCCAATTCCTTCTAAAATACTCATTAGCCAAAACATGACACCTGTGAAACAGGTCACTTGGCACTTCTAACGAACTGTGGCATCACAGATTTGTTACCGTCTTATCTCTTAAAGTACTTACTAAAAATAAGTCCAAAATATTATTTAAAAGAAATCACAACTAGGATGATTGTTGCTACAAGTACACTTTCTTCTTTTAACGGTTGGTGGACATACTTACATAAGCAAAAGGGTGAACAACAAGACGACTAGACTCCACGTCACCGATAGAGATGGCAGAAAACTCATTTCCTCCACACCAAAACTGGCACAATCTTAGGAATGGTACAACTGGTGCCGCTCTGAATTCAGGAAACACCGGCTAAGAAGTAATTAAAACAAATTCAAAGGGTAGTCAGTGGGAGGATGAAAAAGGCAATTTGATAGCCTAATAAGGAAAGAAGGAAGGATTTGAACACTGATATTGTTTTACATAAGTGCGTTGCCACATACAAGAAACAGATTTCTTTGTTTTTTAATGTTTATGTTAAAATGCTACAATTAAAGTCATTAAAGAAATCATTACATCATGAACTACAGAGGATGCAAAAGAACACGATTTGGACATTAACATGCATTGACTAATATGATAAAAATATTATATCATAAAAGCAAAAGAATAATATAATAAATAGAGTGGAATGTTGATAGACTATTGAAGGTACAGTGTTTTAAAATTAAACCATGAGTCTGGTGTGTGTGGTTCCTCAATTCTCTCTTATCTTCAAATCTGTTGCCAGCCTCTACTTGGTTTTGCTGCTGGATAATGGTTCCATCTTTTGGTTTTGTGGCAAATTGTTGTAAATATAACTCTGCTAACTCTCCTAAGTTGTAGGATGTAAACATGTAGCAACATTTCTGTGAACCCAGACTGCAACTCCATGATGTCTGTGTCCTTTTTTTGCCTGAAAACAGCACTGTGTCCAGCCAACGTCTTGAAGTGTCCAGTGCCTGTCTACGTAATCTCAGACAACCCACAATGCTGATATTCAGTACTGATAACTTGCCAAGTGAATAGAGACCCTGAAACTTCCACTGTCCTATCGTTAGACAAAGTCTGATGTTTAGTGTGCCTCTTTGCATCTTTTCTACCTTTACTTCGACTTCCCTCCCTGTCTCTCACATTGGGTACCGCAGAGTTTTTTTTTTTATCTTGGACAATAACCGAGCCAATATTGCATTGTTTCTGGGACAACTTATTTGTGTTCCCGTGGGATCCTCAGCTCCAGACAGTATCACTCTCAGACTCATTGGTACACTCAAGCTTCTCCACCACAGAAAGGTAGTCATTCTAGAAGGACACACACACACACACACACACACACACACACACACACACACACACACACACACACACACACACACACACACACACACACACACACACACACACACACACACACACACACACACACACACACACACACACACACACACACACACACACACACACACACACACACACACACACACACACACACACACACACACACACACACACACACACACACACACACACACACACACACACACACACACACACACACACACACACACACACACACACACACACACACACACACACACACACACACACACACACACACACACACACACACACAGCCAACCACACCCACCCTATATATATTGTTCCCAAGCGCTTACCTGTCAGATTTTCAGTCCTTTTAAGTATAAATATATATATATATATATATACTTAAAAGGACTGAAAATCTGACAGGTAAGCGCTTGGAAACAATTTTACCACCAAAACGATTAACTTTCTTCTAGCTGCTCTTACAGGTGCTGGCTACAGTAACCTTGTGTTTATAGCAACCTGCAGTTTGACGTTCTTCAGTGAACGTCCCAAAGGGATGCTATATTGACTCAGTACTTAATGTTTAACGTGCAATTCCACTTAAAAACATATTTTGGATTATAGTAATTTTATGCCGCAGTCTGAAAATCGCTATATCAGGCTGTAAACAAGCCAAAAAAGAACGCTGTTCGGCGACAATCTGTAGGGTTGCGTCTCGATCCGCACATACAATCCTACACAGTGTGCTCGAAATAGTAGCCTCGCTCTAGGTAGAAATCGAATGCAGCACACTATTTAGTATATAGGATGTTATTTGGATCACCACAGCTCTAACTGGCTCAAACAAGCTTCATTAAAGTCAGCAGATCCCCCTGTCCTGTACAACATACCCAGAACCGCACATTACACAGCAAATAGTTCAATCACACGACTTCATCAGTTTACTTTTCTTTAGTGCTTTATATTATTATGATTATTTTATTATTTAAAAAACAAGCTATTGCTAATTTACTTTTCATTAAATAACAGCAGATTAAATTAACAGTAAATAGCAAACTGTATCTGTAACCATATTACTTAATACAGAAACATATTCACCCACCTAATGAAGCAGCAACTTGAACCCTGACTGATCTTTCTTGTAATTTCACGTTACTCTTCCACGTTCCTATTACTGTTTTGCTGAAAACGTGTTAGTAAAACAGCGCCACCCGGTGGAAGCTTGTGTTTAATTCTTGATCAAAGGTGGAAGAGTTTTAGCATTTCCTCACAGTAAACCTACACGTTCATTTAAAAAACACGTTCATTTATTTTTGTTCAAGTGAATGTAAAAAAGCACATGTTTGTAACAATAAGTAATTTTTGTAACGTAAAGCAAACAAGTATTCCTAGTAAATGTACTTCAAATGAAAAAGGAATCCTTGTAAATGTACTTGACCTAGGCAGTTGTAGCCTAACGGTTAAGGCAGCCTTTCTCAATCTGGCTTCGTCAGGGGTGCCGTCAAAAATATTCTGACGTTACTGATATTATGAAATAAATTTAAAATACAAAAAAGTCAAGACGCTGCCGAAAGAACTTTCAGATCTACTGGACAAAGTGGTGGACATTGTTAATTTCATCAAGACACGACCGTTAAAGACCCGTCTGTTTTCGATTCTGGGAGCAGAACATCAGGGCTTGATGCTACACACGGCCGTCCGCTGGCTTTCACGGGGGAAGGTTTTGGGCCGATTGTACGAGTTAAGAGAAGAACTCAGAACATTCCTGATAAGAAAGAATTCTGCGTATGCAGAGTTTATGGTAGCTGCACGAAACTCACATACTTGGCCGACATTTTTAGGCATCTCAACGAACTGAATGCTAAAATGCAAGGCAAAGAAGAAAATCTTCTCACCTCGCAAATTGCGTGGCTTTAGATCCAAGCTCACACTCTGGCGCTCCTTTGCGGAAAAGGGAAGACTTGAGATGTTTCCTTTGTGCAGTGAATATTCAAACAACAGCACACTTTCTGACCTTATCTCTCAGCATCTGAAAATTCTTGACAAAAGATTTAGTCACTATTTTTCGGAGTCTTTTGCCCAATTTGACTGGGTCCGTGACCCTTGGCGCTCATGTGCACTGGACAGCTCAAAAGACTTGCCACTGCTGGCACAGGAGCAACTAGCAGAGATCAGAGAAGATCGCACATTAAAAATACAATTTCAAGACATGACTTTGGACAGGTTTTGGATATCATTGGAGAAGGAGTACCCAATGGTTTCAAGTAGCGCCATTGCAATTCTGCTACCTTTCTCCATGACATATTTGTGCGAACTGAGCTTTTCGAGCTAACTTACATCAAGAACAAGTACAGGGAGCGACTGAGGGCTCTGGACCAGGAGCTCCGTGTCTGCCTCTCATCCATCCCTGCCAGAATAGGGTGATTGTGTGCATCATCCCAGGCTCAGGTTTCCCTTTAAAATTAATTCACGTTTACCCCTCCCTCTGTAAATGACACCTTATGGTGTGTGTGCGTGTGTGTTAGCAGTCAGAAGGATGTAAGTTTTTTAATACATTTTAGACTGTGGTGACTTGAGATTTTGCATACTTTTAAAGGGTGTCGTGACTGAAAAAAGGTTGAGAAACACTGGGTTAGGGTACTAAGCAGAAGGTTGCTGGTTCAAACCCCACCACTGTCAGGTTGCACTGTTGGGCGCTTGAGCAAGGCCCTTAACCCTCAATTGCTTAGACTGTATACTGTCACAGTACTGTAAGTCGCTTTGGATAAAAGCGTCTGCTAAGTGACGTAAATGTAAATAAAAATAATTTATACTTGTAACCTTACTTAAATAAAGAACCCATATAACTTTAATTAAAAGCTAATCCTTGTAACTTAAAGTTAAAAGTGATTATCGTAGATTAAGAGCTATCAGGGGAGGAACTACGACTTCATGAT
This sequence comes from Trichomycterus rosablanca, assembly GCF_030014385.1. Classification (NCBI taxonomy): domain Eukaryota; kingdom Metazoa; phylum Chordata; class Actinopteri; order Siluriformes; family Trichomycteridae; genus Trichomycterus; species Trichomycterus rosablanca. The sequence continues at coordinate 22,708,215 of NC_085989.1, read as the reverse complement.
GGACTTTGAAAAGACACCAGAGCTGCGTCCAAAATCGCATACTTCCATACTGAACAGTACGCGAAAGCAGTATGCGAGAGCAGTTAGTATGTCCAAATACATAGTATACATCAAAAAGTACGCGAAAAGTACACTGCCTGTGCAGCCATTTTTGAGTATGCTAACGATGCACACTTACGGTCCGATAATCTATCCCATAATGCAACTTTGTGGGGAACGACAGAATTAATTTAGTCTGATTGTTATATAAAATTGTTATAACTGTGGCGATTAGACGTCATGCATCACGTGACGTTAGTAAGATGGCGGACGTAGTACATCTGAGGTTGCATGCATACTGCACACTTGTGTACTGAAAGAGCTTACTGCTTTACCGACCGCGCAGTGCATACTGCCTCGAATCTAGTACATACTGTTTAACTATGCGATTTCGGACGCAGCCCAGGTCACCAGCTGGCAAGTCAAGAGGACCAAGGTGTTTCCCATCTGCTTGCCTCAGATAGTCTCATAAAGAAACTTCAACAACCTCCAGTCACAATTATTAAAACAGGTCAACCATCTATAGTAACCAGTTAGGTGAAGGATGTGGTAAAAATGACAGATTAACAGATTTCACGCTCCACTGTGGACAGATCTCAGACTCAGACGTTAGCTATGGTAGTTTGTGTAGGTCTATATGAGGATTTTACAAAAGCAGATGTCATCCATGCTGTTCTTAGCGTGATTAAACCGGGTGCCTTTAAAGACTTGCTGCTGACTAAACAGATGAACTATAGTTGAGCTCAAACGTTTTCTTAGGACACACTTACACACAAGAATAGTGCTGGATTGTTTTAGAAGCTTAGAAATGGCAAACAACTGGACAGGGAAAGCACACAATGGTTCATGTATTGTTCAATGGGGCTAAAACAAGTCCTGTCTGCCTCTTAGCAGAATAAATCCTGCAGTCAAGCTGTACACAAGCTAAAGTTTTTCCTCCTGTTTATGTATTGTGTACACCAGGGGTCCTCAAACTTTTTAACCGAAGAGCCAGATTACTGTTCTTCAGTGTTTCGGGGGGCCGGACCGCGGGTGAAATAGTAAACACACCCAAAAAAGCTATTTACTGTGTATACTGGATGTATTGTCTGTGCTTTGTATAATTGTAGTTCATAATGATAATGCAGAAATTTTATTTATTTTAATAATTTCCATTATCCTACCTCATACAGTGTTTCCTTAAAAAATCTGTGTGAACTGTGAGCCTGCTTACCTAAAATAGGTAATATTTGTGAATTACATATAGGATTTAAGGTTTTAACTAGAGCCAACTTTAAATCTGCCACCAGATGACCATTGTACTGCCCTACTACTACTACTAATAATAATGTTTAAGTAATATATTTACTTTTTTTTTTTTACCCCTTTTTCTCCCACTTTAGCGCATCCAGTTTCTACCCGTCAATCATCCTCTCAGTAATGCTGGTCCCTGCTCCTGATTGGGGAGGACGAGGCTGCTCCACACCCCCTCCGAAACGTGCACAGCAATCGAACATCTTATCACCCACACTTGACGAGCGCAGTGCGGCACAGGCCTACCGCACTCCTTCCCCATCACCGTGCCGGTGCCACCAACCAGCCAGCAGTTGTGTTTGTGTTTGGTGTGGGAAAATTTACTGGCCAGTACAAAGCCCTGACCTTAACCTTATACAACACACTAAGGATAAACTGGAACACTGACTAAGCCTGGCCTTATTTTTTATTAATTTTTACTTTTTCTCCAATTTCACCCCCAATTTTCAACTCTAATCTAGTTGTATCCAATTACCCTGATTGCGTAACGATTTGCCTGTACCGATACAACCCTCCACTGCTGACTAAGGAGCTTCGCAACTGACACACACCCCCTTCAACACGTGTGCAGTACCGACTACATCTTTTCATGTGCACGAGGCGAGTTCATATGCCGACCAGCCTTGTGTACGGACAGCCACACCCTGATCAGCATTATAACTCAACTCTGCACAGGCGCCATCAATCAGCCAGCAGAGGTTGTAATTGGTCCGGCTTATCCCACCCTGAGAACAACAGCCAATTGTTGTATATGTAGCCGCCCTGGCCAGCCAGATGGCAGAGCTGAGATTCGATACAATGTATTCGAAATCTAGTGTGTTAGCGTATTTAACCGCTGCGCCACCTGAGTGGCCCAAGCCCGGCCTTATTACTTAACATCAATGCCCAACCTCACAAGTGCTGCACTGATGCGAATGCCCACAGTTCCAAAATCTAAAGCCCTTACTGAGCAGTGCAAACTTTCAGATCAGTAAAAGTGGGTCAACACTATAATACTGCTCATGGTATTTAAGTCTAAACATGGTTCAGAATAATGTTCTGCAAAGTTGTATTTCATTTACATTATAAAAGATTTACTTTTACTAAAACAGTGATAAATTGTGTTTACTTCATGAATGTCAATGACATACTCGTGCTGTGAGATATGGAAATCAAAAACCTTCAACATTACTTTGTTTTGTCCACTTCAAGAACTGCAACAGCACAATAGTAAAAAAGAACATTCAAAAGAATAACACATGAATACAAAAACATTTCAAAAATTACATTTACACATCACAAGAATATAAAATAAAAAATAAGAAAATATTCAGTCAGACAAAGAACCAAATGTGAATCAAAACAGAACACTACACAGAGAAAAGAAGAAAAAGAAAGCTATTACCTTATGGCTTAAGAGTGCTGAAGATACAAATTGACACTTCATTTCAGTCATCACATTGCAGGATTTTTCAAATGTGTCAGTATTCCAGTTGCTTTGCAGAGCATCACTGACGTTTGACCGAAGATTGAAATGTTTTTATTTTGTGCTCAGATATACACAGATAAAAAAAATCCAAAATGTTAAGACCTGATGTTCACAATCTAAAAATCATAACTTTTCAATGTGCAAAAGGCAACTGTGATTAACCAATCACACACAATTTAAAAGCTGGGTTTCTTAATCCTGCAAACAAACCTGTTTTAATACTAGTTATATTTTTATGTATGTTTTATCTTCCAGCATTTTGTGACCTGAATTAGCCATGTCAAAACTGTAGCTGTGTCTCAAATCACATACTGTACTGTAATAAAAGTTAATCATGTACTAAAGCAGAACAGATTTTTAAATAGTACAAACATTTGTACATTAAAAGTTTGTTAAACATAAAACAAAGCAAAGCAAAACTGCTGCTAAATGACCAACAATCCTGACACACCTGACAAGTCCATGTAAAACTTATTCATAAATAACATAAAAAAGCAACAATAACATACAACTGTGATTTAAATTTAGGCACTAAACGTTTAGTACCTAAAAATTACATAAAAATTTGTGTTGTGAATATTAGTGCTGGATTATGTATAGTGCTCTATGAAGCCAGCTTGGCAGGTGCTATTATATATATTATATATATTTTTCCTGATTTGGCGCACTCAATTTTTGTCTTCTGCTGCTGAGAGATACCAGATTGCATCCAAGAAGAGCACGTCGCTGTACACACCTCTTCCGACACGTGTACAGCCCTCCTCTTCTCGCCCATGCACTCTGCACAGGCGTCTCTTCCGCCAATCAGGGTCCTTACACAGCGTATGAAGACCCACCCACCCACACACAAACAGTCTGGGCCCCCACCCTGCAGATACAGTGGCCAATTGGTATCTGCTGCAGGCACTGCCAATTATGCCCGCCAGATGGCAACACAGTTTCGAACTGAGGGGTTCAGAAACTCGGTGCTGGTGTGCTAGCGGAATATCCCGCTGCGCCACCTGGGCGCCAAGTGCTATTATATTTTTAACAACACAGCTGTTGCTGTAACAAGTACTGTTGCCTCTTTTTTTTATTTTTTTTTTTACAATTTTAAAAAGTAAAGAAAAAATAAATCCATAAAATGTGTACACATTAATGTACATTAATAATTGGCATGAAGTACATAAGTGTGGGTCACTGTTGTGTCACAGGCCCACCAGCTGAAGCTCAGCACCCCTGCTCTAGGCGTTTCTATGTAATTAATAATAAGTCATTTAGAATAGAACATAAATGATGTAATTTGAGACACAGAAAGGGCACTAGACCAAACCCAGCCTTTCAGAACACTTCCGATTTCACACTATGCTTTGTAAGAAGTCTATGCTTAAAGTGTAACTGTGAAACCACATTCTTCAGGTGGTAATGAGGTGGTTTTTAAGCCTAATAAAAAAAGTAACTGTAAGGATGACATGCAACACAAAGAATCACTGCACGACCGACGGTGGATCTTACACCCTGGTGTAAAGTGTGAACAGGTGCTGCTAGATTACTGGTAACGAACATTGTGGAGTCTTCTTTACACCTGTCACAGTTTCATGATCACAAGTGGAACACACATATATAGAGACACTGAAGATGACTGATTATTCAGACACAACAGTATATACAGTTTGGTCTATAGTAATTACAGAATGCTTGTTCCAGGCAAGATCCCCTATAAAGGGAACAGGAATGCTTGTTTACACTGTGTGTACCACTGTGTAGAGTCAGAGTGGGAATGTAGTGTCGATTATGTCTGTAGATTAAGAACAGGAGTTCCCTGCTATGCCCTGCCATAGCTCCAAGTGATAAAGCAGTAACTTTTCACAGTCAAAATAAGAAACGTTTACAGTAACCATCTGTCATTTTCCAACACTTCAGTTACAATCTGTATTTAAAAAAATCTCTCCGTCCTGTTAACATCCATGACAGGACATTCAAGTCCTGAATGTTTTTATCTGTAGTGCTCATAGTCAAAGTACAGCTAAAACGTCCTTCCGCATGTTGTGCCTTTTCCCAAATCCTTCCGTTACCAGAACGAGGGAGTAACCGAGGGGTCCTGCTCCTCAGACAGAGCATCACACAAAAGACGAGAAGCCTGTGAGAGGAGTACGCGAGCCCGGTGCGGGCTGTCCAGTGGGTGTGTACACTCCTCCAACACTGTGCTGAGTTATCACAGTCTGAAAGTAACCATCCCCATCCGCACTGGCGCACTCCTCGTACGCGCAGGCCAGCGTCTGCTTTAGGCCCTTCTGCTGCCGTTTCCACGAGTTGAAGTAAGACGGGTCGCTCATGTAGTGGTTCACGAACGAGTGCTTGATCTGTTCCTCCTCGCACTCGCTGTCTGTGGCCTGCGATACGAGAGCAGAAACATGAAGTAACTACATACAGTAGGTGTAGTACATGTTAATCTACACAGAATAATAGTGCTTAGTAGGAGGAAACCGGAGCTCCCTGAGGAAAGCCACGCAAACATGGAAAGAACATGCAAACTCTACACAGAAAGGACCCAGATCGCTCCACCTGGGAATCGAACCCAGGACCTTCTTGCTCTGAGGCGACAGTGCTACCCCCTATTTTAAAATCACCCTCTTTTAAAGCTCTTAATGGAAAACGCTCCCACCTCTTGGATATTACTAAACATCTTTTATAGCCAGTGAGCCAAACCTTGTAACTTTTCTTCTGATATGATATGGGTTTTTATTATGTGTGTGTGAGTAATGCACACACTGCGTTTTGAGTAAAACCTGATACTTAATTCATTACCCATAATTATACTCATCATAAAATAATCTAATGTAATTTTAGAATGATAAATATATTGTAGATTTAATGGTAAATAAAGGAACCTAAATAAGCTCATAAAGCTGTTTCAGCAATCACATCACAATTCCTGCATCCTTATGGTTGTTTTTCATTTATTTATTAGGATTTTTAAAAAATGCATTTTCTCCCTTTTTAAGCGTGTCCAATTTTTTACCCCTGCCCCGATTGAGGAGAGCGAACTGACACACAGGTCAGCTCCCTCCCTGAATAAACAACAGCCAAACATTGTTCATATAGCTGCCCAGCCGGATGGCAGAGCTGAGATTCGATACGATGTATTTGAAATCCCAGCTCTGGTGTGCTAGCGTATTTTACAGCTGCGCCACCTGAGGGGCATTTATTAGGATTTTAATGTCATGTTTTACACACTTGGGCAGGTAGGCACTGGTCACACAAGATTCATCAGTTCACAAGTTTAATGTCTAACACAGTCATGGACAATTTTGTATCTCCAATTCACCTCACTCGCATGTCTTTGGACAGTGGGAGGACACCGGAGCTCCCGGAGGAAACCCACGCAGACACGAGGAGAACATGCAAACTTCACACAGACAGTATCCCCACCTGGGGATCGGACCCAGGACCTTTTTGCTGTGAGGTGACAGTGCTACTCACCATTATGGTTAAATTTGTTTAACAAATGAAATAAGTCTCTTTTGGAAATTGAAATGGGCAATTTGATCTTTTAAAGTCGTGTATTATCTGCATTATATTAATTTAATATAATAAATTATATTTTTATATTTTATATATGTAATAATATCTGTATATTTCACAACTCTCCACACCCTTTCCCCCATTCCAGTTTGGATATGTTTAATTTCCTTGTGCACTCAGATTGCCTCTTCTGGTTGTACGACACCATTGCTGGCAGAGGAGGGCCACAGGCTAGTACACAGCACCTCAACAGGGGTTTTTGGTCTGTTGGTCCTGGATTCTGTAAAGCTGCTTCAAGACAATGTCTAAATTTGACTTGACCTCCTACACTCCGACAGTGGAGAGCTCTGTGAGAGCTTCAACATGTACAGATGCCCGCACTAGTGTCTTCGTATTATTCTGCCATTCATGTCAGCGCCTTCACAAGACGGTAGGAGACGACCATGCAGTGGGAGGAAGCTTATCCTGGACCGACCTTACCTCCATAAGACACCATCGATTGGGTGTGCCCTGCTGATACTCAAACTTTGAAACTCCAGACTTGACAGTGGTGGGCTAGTGTACCAGAATGCTGCACCACTATACCACACACTGTTTGTGTTTTTATTTGAAGGTTATATTGCATTCTTTGTATGATACAGAAGAACACACAGTGGGTTCCATCGTTTTAAATTAATAACTCTGTGCCAGATGATGGCCCAATCTCAGAGCCACATTATAATAGCAGCATCACTGCTGTGTTGAGAATTGCACTTCTCCTACATTACATCTGATCAGTGTTGATCTAGTAATAGTGCTTTTTTTTTTTATTAGTGGATAATGTAGGTTGAACTAACACTACTTACACTGTAGCTCCATGTTCTTTAATAAACTGGGAGCTCAGAGTTCATAGAAAAAAATAGTTTCAGTTCTTCATTGTTAGAGAGTATGCGAGCAAGTCTAAGCTTCTACCAGGACTTTACCTCAGACTCTGAGAGCTCAGCAGGCCTCTCAGTAAGAGCTGTGGACTCTGTAGAGACTGCACCATTGTAGGTATTGCAGATATCTTCATCTGAGTAGTGCAGGCCTGCAGGATTGGGTCGAGGCGGGGACCTGTAATGACAGAAATGGAGTGGAAGTACACCATTCAGTGCAAAATTAAAACATACTTTATATTACACTTTTAAAGGTAGGCCTTTCTTATATTTGGTTTGTTTGTTTTATTAGGATTTTAACGTCATGTTTCACACTTTGGTTTCATTCATGACAAGAATGGTAGTTACTCATTACACAAGATTCATTAGTTCACACAAGGTTATATCGAACACAGTCATGGACAATTTTGTATCTCCAATTTACCTCACTTGCATGTCTTTGGACTGTGGAAGGAAACCGGAGCACCCGGAGTAAACCCACGCAGACACGGGGAGAACATGCAAACTCCACACAGAAAGGACCCAGACCGCCCCACCTGGGGATCGAACCCAGGACCTTCTTGCTGTGAGGTGACAGTGCTACCCACTTAGCCACCATGCCGCTCTTCTTATATTTGGAAAAAAAAGTATCAAATACTGCAGTATGTGCTGGAATGTGAGGTCAAGAACGACAATGGGCATGGTCGTGATGGTCAAACTGACAAGAATATGGGAAAAGTAGTGAATTAAAACCATCACCAAGCCACTAATGAACTAATGAAAACTTTGGTCTGACCAGTAGCCACATATGAATGTGAAGCCTGGACGCAGATGTATTCAGGCTTTTAAGAGCAAGTCCGTCAGAAAACTTTAAATCTCATGTAGGAAGATAATGACCACTGAGCATGTTGTTTGTTTGTTTATTAGGATTTTAACGTCATGTTTTACACTTTGGTTACATTCATGACAGGAACGGTAGTCACTCATTACACAAGGTTCATCAGTTCACAAGGTTATATGGAACACAGCCTTGGACAATTTATTATCTCCAATTCACCTCACTTACATGTCTTTGGACTGTGGGAGGAAACCGGAGCACCCGGAGTAAACCCACGCAGACACGGGGAGAACATGCAAACTCCACACAGAAAGGCCCCGGACCGCCCCCACCTGGGGATCGAACCCAGGACCTTCTTGCTGTGAGGCGACAGTGCTACCCACTTAGCCACCATGCCGCCCCCACTGAGCATGTAAGATAGCCAGAACAGAAATGGAGCAGTGTTATGACAGGACTTGTGGAGGCACTCCAAGAGTAAGCTGAATTGACAACATCTTGACGTGGATTGCATTATCAGGGGCGAGACAGAGGGCATTGGAGAAGGCTGACCCTTCTGTGCAGCCAACCATCACAAAGCAATGACGGCATACTGACGCGATGTGAATAAGGATGTTTATACTGCACAGGGGTGCATGGTTGAGGCCTGAACATAAGTGGTTTAATGTTGAAACTTTACCAATGACTAAACTTCTGACAATAATAAAAAAAATATATATTAATTTTAGAATCATTGTACACATGCAAAGAAAATGAAAATCATAATACATGCTTTAGAAAATAAATAAAATCTTATTCAGGCTTCTTATGAAGTCTAATAGCAAATGATGTCAATATTCTCTCCCACAGAGCCGGATATAACCCAAAGCAAAAATGATTAGATCATTATGGGGAGAAAAAACCCAACAGCATTATTATGTTCTTTTCAGCTATTACAACAAAAATATGAGTCTGTTTTAAGAACCATGTTGAACATTTATGTCTTTTAAAACGTATTACATAGACACTTTAGGGCACAATTACCTGAAAGAATAGATTGTTCGTTTCCCAGTGATATTAGGTTTATGTCTGTATATTCAGCTAGTCATGATTTAAAAAGCAGAATAAGAACTGTAGAAATGAATAAAAATTGGCTTCTTTGGTGTGTACCGGTTAATATGAGGCATATAATTTTTAACCAAATTGAACTACTTTTTAATGGAATTATCTTTATTAGAACTGTTCTAACCAGCCCAGAATCCTATTTTTTCAAAATAAATTATTTAATAATATTTTTTTACTGAAAAGGTATATTACATGTGAAATAATGAAGTGGACATATCCAGATATAAACTACAGATGGAACATACAGTAAATTAATTAGGCTGAAAGACTCCAGAATATTCAATATAAATTCTATATACAGTAGAGACTATAAATGTGTTCCTACTTGGTGCCGTTCTTTCTCAGGAAGGAGCTTTTAACATGAATGGGCCTGCTGTTCAGCTCCAGAGCTGTGAAGCCACCATTATCCAGAGTGACCGCCTCCTCCACCGTGGACACAGCTATACCTAAGGGAGTTAGCATATCATCATCATGGCAACACCACCACCAGGATACAACACCTAGTGCCAAAAAAATCTTAAACACCTTTCACCCTGTTCTTCAATGGTCAGGACCCCCACAGGACCACCACAGAGCAGGTATTATTTAGGTGGTGGATCATTCTCAGCCCTGCAGTGACAATGACATGGTTTTACATACCATGTCCACTCACTGTCCACTCTATTAGACACTCCTCCCTAGTTGGTTCACCTTGTAGATGTAAAGTCAGAGACGATCGCTCATCTATTGCAGCTGTTTGAGTTGGTCATCTTCTAGACCTTCATCAGTGGTCACAGGACGCTGCCCACAGGGCGCTGTTGGCTGGATATTTTTGGTTGGTGGACTATTCTCAGTCCAGCAGTGACTGTGAGGTGTTTAAAAACAGTGGTAACTGTCTTAACCACTCATACCAGCACAACACACACTAACACACCACCACCATGTCAGTGTCACTGCAGTGCTGAGAATGATCCACCACCTAAATAATACCTACTCTGTAGTGGTCCTGACCATTGAAGAACAGGGTGAAAGGGGGCTAACAAAGCATGCAGAGAAACAGATGGACTACAGTCAGTAATTGTAGAACTACAAAGTGCTTCTATATGGTAAGTGGAGCTGATAAAATGGACAGTGAGTGTAGAAACAAGGAGGTGGTTTTAATGTTATGGCTGATCGGTGTATAGCGGCTCAATGTGTGAGAACAGAGAGTGAGTATAGCTGAATCTGCAGCTAGAGTCCTATAAGCTCAATATGGGTTTAACCAAGTTGAGGTGAACTAAAGGGAATGGAGAATGGTGCTAGAAATAATGCGGTCTGCATCACACCTGTTCCACAGCTCTTGTACTTCTTGTTCTGTCCGTGCAAGATGAGCACGAAAACCACCAGCAGCAGCAGGATCAGACCAATCAGTGCCAGGATGATCAAAAACCACCACTCTTCATAGAATGGAGTGTCCACCTGAGCTGTGGGAGCACAAAGGTACAAAGAGAGAGAATGTGAGTGCAAGCAAGGATGAAAAAAAGACAAAGAAACAAAGCACAGGCAAAACAAACTTTAAAGAAAGGTTCAATGTTTTTTAGATTGTAATGGGACATACCATTTTAAAAAAAGTCACAACTGGATTTGATGTGATATGTAACACACAACTTCACAAGTTGGTTTGACTTACAAAAAAGTCCCAATTTTGTTTTAAGTGAAATTATTGCAAATATTATTTGAAATATAGTGATCACATGTTTGCTGGTTCAAACCCCACTTTTACCAATTTGCTACAGTTGGGCCCATTAGCAAGGCCCTAAAAAGTCAATTACTTGCATTGTATTCAGTCACAACTGTAAGTTTGTTTATTTGGATTTTAACTTAATGTTTTACACTTTGGTTACATTCATGACAGGACAGGTAGTTACAGGTAACATATGATTCATCAGTTTAAGTTTAATGTCAAACACCATCCGATTTGTTTATAAGCCTAGCTGATAAAGCTTTGGGCTGACAATCAGAAGATTGTCAGTTCAAATCCAGGCTTTGCTATGCAGCCACTGTTGGGCCCTTGAGCAAGAATGAATTGCTCCGTCAGTGCTTGTAAGCTGTCCTTTTCCCAAGGCAGCAAAGTAACTCCAAAGCATGATGCTGGTTTCTAAACCGGATCTAAAAATTTACATTTGTATTAGTTTTGTGTTTTTAAGAAACCTGATAAGAGTGTCCGCTTTAGTTTGGGTAAATATTCCACACATTGTGTGTTGTATCGCTAGTTTTCGTCGTTCTTTGTGGTACTTTGCGCACTTTGTGAGTACGTGTTGGACTGTTATGGTTATTTTACAGTGAACGCAGATCCAGATCAGCCCTTCCTTCACTAGATGTAGATGTGTCATTTCAGACAGTCCAATGCAGCATCTGTATATGGTCTATATATCTGTTAGGCCCACTTTTAAGCAGCGGCTTTGGTCAAGCTTGGATCTTGAGATGAATGCCGTGGAGCCTTGTTTTCTGTCTGCATTTCCTATTAATTCTGCCACATGTTTTTATATAGGCAGTAATGAGTAGTTTTATATCCAGTGGGTGAAGTTTGCAGTTTATGTATTTCTGTCCGGTTTTCTTTGCTATCTGGTCTGCTTTGGTCAGTGGTAGCCTAGTGGGTAGGCCTTTGGTCTATCAACTAAAAGGTTGAGAGTTCAAATCCCAGCTCTGCCATGCAGCCATTGTTGGGCCCTTGAGCAAGGCCCTTAACCCTCTCTGCTCCAGGGGCGCTGTACGATGGCTGAACCTGCGCTCTGACCCAAGCTTCCAAACAAGCTGGGATATGTGAGAAAGAATTTCGCTGTACTGTACACATGTATATGTATATATGACAAATAAAGGCAATTTATTCTGTAACTTATTTCCAGGATCCAGCATAACATGATGTTTGCAATTATTAAGTTCTTTGTGTTTTATCATTAATGTATTCAGGATTGGGTTGTGAAGTGATAGCATTTCCATTGTGTTGAGGCAAAACTGAAAGTCTGTACATATCATGGTTCTTTGTTAACCCAGAGTCCTAATATGTTCTATGGTCATTTCTAGAGCACATGCTTCCAAATCAAGCTGTTTGATTGAAGGACTGCCTTTTCTGGTTGCTGGTTAGCTACTATTGCTGCTGATTTGAAGTTCTTGGTGTTGAAGCCATCTGTGAAGAGCAGTGTGTGGGCAGGGAATTTTCCTCTAATGTTGAAGAATCCTTTCAGTTATTGGTTTGGATGTGTGTTTATTTTTCAGAGTTTGGCAATGTCCAGAGTGGTGTTTGGTTTTGTAAGTTTCCGTGGGGTGTGTGCTTGGATTATGAAATTTGGTTGTATTTTCAGTGCAGTGTTGTTTTAGCTTTAGATAAATGTGTCAGCTAAATGCCATAAATGTAAATGTAAACCCAGGACCATGTTACTGTGCAGCACCCACTCTACAAGCTGTTCCATTTTTCTGTCCTTAATTTTATACCTGACTTCCAACAGTCTAAACTCATTTAGGCACACATTTAAGTCTAGCCTCTCCTCTCATTTTTTTTACTTTCAAAAAATGAATAATTTAATTTCCATAAGAAGATAGACAATAAGAAACTTTCAGAAGAACCCAAGTGGGGTGTCGAAGATAAAAAACTTTTGAATTTCATTTGAATTACACCTATTTTTGCTCCTACTTAATGAACACTTGCCCACAGATAAGACATTTCCTACTTCATCCTCAGCAACTGCTTTATTCTAATCAGGAAAAAGCTGTAAGGTTAACAACCATAACACCCACTTTAGTATCTAACCTGAAACTACAGATAACATGACACTCCCTAAACACTGCATCTTACAAGGTGTGTTTCACTACTGCTCAAATAAAACTCAAACTCTGCAGACATTTTGACATATTTTCTGCTGAAATTAGTTGTGGGAATTGACGGCAGAATTTGAGCTGGTGTGCGAATCTCTTTTCGTGTAAAAGCCAAGGAGAGATTGTCCTTTTTTATGACCGCCATCTAAAGACACATCTGTCAGGGTTCGACTGACTATGTGACAGTGAAATTGAGGTGGAGTGACACAGGCTCAAAGGTAGATGTTGATGCCTGGAGAATAAAAAGTTCAGTCTGAAGAATCATGACCCCTCCCCATACGGCTTTCTGCATCAGATGTGCAAATAGAATATGAGGTATTCGGCTGGTGCAGGAATGTGTATTGCAATTTACACTAGGCTGTGATTGTAGCATGTACAATACAGTGTAGACGTAATCCAGCTGCCTTTTATCCAAATGTAAGACTATTGTGGGTTCAAAGTTTTTTATTGTTAATGATACAGAAACTAACTGTGTCAGCATCTCTGAACATCCTGTCATAGATCTCTAAATGTGAGGATTTGCTTCTGCATCCTTGACCAGTTATGATTCAGTTTTTCAAACGCTGGGCCTTGACCCTTGGTGGGTCACAAGCCAAAAAAAAGTGGGTTGTGGAAAAAAAAAAAAAGATTAAGTAAACGAATTTCAACAGCCACATAAACACAAAATTAACTTGGACACAAACACCATAGTGGAGGCTTTATGTTACATCTTGTAAACCACAGCAGAACCAGAATGTCACCATTTTTATTAATTCAGTGTATTTCGTATTGTGTTTGGTTTCGATGCATTGTTTTTGTTGCCTGGGTCTTGAAAAAAATGTGGGTTACGAAAAAAATAGGGTACTCAATGTTTGTAAGACATTTAGCTTATGTGACCAAAAGTTTGTGGACACCTGATCATGAGCTTATTAATCAAAAGTGTCTTTGGAAATGTGTGCCTATTTAGTCGCTCTGTGTACGTTTATCTTGATTTGAACTATCAGTTAGAAGGTTTAGGGTTTGAATCTTGGCTCTGCCATGCAGCCACTGTTGCGCCCTTGAGCAAGACCCCTTACCCTCTTGGTTTCAGGGATGACGTACAATGGCTGACCCTGTGCTCTAACCCTAGCTTACGGTCAAGCTGGGATAAAGCAGAAGTATGTGGACACCTGATCATGAGCTTACTGATCATGGGCAGTGCCCATTCTTTAGGGGAAAAAAGTGTCTTCGGAAATGTGTGCTCATTTAGTCGGGCACTTATACTGTATGAACAGACCTCCCAGAATTTTGACGTTCCAATTAATCCCAAAGCTGGTCAGTTGGGATGAGGTCAGGCCACGAAAATTCCAACACCAAATTCAACAAACCATGTCTTTATGGGCGTTCCAGTGGACACAGCAGGACAGCCATGCTGCATTTGATACACCTGCTAGCAATGGGTATGGCTGAAACACCTGAACTTAATAATTAGGTGTGTCCACATACTGTTGTCAGTTTTGCCTTCTGTATATAGTGGACTTGGTTTGGTTAGGCCATCTTAATGGATGTTATTATAAAATTGTAATACTGATAAAAGAAAAGTCTGAGACTAATGCAACACATGGGAATGTCATTGCTGCTACGTGATATATGATAACCAAGCAATGTTAAAATCCATATTAGGCAAGTTCAGACTTGTACTGTCTACGGTGCACATTAAAACCAGGCAATCAGGCTTTATCACTGTTGATAAGTGTTTTCCAAATGCAGGGCACAGTCCACACGACAAAGCAACATCCGCACCACTCAAGGAGTCCAAAGGTTAGTCTGATCTACTCACACAGCATCAGACTTTAATTATTCCTATCCAAAAGTCGTATTGTAATTATTTCTTTAGCAAAAAAGAAGCTAAACAGTAGTGAGTAAGAAAAGCGTAAGTACCCGACATGGCAGCAGAGGGCGCACTTGGCTCACCGTAGCCATACTCATTGACAGCCAGGACTCGGAACTGGTAGCTGACTCCATGGCGCAGCCGCTCCAGACTCACTGTGTGAGAGGTGCTTGAGGGGGGCAGGTGCCTTACAAAGGTATCCCACAATCCCTCATCTGCAGAAAAAAAGCCCAGGCCAACAGATATGTCATTAAAGGCTGGAAAAACTTGTTTACACACTATATGATTAAATCTAATAAGATCCCAGTTGGGTTATGTAGACCAGTGGTCCACAACCACCGGGCCACGGACCAATACCGGTTCCGCAAGTTTCGATTTACGTGTGTGCGAGACGAGTGTATCCAGCTTCACCGTAATGTGTCGGCGAACAGAACTGAGCGCGACTGACAGAGACGATAGAGTTTTTAACAAGACATGAACTTTAAAAGTCAGATGAAAAGCTGTTTAAGGATCACAATTTAAATCTAGGGTTTAAATCACCGTTACGGTACTAAACAGAGAAATACAAGAACTTGAACGATGCAGAGCGTCACATTTGAAGCTTCGCTAACTAAACTGCAAACCAACTGCAAAACCATGTGACTTTTTATAAAGTTTTACACATCCAGGACTGGATCAGTTAAGATCAGCTTTGTGATATCCAAATAGCAATAGCACTCTGCCTGCTTTTCATTTTCCGATTGTAACATCTACTCTTAACAGTAACAGCTTATCAGAACTGTAAAAATTAGGCAATAAAAAGAAATCTTATTAAAATTAAGCAGAATTAAGTTCACCCTATTGGTCCAGCCCTCCACAACAGTAACAGTTTCTTATGTGGCCCCTTGGAAAATGTAATTGCCCACCCCTGAATTAGAGATACATCAGCAAGGAAAACACTGCTTCCATTTCCAACACGGGTGTTTATCGTCTCATATCACCCCCAGGTGGAAGCAGCATCTTGCTGCAGTGAAAAAAGCTCATTTGTGAGCAGTGTAGTTATTCTATTTTAAATCCTCCTGCCCCCGCCGGTCTGTAAAATTATGTTTTATATGAAACCGGTCCGTGGTGCAAAAAAGGTTGGGGACCGCTGATTTAGACCATTCCAGAATTCCAAGTTGCTTCTATTCCTGCCACATGATTGGATTATGTTAATTAATTTTAGACTTTGTTATCTATATATAGTCTTTGTTATTCTCACCATGACTGCAAGCTTCCCATATTTTAAAGCAGCAAAGCCCACACCAAACTGTTATACCTCCTTCATCATGCTTTACAGCTGCACTAAGGTTTTAATCTGTAAAGAAGCATAAATGAGTACAAATGGTTGCACACCTGAAGGTCGGGCCTCAATGACATAGCCAGTCACACGGCTAGCTCCCACTTCCCCAGGTGTCCAGTCAATAGTAAGACTTGATCCGGACTTCGTGACTGACGTTTTAAGGGGAGACCCTGGAGAACCTGCAAGAAAAGGGAATACACACTGTTAAATAATCAAATTCTGAATTACAGCCAGACACATACTTCTGGAACATTTCCTATGTTTTTTTTCATTTTTATTTTTTTATTAGAGTGACCTTTAGGCAAACAAGGCACTATATACACAAATATAGGCATGTTATACAGATTCTGCTACATTCCTCGACTGTTGGGCAGAAATTAAATCATTCTAAAGAGCTCTGCAGGCAAGACAAGCAATTCCAGGATTAGAAGCTTTCCGTAAAGTGCAAACCCGGCCTCGCCATTACACAGTTTACTATTTTTTCTGTCAGGTAGAATTTAACACTTCCAGGTTTTATGGAACAGTGAGAATCAGTTTCTATCTACCATGCTTTTATTTGCTTCTATCGCTTCACTTCTGTCTATGTCAAAGAAACAATTTGTCTGTGGTGGTGCTTCATGAAGGTCAGCGGCAAATGAGGTCAAGGGTCAAACAGATTGAACCAAGACAAGCAGGTGAGTAGGTTTTGCAGCAGCAAGGTAAGCGGCACTACTATCATGTGAAAGAAGTCTTTATCTGTTGTGTATTTGCTCTAGGGCACGTGTGTCAAACTCAAGGCCCACAGGCCAAATACGGCCCGCTCAGTCATATTATGTGGCCCACGAGAGCCTAAAAGACATATGATTGTCTTAAAATACACTGTAAAATCGTACATAAACTGCATCTCCCACAATGCATGCTGATTTTGTGACCCGCAAAGTGACAGCATCCCGCCACTAGATGGCAGTGTTTCCACATCAGCGTTTAACTGAGGCAGTTTTCCAACAAGTGATGTTGAGAAATATTTACAAATAATTCCAAGAGAAAACTGAAGCAGGAGGGAATTTAATGAAAGATGGGAAAGTGAATACAAGTTTGTGCTTTAAGAAGAAAAAACAGTATGTCTCTTGTGTTATGAGGCCATGTCTGTGGTTAAGGAGTACAATATAAATGTACTGTAGATATGCATTATAAATATACTGTATAAATTTGGTATTTGACACCAAACAGAGTTTAGACTCCATGAAAAACAAAAAATTGTCTAAGAATTAAAAGGCAGACTACAATCACAGCAGGATACGCTACAGTCGGCCCTTTGAGGGCCACTATAATGCTGATGTGGCCCTCGGTGAAAATTAGTTTGACACCCCTGATCTAGGGTAATCAAATGTTTACTGAGAAAAATAATTCTTCAAATAACTGGATAAGAGCATCTGCTAAATGCTGTAAATGTGTCAAGTAAAAAAAGCACAAAGGTGGTTTAGACATGGTTTTATAGAGCTAAGAAGGCATCACAAATTGTACACCAAGACAGGCTCAGATAAGTAAGCATGAGAAATCCAGGTGATAAGTGTTGGATGCTATTCATGCTTGTGCAATTCTAAACTTAAGTCTTTTACATCAAAGTATCTCATTTCCAAAAATCCCTACCGTGTAATATTCATTTCAGTGCTCATATTGTCAGCAGTCCCTCTTAAAACACTTAACTGCGAGTGTAATCACTGCTGCCAGTATGAAGCAGTAAGTCCATCTATTATTATAAGAAGTTTAACTGACCATTAAAAGTCAGTCTGTTTGAGCTCAAGACCAGTGGGTGTGGCATACTCAACCAATTACTCGCTCTGTATTTTATGGCGAGTACATTTATCTTGCATTCCTTATTTAAAATTTTTTTATTTTTTTGTTTTTTGCATTTTCTCCCTTTTTTCTCCCGACTTTTAGCATGTCCAATTGCCCGATTGCATCATGCTTCCTCTCCACTAATGCCAACCCCCGCTCTGAATGAGGAGAACAAAGCTAATCCACACCCCCTTTGACACGTGGGCAGCAGCTGTATGCATTTTTTCATCTGCACTAGGCGAGTGCTAATGCGGATCAGCTCTGTGTATGGAGAGACACCCTGATCAACGCATTTCTTCTCCGCCCCTGTGCAGGCGCCATCAATCAGCCAGCAGAGGCCGTAGTGGCATCAGTTATGAGGAGACCCTATCTGGCTTACTACAGGCCCACCCCTATGTGAACAACAGGCCGATCGTTGTTCATGTGGCCGCTCAGCCCATTCGGATGGCAGAGCTGAGATTCGATACGATGTATTTGAGATCCCAGCTTCGGTGTGCTAGCGTGTGTTTATGATTTGCATAGTGGGTAAAGCTTTGGGCTATCAGTTAGAAGGTAATGGGTTTGAATTTTGGCTCAGTCATGAAGCCACTGTTGGGCCCTTAAGCAAGACCCTTAACCCTCTTGAATCCAGGGATGCCAAAGAATGGCTGACCCCGTGCTCTGACCCCAGTTTGCAATCAAGCTGGCAGTCCATCCGTCCTAAATTATTATTATGATTATACTCTTGAACTCCCCAGGGACCAGGTAACAACCCCTTTGGTGGTCCATAAACCCAACACTGTAATCAAAATATATGATGATGGGGTGTGTGGGGGGCACGTACCACACAATATTTAGATATGATCAAAATGTACCCCCAATTTACTCATATACAAATTATAAGCAAAACATATTCCACTCACTTGTTTTGCGTAATGTTTGGATCCGTCAAAGTTCCCATCAATTAGAATGGCAGAAATTTGATCCCCAGGTAGATTTGGTCCCCCCCAATGTTCATTGCATGGCTACAGCCTTGCATAAAGCACCTGATTAAGAACATGTTGACAGGTTGGTTATGGTTTTGATGTCGTTCTAAATAAATCTCAAACTTTAATAAGTAACTCCACGAAGAATGGGCGTATATAACAAAGACAAGCGGAAAATGCAATGCAGCCTCATTGTGTCTGACCCATGTACCCACACTTCTGTTACTTACTGATTCATGCTCAATGAAGCGCTTTATTCATCCCTGCTGTTGCCATGACACTGTCAGCATGCTCAGTGTTAAGCACTACTAATACTAGCCCGACACTTGGCGAGTTGTTTGTTTGCTCGTGGCTTACACACCTTGCACAGGACCTGCTGTGATGTTGGCCTCAGCCTCTGGGCCGTAGCTGATGGTTTTGGCCTGCACGCGGAAGCTGTAGGTCATTCCCTTCGTCAGGTCACGTACCTTCAACCAGCGCTGCCAGCTTCCCCGAATGTCCACTGTCACCACCTTGCTTATACCTTCCCACACATGCGAACACCCGAACAAATGCACAAACACACAAAAACACACACAAATGCAGTTAGATCCAGAATTATTAGCCCCCTCCCTTGATAAAGAGGGGTAAAAAACCTTTCAGGTTAATTAGCTCAATTTTCTGTATAAAAAAAAATGAGAAATTAAACCTTTAATTAATGTAAATTCATTAAAAAGAAATCCTTTAAATAAATGGTCAGTTTCTGTCATCTGTGAGTATAAAAATACACAAGGTTTTTTTTTTTTGAGTCTGTGGCCACTTGTTATCACCTGCCAATGCTGGTTTCCCACACAAAGTTACATTGTGCACAAAGAACCATGGTAAGCTCCAAGTATTTGAGTGGACAACTGGCCAGGTCAGGCTCATGAGTTCGAACACTCTGCATGGTGTAGAGTGGGTTAGTGTAAGACGGCTGCGCCACCCAAGTGCAATGATCTTTTTCTAATCACATTTTTTTTTACCAAGGGTGCCAATCATTCCAAGGCAAAATGTCTAAATATGATTGCATAAAGGGCATGTCAAAATGCACTTACACACATCAAAAGTGTAGCAGTTAGTCTAAGACTGAACTAAGCTTCTTATTTCCTAAAGAAATTAAAACAGTGCCATCAAAGTTGACATTGAGAAATCGATTAACATAATTTAAAGCTTCAGATTCAGAGTGAAGAAAAAAGCAAAAATCAGAAATGGAGGAGCGGCTTTGAAATAAGTTTCAGAAACAAAAGCTGGTTATGATTTGATGATAATTTATGTGGGTCTCTGAGGGCTTCTTGGCTTTTAATCAGTAATTCAAAGACGTACACTCCTACTGAGATTAATGCTATTAGTGTCTTACTGTAGTTAATACTGCAATAAAAAACCATCAACATAAAACATACAAAACGACAAAGGTCTATGTGTGTTTGGGGACTAGGAAAATTTCATTTAACCCTTTAAGGTCACACCTATCACATTCCTTCTGCAGATGTTTTTGCTTTTTTTGAGCAAGACAAGTGTTCCATATAAATCCATCACTTTTTTTGTGTACTAAAAAAAAGCACATTTTTAGTATTATTATTAATAACAATAATAATAATGATGTCTGTGTGTATATATGGCTATATTGGCCTGACTCACTGTGCAATACTGTCACATGCCACTTTATTTGTCACATGCCACCTTACTATTTAATAATTTAATTACTATTTAAGCCTTACTTTTCACAGAAACTTCACCTTCTGCACATGTATTCATTCACTGCTTATAACTACTACATTGTAGAGACGTGTGTGTATTGTATATTGTCTTATCGCAGTGTTGGTTGCTACAGTTATGCATTATATGTGAAGTACAATAAATATTCCATTCTAGCTGTTCTGTTGTTTTTTTTTGTACCTGTACTGTTAATTCTTTGTTGTAACATGCTGATACAATGCTGAGGCTTTAAGTTCCTTTAAGATCAATAAAGTGTCTGTCTGTCTGTCTGTCTGTCTGTCTGTCTGTCTGTCATTATTATTATTATTATTATACCTTTTTCATTCATTCATTGTGTGTTTTACCATCGCTTTGTCCTATTTAGGGTTGCAGTAGGTATGATTCAGTAGGCAAAAGGAAACACCCTGAAAGGTCACCGATCCATCACAGTGCAAACACACACACACACGCACACACACGCACGCACGCACACACACACGCACACACACAGGGCAATTTTAATAACTCCAATTAACCTGACTGCATGTCTTTGGACTGTAGGAGGAGACCGGAGCACCTGAAAGAAACCCACGCAGACACGGAGAGAACATGCAAACTTCACACAGAAAGGACCCGGACCGCTCCACCTGGGAATCAAACCCAGATCCTTCTTGGTGTGACAGTGCTACCCACTGAGCCACTGTGCCCTATTTCTATTATTATTATTATTATTATATTTTTCTAAGATCATCAGATTTAATTTATTAATTAAATAATGCAAAACCAAAACACATTTACATTTTCGGCATTTAGTAGACACTTTTATCCAAAGTGACTTACAGTTGTGACAGTACAGGTTCTAAGCAATTGAGGGTTAGGGGCCTTGCTCAAAGAGCCCACCAGTGGCAACCTGTCAGTGGTGGGGCTTGAACCGGCAACCTTTTGATAATTGAACTAGTACCTTAATCACTAGGCTACAACTGACATGCATGTTTAATAAAGTAGTGTGATCCTCAGTTTTTTGTCAAAGAATAACCTGAGTAAACAGAAAGCACAAGCTCATGTTATTTAAACTAATTTAAACAAAACCAACAATATCATTTCCAATAACAACTGGTTCTGTCAGCAGTTCTGTCAAACAGCAAATGTTTCCTAATTATAGAAATCTGTTTTTCACATTGCTTTGTATTTTAGGTCACTTTCTTGGTTCACTGCTCATTTAAAATCTGACCACACCAGCTTATTAGGGTTCAAGATTTTGGTGTTGATTCAGCAGGGTTCAAGTCAAGGCAGCTGGTGTTGAAAACTGTTTTCAGTTAATTAATACAATTATAATTGCTACAGATATTTCAAGTAAATTTAGTATAATACAAAGACACAATTATTCAATTAAGCATTAAAAATATGCAAAAATAGAAATAAAAACAAGAACAGTGATTGTAGAGTCTGTGAATAGACGTACCTTGAATAGGAGCAGTGGGCTCGTAGACCACCCGGTAGCCCTCCACCACTCCATTTGGAGACAATGGAAATCCCCATGACACGTTTAGAGTATTGCTGGTTATTTCGGAGAACCTTATAAAACTAGGTGCACTGGGGGCTAGAAGAAATACAGAAAGAGAAATAAAGCCAAATGTGCCGTGAATACTAATAATAACGACTGAAAAAAAACAGTACAAGTAACCAGGTTTTTACACTCTGTACAATTAATTTACTATGTTTGCCACCACTATGCAAATGGCTCTGTTCAGCATGTGCTCCCTGTTGCTTAGGGAAATGTCAAAGAGAACAAGGGCCTGTGTTTCCATGGCTAGAGCAAATGAGGTCACATCAAGACCATTTGAATACATTTGGAATTGTTTGTGCGGATGACTCATGGATAGAGAACACCTTGCTGTCAACAAGGTACAGCTCTGGGTCAAGCTATTTAATTTCAACCAACTATAGGATTTATTTTGCAATATTTGTGTTGCTAAAGGACTTAATCTTAGAGTGATTTAACAGAACAACCCACACTTTGGAGAAAAAAACCCAGGTTTTGACCAGATGTTTGTGTTTTTAGTGCACGGGAAAGTAGCAGTTTTGCTCCTGGCAATTAATGCATCATTTATTTAGTTTTTTGCATTTTTCCCAATTTTCCTCCCAATCTAGTCGTATCCAATTACCCGAATGCATTATGCTTCCTCTCTACTGATGTTGACCTCTACCCTGGTTGAGGAGAACCTAGTCTGACACACACCCCTCTGACATGTACAGTAGTCTACTGCATCTTTTCACCTGCACGAGACGAGTTCATTTGCAGATCAGCTTTGTGCACAGAGAGCCACACCCTGATCACACATTATCCCTCGTCTCTGTGCAGGCACTATCAGTCAGTCAGCAGAGGTTGTAATTGCATCAGTTATAAGGTCCCGTCCAGCACCCACCTAGAACAAGTGTAGGTGCCCTGTCTGCCGGATGGCAGAGCTGAGATTAATGCATCATTTTATTAAATGCAGATAACAGGCTTTGCTGACACATGACATAATAAGATGGAGCAAGTGAGTGAAATGAAGCACAGCCTGACCTGCCTGAAGTGTGCGCCCCCTCCTGGGCTCACTGAGTGGGCCGTCCCCGGCTGCGTTAAACGCAGATAGTTTGATCATGTAGTATGTGTAGCTAGTCAGGTTCTTCAGTCGCACATTCGTCTCAGGCAGAAACAGTATCTTCACCTTTTCTGTTTCGTTCTGGCTGTCCGTCTCCCAGTAGTGAATCTAGAGACAGAAGGGATGTAGCAGAAGGGATGTAGCAGAGGGGATACTAGAGACATTAGGCAGTGGCAAATGTACAGATACCTACAACCAAAAAGAAATCAACGCAGCTGCTAAGCAACAACTTATTGTTATTAAAGTTTTAGGAAAAGCTATTTAAAAAGATGACAAAAGTCTATCTTTGACAAAAATGCTTTTACCTCTTTTTGGGAGATCCAAGTATTAATTAGGAGGGTCAGATCCCCCAATTCCCCCTTTTTAATTAGGTCTGCAAAGAACTGGTGTGGCTGCAAATTTTTAAATTAACCAGACAGAAGCTGGTTGATTTAAATACACCAATGCAACTGATTAAACAAGGGTCAGGTGGTGTTCTTGACTGGTTCATTTAAAAACCTGCAGTCGCATCAGCCCTTTCATATTGGATATTCATTTTAAATGCATCTGTTTTAACACATCTAACAAAAATAAAACCTCTAAAAACATTTGGTTGAAACCCCTATTGCTTACAGCCTTTTTCCTGGAATCATAGGGCTCAGTGCAGTAACACACCCTGGAGAAGACCCCAATCCATCATGGGTACTTGGCCATCCTCAGACCCCCTCCTCACCGCCCAGACACAGCCAATCATGTCTGTATGTACACACCAACTCAGCTGATAGCACAGCTGGTGATTTAAACCCTGGATCTCAGAGGTAGTAAGCTATCGCAATATACCACGTTGCCAAACAAGTGCTCATAACACAACAGTTGCTAACAGGTTAATAAACCAATTATATAACAGAAATTATATGCTTCTAACTTTGCAGCAACAGTTTAGGGAAGGCTGTTTCCTGTTCCATCATGACTGTGTTCCTGTGCTCAAAGCAAGATCTGTAAAGACATGAAGAAATGCTTGCTATAAAGAAACTTCAGTGGCCTGTACAAAGCCCTGATCTCAGCACCACTGAGCACCTTTGGAATGATGTGGAACATCAATTGAGGCTTTCTTGACCAACATCAGTGCCCAGCCATACAAATCACCTTTTCACTGAATTCCCACAGACATTCTTCAAAGTGTTGTGAGAAGCCTTCTCAGAAAAGTGGCTGCTGTTGAAGAGTGGCTGGAAATATCACACAGAGGTCTCTCTATTTTAATACTATTTGTTTTTGAAACGGGATGTACAACAAACTCACGGTCAGGTGTCCAAATACTTGTAGCCATATAGTGTATCTCTAATATTATAAAATCTCAGAAATGGAAAATTCTGGGAGTAATTTAAGGTAAAAAGCTATCATTACTGCTTTATAACCAGGCCACTTTAACCTCTAGTTAACAGATGCTTACAAACAAACGGCAGGAAAATTATGATTTAATTTTTTTAATTTTTTGAGCACATACTTAATAAAAATGTAATAGAGCAAAAGAACAATTCAGCTCCATTAATGCAGGGTTCTTTTTCAAGCTCTGTCATGCATATTTTAACAGAAATCCGCTTAACCTTGACCTGAGATAATTATTTCATGACCCAAACGGCCTGATCTTTTAAACACACCGTCGAACATCATTATCTATTAAACTACACGAGAATGCTGAAGACTGAAAGCATTTATTCTAGTTAAGCCCAGTCCCCAGGGATGTGGAAACTGAAAGCGAGTGAGAAAGGAGTGAAAGACAGTGGGCTGGATTAGAATGAAAAGGAGGAGGAGAGGTTTTGACCTTATAGCCCTGGATGATGCCGTTCTGGGTCTCAACAGGGGGCGGCTCCCACTGCACCTCCAGCTGGGTGGATGACACAGTGTTGACCTGGATATTCTGTGGTGCCACAGAGGGAGCTGGAAAAAAAAACACCATACAGGATTGTAAACAATCGCACAATCACGAGATTTAGTCAGACAGCTTCAGTCCAAACAAGCAGCAATAGAACTCATAATAGCATTTTCACTTTTCACACACACTGAATACTCTGTCAGCTGAATGCTAGCCACACACCAACACGAGTAATGTCTGTTTATGATTGAAATAAGCTGAGGGGTGGAAGATTAAGGCACTCATCAGCAGCAATAGCTGCAAGGCATACTAACATTCCAGCACTTTCAACTTAGGAAAACAATTCAATAATGTAGGCATGATTCAATAACTAAAGACTGAGAAATTAAAATTTTTGAGGCATTTAGAACCAGAGGGAACATGTAAAGTGTGACAGAACGTTTGTTTTAATTTCTTGCACAAAAGCCCTGCTTATACAGTCATGTGAAAAAGTTAGGACACCCCATGAGAACCATTGTCTTTTTGAACATATTTAAACACGAACATTTGAGCTTCATTTGAACAGTATTGAGAGATGGAGCTTATATAACTAAACAACAAAAATGTTAAACATTACTTTTAAACACAAGCTGTAAAATGTAATGAACAAAAATGGAAATTTCTTGTGAGGAAAAAGTTAGGACACCCCCATAAAATGTCTAAAATTAGAATCCGGTGCATCACATCAGCTGCAATGATGAATTATTCACTGTATCAGAGGATGCTTGAGGAAAATGTAAGACCATCTGTCCAAAAACTGAAGCTGAAGCGGAGGTGGACCATGCAACATGCCAACGACCCCAAACATTCCAGTAAATCCACCAAGGAATGGCTCAAAAGAAAGAAATAGAGAGTCAAAGCCTGGATATCAATCCTATTGAAATGCTGTGGGGTGATTTGAAACGGGCTGTGCATGCAAGAAACCCCTCAAACCTCACACAGCTGAAGAAATTCTGCATGGAGGAGTGGGAAAAACTTTCTCCCAGTCGATGTCAGAGACTGGTAGATGGTTATAGGAAACGTCTAATTGAGGTTATTTCAGGCATAGGGGGAAATAGGGCATAGGATGTCCTAACTTTTTCCTCACAATAAATTTCCATTTTTGTTCATTACATTTTACTTTATTTGTTTAATGATATAAGCTCCATCTCTCTCGGTACTGTTCAAATGAAGCTTAAATGTTCATATGTTAAAATATGTTCAAAAAGACAAAGGTTCTCATGGGGTGTCCTAACTTTTTCACATGACTGTATAAACTGTGAGCAAGAACTGACTGTCTGTGTGTGCACATAATTGAAATCAAACTGCTTTACATTTTTACCTTCAGTTGGCAGCCCCCCACCCAAAACATAATTCCATGCACCTGTATCTGAACTTAATGTAGTTAAAACACTTAAACGTCCCCACAAACAGTATGCAGCCACTAAAACATTTGGTTCCAGGAAGATCTAAATGTATGCCCCCCACCCACATCGCTACAAGATACGTGTGTTTGTTTGGCCGTCCCTCTTCCTTGCTGATAGGAGTAATCTCCCTGCCTGGCCCTCTCTAATGATGCTGTTAATAACCTGATGCTGATAACCCTGTGCAGCTCCACCAGCTGCTTGAGCTCCTTATGACAGATTCATATTTACTGCTTCATTAAGCCTCTTATAAGAATCGACCAAAAGCAGCCCGAAGAGCTACCAGACAAAAAAGATTCAAAATTTGTACCACTGTTCTCAATAATGCTGCACATTGCATATAGTGACTATAAGGACCAGGTCCCAAGTATCCAAAATACCGACAACAATATCCAGTTTGCACAGGAAGGTTTTCGTCGACCAGGACATACAGGATGAAATAAAAAAGAAAAAGGACACCTTGCATTTATAGCAATTTGGCAGCGTTCAACATGGGTCCAAGGAGCGTTAGGCTAATGCATCTTGTTATCAGATGGAAAACGTTTTTTCCCTACTAAAGGGTTCAAAGCAATTGATCTTGCAGAGGATAGAGAGGGGAGATCTCAACCCCAGTTGTTGGCAGCCTGGGTTGCTGCTGAACAGTGACTTTTCGTGTATCCTAGCCCGAAACGCAGCGCAGCAATTAAGAGTCTCGTTTTCCACAGTGAAGATCAGACGTTGGCGGCTCTTGTCCCGCTGTTTGGCAGCTCATTAGATGCCGAGGGCTGGTCGGGTTCGGCTGTTTGCCAGGAAAATAGGATATTGCTTAGCTGATAATTGCACTCAACATTGCTTGTTTTTAGCAACGAGGTGACTTGCGCTGCATTTGAAGTGCACTCTTAAACCCACCACTTCATTACTTTGAGCTGAAAAGTAAAGTATTGTGAAGGCGTGATATTATACACTTAGACAAAGAAGAGACGTGTAGTGATCATTAGCTTGAAAGACAATGTGTGTATATGTGTGTACATGTCAACGCAGATGGAGAAACAATAAGCTGCAACTGTCAGACACAGTGGCTTTTCTCCTGTTCGGCAAAATTCTGTAATCGAGCAAAGTCCAGCCTGCAGGAATGCAATGTAATGTCAAAGAGAAGTGGAAATTGTACAAGCAGCCTCTAGCCAGCCTTTTTTTTAACTCATTGCACAAATCCATCTCGCAGGCTGTTCCGCGTTCTGTGAAGATCTGCATCCCTGGCAGTACTAATCTGCAACTGAGCATGAGTTAACATGCCAGCGTACTATAAAGTTTTTCCTTAGAAAGCTGCTGACGTGATTAGCTATATAAAAAAAAAATAATTTGTACTTTTTCTTTTTATTTAAATTCTTTCACAGGGAGAAATGAAGTCCATATCCACAAAAACAAGCACATTTTGTCTAAATTAAGGCTTGTTTTGCATAACACATTTGTGTATCTGTCAGCCACTATTGTACATTGTGCTGTTTCTGTCTGCAGAATTTAAAATCCTGGCCTCGCCATGTGTGTTTTGCTTTTTTCACACTCTGGTGTGTTATCTGGACAGTGTTTTTTGCATCCCCCCCATTTTCCTTTCAGTATAATGTTATCTAATTACCCGATCATATTTTCTCCTGACTGAGGAGGACCACAACTAACACACACCCCCACTGACATTTGCAGTAGCCGACTGCTTCTTTTCAACTGCACGAGACAAGTTTATATGGGGTCCACATCCACTCCATTATATGAAGTCGCACACCAATCCCCATCCTTTCTCACTTTTATGCAGGCACCCTTTATCAGCCAGCAGAGGTCGTAATTGCAGCAGTTATGAGGAATCTCTACAGCCTCCCTCTCTTAACTGTCCGTGTAGGCATCAGACAGGTCATTAGCAGAAATGAGATTTAAACTCATGAGTTTGAGATGTCACCACTGGTGGGCTAGCATGCTTTACCATTGTGCCACCGGAGTGCCTTATTTGGACACTGTTTAATGGATAGGTGCATTAGCAAGCACTGACTTACAGGTCTGATGATTCCTTATTGTCATGTTGGTTATACCATTGACATTCTGATATCTCTTTATTTATTCTATTTATTTATGCATGTTCTCCATTTTTCTCCCAATTTTAGTGTAGTCAATTTGTCTTCCGCTGCTGTGGATCCCTGATTGCGTTCAAGGAGGGTATATTGCTGCTCAATTGCCCTCCAACGCGTGCCCATTCCTTGTAGACCCCTTCTTTTACGCCCCTGCTTCGGCTGATTCGCACATAAGGTTCATCCACTTTTTGCACAGACACCTTAGTCTGCTAACCACAGCGTTTGAAGACCCCACCCAGCAGACATGGTGGCCAATTTTGTGTCTGCTACAGGCACTGCCAATTGTGCCTTCTAGATGGTGCCCAGTCGACCGTTAGCAGAGCCAAGATTTGAACCGGGGTGTTCAGAATCTCAGCGCTGGTGTGCTAGCAGAATATCCTGCTGTGCCACCTGGGCGCTTCTACAAATGACATTCAGTATATTACTTTCTGTAAAATGGGTACCTTCACAAAAATTCTGTTCCTATTTTTAGACATGAGCTTAAATGGCATAATGGTAAAAGCCATGCTGGTGGGAACAGTGCCTGATATCTGGGAGTTTAAATCCCGGGCTGGGCTCACAAATACAGACGGTGCAAGGCGTCACTAGAACCAGGCTATTGAGGGGGGACATACCAGTGCACCCATGGCCTTTTCTCATCTTACAGCCAGCCCAGACCAAAATGTTGTTGCAATCTTTTGGCCAGTACGACTGGCCCATGGGGGTAATTATACATACTGATCAATAACACAAATGACATCTACAGAAGTATGTCCTTCTTGTAGCTATTTATAGGCTGCCTTTCGGTAATTTATTGGGATTTCTGTGGGCAAGTGTAAATTTTTATTGGATAACTGGATGGGTGGATAAAGGTTAGTGCCGACCCCAAACCTGGGTAATAAGAAGGGTTGCATCAAGAAAGGCATCTGGTCTAAAAACTGTGCAGCTCTGAAGAATGACCCACTGTGCCAGCCCCTAACTCCTTAAAAGAGTGTGCCGATTTTTTTTTTTTTTACCATGGACAAACTTTGGCAGTAATTGCAATAAAGAACATTAACTCACCATGTGGCACTGTCACAAATAAACACCATTTCAATGAGTAAGTTTATTGTTTCTGCCTTGTTAAGAGCTTCCTTAGTCCTGTTACTGTGACAATCAACAGTTTACACAACAGCTGTCAAGTTATTAGTCACACAAGCTAACAAAACAGAACTGATGGTGTAGCAGTTGTCCTTAGTTCCAAATTGCTCTTGGAATCTTAGTACATGAACTCTTTTCCAGCACTTAATGGTTTGGTTTTTCATGACCAAGCAGTGCACACAGAAGTGCAAGATAACAACTTGTTAATGAGTTAGTTGTTCCAATAAAAGGATATACAATGCTATGCTAATGTTGTGGAAACAGACTGTCAAGGGTGCTTTCAGGTTTAACACTACCCCTATAAAAAGTAAAGTTTCCAAACAAAGTTCATTGTGAAAGAGTGATTGGCCTTCATCAAAACTCCACCCTAAACCTTAATGTTAAAAATCAATGCCTGACCTAATAAATACACCCTGTGGCTAAAAGCCAAGGAAATCTTCACAGTTGTGTTTTAAAATCAAGTGGAAAACCCCTCCAGATAAGTGAAGGATGTTACAGCAGGAGAGCGACTAAAGAAAACATGGCTATAAATAAAACAGTCAATGAGTACCTGCTTCTCCTACAAACACCTCCACTGGAGTGCTGGCAGGACTCTCACCAATGATGTTGTAGGCTGTCATCACAATTTCATAGCGCTGATATTTTTGCAGCTCTGTAAAATATAACCATTACACAGGGGAAAAGCATTTATAAACTCTCTATAGTGAAAAAGAAGACATCTGAGCTAAAATGGTGAAGACAATATAATACAATTCATATAGTTTTACATCAGTAAACTTGCCAACTAATGTTTTACTGACGGAACTGCATGTTTCAGGATTGTTACTGAAATATTTAGATGAATACGCTTTCTAAAGTTTGTAAACCTTGGAATTATATTTGAACCGGCAGCTACTGGACCAGTACCTTGACCACTAGGCTACGGCTGCCCTTCACAAACCACAGAAATTTATTTTAAGTGTTAAATAGGTTGGTAGGTGCTAATGTTTAATGCCATGTCAGAATCACTATATTAATGGCAGGAGCAATGTTATACAGTGGGGTCAAAAAGTATTTAGTCATCCACTGATTGTGTAGGTTCTCCTACTTAGAAAGATGAGAGAGGTCTGTAATTTTCATCATAGGTACACTTCAACTATGAGAGACAAAATGAGAAAAAAAAAATCCAGGAAATCACATTGTAGGATTTTTAAAGAATTTTTTTGTACATTATGGTGGAAAATAAGTATTTGGTCAATAACAAACAAGCAAGATTTCTGGCTCTCACAGACCTGTAACTTCTTCTTTAAGAAGCTCTTCTGTCCTCCACTCGTTACCTGTATTAATGGCACCTGTTTGACCTCGTTATCTGTATAAAAGACACCTGTCCACAGCCTCAAACAGTCAACCATGGCCAAGACCAAAGAGCTGTCAAAGGACACCAGGAAGAAAATTGTAGACCTGCACCAGGCTGGGAAGAGTGAATCTACAATAGGCAAGCAGGTTGGTGTGAATAAATCAACTGTGGAAGCAATTGTAAGAAAATGGAAGACATACAAGATCATTGATAATCTCCCTTGGGGTCAAGATCTCATCTCGTGGGGTCAAAATGATCAGGAGAACGGTGAGCAAAAATCCCAGAACTACACGGAGGGACCTGATGAATGACCTGCAGAGAGCTGGGACCAAAGTAACAAAGGCTACCATCAGTAACACACTATGCCGAGAGGGACTCAAATCATGCAGTGCCAGGCGTGTCCCCCTGCTTAAGCCAGTACATGTCCAGGCCCGTCTGAAGTTTGCCAGAGAGCATATGGATGATCCAGAAGAGGATTGGGAGAATATCATGTGGTCAGATGACACCAAAATGGAACTTTTTGGTAAAAAGTCAACTCGTCGTGTTTGGAGGAAGAAGAAGAACCCAAGAACACCATACCTACTGTGAAGCATGGGGGTGGAAACATCATGCTTTGGGGCTGTTTTTCTGCAAAGGGGACAGGACGACTGATCCATGTTAAGGGAAGAATGAACGGGGCCATGTATCGTGAGATTTTAAGCCAAAAGCTCCTTCCATCAGTGAGAGCATTGAAGATGGAACGTGGCTGGGTCTTCCAGCATGACAATGATCCCAAACACACCGCTCGGGCAACGAAGGAGTGGCTCCGTAAAAAGCATTTCAAGGTCCTGGAGTGGCCTAGCCCGTCTCCAGACCTCAACCCCATAGAAAATTTGTGGAGTTTGTGTTGCCCAGCGACAGCCCCAAAACATCACTGCTCTAGAGGAGATCTGCATGGAGGAATGGGCCAAAATACCAGCTACAGTGTGTGCAAACCTGGTGAAGACTTACAGAAAACGTTTGACCTCTGTCATTGCCAACAAAGGTTATGTTACAAAGTAATGAGTTGAACTTTTGTTATTGACCAAATACTTATTTTCCACCATAATTTACAAATAAATTCTTTAAAAATCCTACAATGTGATTTCCTGGATTTTTTTTTCTCATTTTGTCTCTCATAGTTGAAGTGTACCTATGATGAAAATTACAGACCTCTCTAATCTTTCTAAGTAGGAGAACCTGCACAATCAGTGGCTGACTAAATACTTTTTGGCCCCACTGTATATGAGAAAAGATGGTATATGGTGTCCTTTAATTAATTTCATTTTTCCATTACATTTTATTATTATTATAAATATTAGGGCTGTCGTTAATCACGTTAATTAACACGATTAATAAGTTAAAATTTTAATCACGATTAAAAAAAATTAAGAATAAAATTTTAAATCAAGCTGTGTGCATGAATACGCGTTACAGGTAAAATGAGCTCAGACTCAGTCTAACTTTATTTCAGAGGAATTTGTATGGAAAGCCCATGAACTATACACGTCGTGGGAACATTACAAACACTGGTGTTGACATGTCGTTATACGTGTTGCATCTAGAAATGGTTTATTGTAGTACCCTGAGCACCTGTTTTCAGTGGCAGGATTATGAACAGGAAAAGATCCTCATTTAAAAGATGGGTAGCTGTTACTCTATATAGGCATTGGCTGGCTTTCTAAAAATAATTTCGATTTAATAATTTTATCATAATTTTATTAAAAAAAATTTATTGGTAAACATGCAATACAAAATGTGCATAACTGTTCAAACTTTGCTTAGTTTTTTTTGCAGTCGATTAATTTGGTTCTTCAATTGCAATTAATCTCGATAAAAAATTTTAATCGTGTGACAGACTTAATTAATTATTATTATTATTTTTTGCATTTTTCTCAGTTGCATTACGCTTCCTCTCCACTGATGCTGATCTCCACTTCTGATTGAGAAGAGCGAGACTGACACACGCCCCCTCTGACACATGTGCAGTAGCCAACTGCATCTTTTCACCTGCGCGAAGCCAACAACAAGCCAATCGCTGTTCCTGTAGTCGCCCAGCCCATCTGTATGGCAGAACTACGTTTCAAACCGACAAGTTCGAAATGTCAGCTCCGGTGCGCTAGCGTGTTTTACCGCTGTGCCACCTGAGCAGCCTCTTCATTACATTTTTTAGAAAGTTTATGTTGCATGTCCTTCAGTGTACTCAAGATAAAAAAAAAAATTCTTTCTTTGGAAGAGCAGCCACTGTACTTTTTTAATAAGACAGAAAACATCTTAACACATACATCATTAACTGCCATAATTAGCTGCTGTAGAAGTCACTAGCTTCTAACCTACACTGCAAATGTTTATTGGTATATTTGATATTGCTGAGTTCATTTGTTTGTTCATTATTACTGTCATTTTTGTTGGTCGTTTCACCTAAGGCTCTTTAATGATGCAGATCATCATTTCTTTTAAATAACTAATGCAGAAATCCAGGGAATTACAAAAGGCTTCTAAACATCTTTGTCACATCTGTGTGTTTGGTATATGGAATTGGATTCTGTCTCTGCATACGTGCAGTCCTCTGAACACAAATAGAATTAGATATTTGACAAACAATTAGCAAAAAGCTCTGCTCATTGTGTAAGTCGCTTTGGATAAAAGCGTCTGCTAAATGCTGAAAATGTAAATGTAAATAAAATGTAAATGTAAATGTAAATGTAAATGTAAACAAAAAGGAGGAAGAATATTTTATCTGAACTTCAAAGGCATACAGGCTAAATTAGACAGACTTACGCGTGAGTTCGAATTCCGTCAGTGCTGAATTGCTCACTGTCTTCACAGTACTTTTGGCTGGTTAGAGAAAATGAGAGAAAGGAAAAAAGAGATTTGATGAATACATGTACTAACAGATTAAATAGATAAGATGGACATATAAAAATCAAAGAGATATTTCATCATGATTGTACTTTTTACTTTTTTGACCAAAGATACTCATTACATACTACTTTACAGAATGAATTATATAACTCAGTGTTAATCTTCCCATCCACATTGACTTTAAGCAAACCCCAGAAGCAGCACTAAAGATACTTTGATGATTAATTATTCAGCAGTCAATACAGAGAATCACAGCAGATTTGAGTAGATTCCATCACTTACTGCTTCAAATATGGATAGGATTTTAGTTTTCTAATATAATTAAAAGAAAGCACAAGTGCACTTCATGTAAAGCATGACACCTATTGAAGGCTTTGTTTCATCATTGCCGTTCATTCTGTCTGTTTTATCACGATCACATATGAATTAAAAAAGCATTAAAACTTTAGTGCAATTTCCTGAAAGAGAGAGGATCATATCTGATTTTGGAGTAGCTATGGACTTCTGAACATGAGCTGTTAAGCATGAGCAAACAGGGCAAATTAAAAGGAATTTGCTTTTGTATTATTGAATGTGAAATATACCAGTGTAGAGCTAGCGGCGTTTAGTAAGAGGAAAAATGGTGTTAAAAAGATGAGGAAACATAAGGAAGGGATCAAATATACAATATTTGTAATAATGCTGTTTTGCAGTATTATAATGTAAAAATAAAGAAATAAAGCCAACAAAAGTGTTTTGTATTGCATACGTACACTGATCCTGCATAACATTATGACCACCTTCCTAACTGACTGGTCTGTGGCTATGCAGCCCCATACGCAACAAACTGTGATGCACTGTGTATTCTGACACCTTTCTATCAGAACCAGCATTAACTTCTTCAGCAATCTGAGCTACAGTTGCTTGTCTGTTGGATCGAACCACAAGTCAGCCTTTGCTCCCCACATGCATCAATGAGCCTTGGTCGCCCATGAACCTGTTTACAACTGTTTCTTATTTGGAGCACTTTTGATAGATACTGACCACTGCAGACCGGGAACACCCCACAAGAGCTGCAGTTTTGGAGATGCTCTGACCCAGTCGTCTAGCCATCACAATTTGGTCCTTGTCAAACTCACTCAAATCCTCACGCTTGTCCATTTTTCCTGCTTCTAACACATCAACTTTGAGGATAAAACGTTCACTTGCTGCCTAATATATCCCACCCACTAACAGGTGCCGTGATGAAGAGATAATCAGTGTTATTCACTTCACCAGATCATAATGCTATGCCTGATCAGTGTACATCTAAATGATAAAAACAGCTATTACAGATATTAAAAAGCTTTATAGCCCTTAACCTTAGCTGGTTTTAAATGGTGTTTACTATGCATAAATCTTAAGAATTAGGGCTGAATTACCAAGTGAGGGTTCATTGTCTTTTTTTAAAGTATTTTGTTTATAGTACTCTACTATTGTATTGATTTTTACTCTGTTACATCTGTATTGCTGCTGTTTTGTTAAGTCGGCAGCACTTACACTGCAATCTTTTATTCTAAACAGAATAGAAATAATGGAATCATGACAATATAAGTAAACATCATGGAAAAACAGACACCAAGCTGGAAAATCACTGAATGTTACACATAAACATTTTGTGTACTACATCAGATACAGGCTTATTGTCAATTTACATTCTCAGCATTTAGCAGACGCTTTAATCCAAAGCGGTCAAGGGCCCAACAGTGGCAACCTGGCGAATGTGGGGCTTGAACCAGTGACCTCCTGATTACTAGGCATTATTACTGGGCATTATATCGTACTAAATGCAAACATGCCAGTCAATCAGAAACAACGTTCTTTTACCGTACACCCTATTTATCTTTGATTTCTCTGTAAACTTTGTACTGTTTTCTGCATTTTGTCCTGTTTGTTTACGAATTTATTTAAATGCTCTATGTTTCTTGTGCTTGGTTGTGTTTGGCATGGTAATTAATAAATCACACCCACTGCTTGTTACCCTTGTCTAGTTTGTTTAATAAAACTCTGTTTGGCAATTATTCTTTACAAAAAATGGTTGATTTTAGGTTTAACTACATCTTAATTAGCTTTAATTAACAAATTGTTTTGGCCAATGTACAAAAATGTTTCATACTTTATTTTGAATTGTATGATATCCACTGTATAATAAAGATAAATGCATTTTGATGCATTTTGTCCCTTTTTCTCCAGATTTTAGGGCATCCAATTTTTACCCAATTGTGTTATGTTTCCTCTCTACTAGAGCTGACCCCCTTCCCAATTGAGAAGAGCAACACGTGTGCAGTAGCCGACCGCATCTTTTTACCTGCACGAGGCACGTTCATATGTAGATTAGCTTTGTGCACGGAGAGCCACACCCTGACTCTGTGCAGACGGCACCAACCAGAGGTTGTAATTGCATCAGTTATGAGAAGTCCCTATCTGGCTTTATCCTACCCAACGACCAACAGCCAATCGTTGTTCATGCAGCCGCCCAGCCCAGATGGATGGCAGAGCTGAGATTCGATACAATGTATTCAAAATCCCAGCGCTGGTGTGCTAGCGTGTTTTACCGCTGCGCCACTTGAGCGGCCACCTTTAAATCTTTTGTAAATTAACAGTTGAGTTAAATACAGTTACCTACATGATTCATCCAAACATACAACCTATACAAATTCACGTATCCAACAACCAAATATATACATGTTACTAAGTAGATTACTGTAAAAAAGAAAAATAAGAAAATATGGTGCATAAAGAAGATGGAATCAGATGGGATGAAAAAAAGAGACATGAATGTCATTCATCCATCCATCCATTCATTCATTCATTGTCTGTTTTACCACAGCTTTATCTGATTCAGGGTCACTGTGGGTACAATTCACTGGGCAAAAAGTAGACAGCACCCTGAACAGGACGCCAGTCCATCACAGGAAAAACACACACACTCATTTCTAAGGGGGACTTTAGTATCTCCAATTAACCTAACTGCATGTTTTATACTGTGGGAGGAAACCCATGTGGACACGGGTAAAACATGCAAACTCCACACAGAAAAAACACAGGCTGCTCCACCTGAGAATTGAACCCAGGACCTTTTTGCTGTGAGGCGACAGTGCTACCCACTAAGCCACCATGCCACTTACGAATGTCAATAACTGTTAAAAAGGGAAAACGTTAAAAGTCTGTGTGTACTCATTAAGAAACTGTCAGGAGTGCCAAGTCCAATTTGGCGAGAATGAAGGAGAATTAGAAGCTGTATTGGGTTTACAGTGTGAGGTGCCACGGCATGCTTACTGCCAACGGTCTGAGCTCACATCATGATTCTGTCTTTTACGTGGCTCGGGCACCTAATGAGTTCAATTCAGCTATTTTCAGCTCCCAGACAGAAAATTACTCTCTAGCCTTCAGGAACACAGGCAGGGATTGTATCCACCGGTTCAGATAATTTTCAAGTGATTGTCCTGCTATCTCATCCTTATTGATTCTTTCCCCGATCCTTTTACATTATCTTTGAACCAACCAAGGTTTTTGCTTTGTAATTTCCTTAAATGACACTATTTCCTGTTAACAATGTGGGTAATTATTTTCACTTGTTGCTAGTTTGTTTAAACACTGCGCTTTCATTTTTTTGTGCAAATGACTGTTTTTCAGTCTACTCTTTTATTGATATGTGCATTTTTATTAAATTAATATTGTTCTGAGTAGGCAGAGAAGTTCCCAGACTGCAGCAATGATTTTAAATCAAGATGGCAAATGGAAATGTTCTGAGACTTTGAAAGCGGGTTCATTAGTTTAGCACAAATCGCAAGAGCTGCTTAACATTACACACAAATTAATTCATTGTCTGAACAATGTGCCTTATTTAAATAAGAATTAAGTCATTCAAGCTGAAGGTATAATTTTGTGAAAACTTACACTTGGAGTTGGATTACATGAATTTGATTCTATCCCAACAGCATCATGAATTAAGCAAATTGGCCGACTGAGTAAATATGGTGGCAGTTACTTTTTCAAAACCGTAAACAGGGCGGCACGGTGGCACAGCGGGTAGCACTGTTGCCTCACAGCAAGAAGGGCCTGGGTTTGATTCCCTGACCAAGGTCCTTTCTGTGTGGAGTTTGCACGTTTTGCTTTCCTCCCACAAGTCCAAAGACATGCAGTCAGGCAAATTGAGCCAAAATTGCTCTAAGTGCGAGTGAGTGTGTGTGTGTGTCTGCCTTGTGATGGACAGGGTATTTTTTGCCTTTCGCTTTATGAATCTGACCCACTGTGACCCTGACCAGAATAAAGTGGTGGTAAACAGACAGTGAATGAATGAATGTTCTTTAATTAAATACATCTGCTGTGTACATCATTTCTTACAAAATGTGTATTAAATATCCTTTGTTTAATATCATGACTTATAATAATCATGATATTAAATAAACTACAGGCAACTACAACGCCAAATCAGAAAAAGTTGGGACAGTTTGGAAAATGCAAATAAAATGGTCTGTGTGCTCCAGACCAAAGACGAAAAGAACCATCCAGACTGTTATCAGCAACAAGTCCAAAAGCCAGGGTCTGTCATGGTATGGGGCTGTGTCAGTGCCCTTGGCAAACGTAATTTACACTTCTGTGATGGCAGCATTATTACAGAAAAGCACATTGAGATCTTAGAGCAACATATGCTGCCTTTAAGACGTCATCTTTTCCAAGGACGTCCATGCATTTTTCAACAAGACAATGCAAAACCACATGCTGCACACATTACAAAGGCATGGCTGCGGAATAAGGGGGTACGGGTACTGGACTGGCCTGTCTGCAGTCCTGACCTGACCCCAATAGAGAATGTGTGGAGAATTTTGAAACGAAAAATGCGACAGTGATGACCCCGTACTGTTGTACATCTTACGTGTTTGCAGGAAGAATGGCTGAAACACTAAATCACTTGGTATCCTCAGTGCCAAAAGGTCTTTTAAGTGTGCTGAAAAGGAATAGCAACATAAAGTAGTAAATGCTTTACTGTCTCAAGTTTTTTTGGAATGTGTTGCAGGCCTGAAATGCAGGAATGGATGTTTATTAATAAAATAAAAAGTTGACCAGACAAAACATGAAATATATCAGGTTCATCCTGTCTGCAATCAAATAAAAGTCAAAGTAAATGTAAGAAACTGAGTTTGCTTTTTATTTGCATTTCCCATGCTGTCCCAACATTTTCTGATTTGGGGTTGTACTATACTATATATCATACACCAATGTATATATTATTACTAACATTAATATCTGACAGATGTACATGGATAAGGTGGGATTGATATCTGTATCCCAGACAGAAGACTTCAATTTGGCCTCAGGCAATAAAAATTTGCTTTAGAGTTTAGCTTTCTTTGCTTTTGTTCCAGGTTTGTTTATCTGCTTTATTCAGTATGCATTACCGTGCCTTGTTTCCAGCTGCCTGTGTTTTTGACCCCAGCCATGGGCTATGTATTTTGTTATATTTTGTATTTCCACTAATAAATATGATTTGAGTATGAACTTTGTCCTGAACCTTTCTTTTGTCAATGCATGTTCTATTTACCTCGAACCAGACACTTCAGGAAACTGACAGACTATGTGTAAGATTACCCTACTTACTCTAAATATTTTTATTTTGAACTGTAGCATTTAAATACATAAACCAGAACATTTCATCCATCTCTTAAAAAATATAAAATTGCATTAACAATGATCTATGTAGAATAAAACTCGATGTTTTTTTTACCTGGGATGACCTGTGATTACCATTATCTATAAATAAAGCCCTACCTATTTCATGGCTGTGAAAATCACATCACGGACCATGAAATATGTGTAATATTGTGAAATATGCAGTTTGCTGTAAAATTCTAAATTTAAGGTTTGTGTTTAGTGATTTAACATTTTACATTCGTGTAGTGTATGAAATATTAGGCGCAATATGCAATATGAGGCGGTCCTAGGATTCATACAGCAATTAAGTTATTATAACAGTCTTTTCTGTGGTTTAGTGTGCTGACAATGTTTGATGTATGTGTTTCCATATTAAGTGCATTTTATCCCTTTGGGGAATACGTAGTTAATGGAAAAGTGTGCTTTTCTACGCACAGGATCATCTCTGTGCTGCGCCTTAAAAGAACAAGCCAGTAAAGTATTATGCTCCTGATAATTTGTCTATGTACAGTTTATTTCTTTCTTTACAAACTCAGCAAACTCTAAAGACGCTCGGTTACATTAGTAATCGGTTAGACAAAATGTCCAAGATGTCGAAATCTAAAGCAGCTAAAAACACGGGTACGAAAACTCCCAACCAATTCTGTGGATGTGGTTGAAGTTTTTGTTACCATCGTTTTGTGTAAGTAACACCATTCCACTGCTAGCAGACTGGCTAATTAGCCAAGCTTGTTTTAACCATTCAAGCGTGTTTTAGTTTTTAGTTTTTGTGAACTTTATTAATGATTTAAATGTTGTATATGAATCAGAATCGTATAAACAGCTTAGATAGTAATGTAGTCCTCAATTCCTCAAGTTAATTTACTACACGTATGCATTTAAGGATGATTTAACCTGCTGAGGATTTAGGGCCTTGCTCACCAGCCCAGAATTGGCACCCTAGTGGTGGTGTAGGACTTAAAGCCTGATGAAGTCTAATATCTTAACCAGTCATTCACCATTGTCCAAGCTAGTCAACAGTTTTAAATGTTAAAATGTAAACATTTAGTAAACAGAAGTTTAAAAGGGCAGCAAGTGTTTGCAGTTTACCGGACGTTTGGGATATACCTGTTATATCTGCACGTGTTGATGTGCTGCTGTTGTTCCTCTTGGCCTCTTGCGGTATGCTGTCATACTGAAGCTCACGGTAATAAAGCCGGTAGCCCACCAGCACCCCATTCACGCTCTCCTCCTTAGGTGGCTGCAGGAGCACAAATTAAATTAAAGGTCACATTCCCCTGACTGGCCTTGTACTCCCTATTAAAGACCCAGGCTGAGAGAGGAAAAAACAAGCCCGACAGGCAGGAGGGGGAACTTGTGCTTCGTGGTACGTTTTTTGAAGCAGACAGCCAAAATTTTATTTCTAGACTGGTAGCTCATTAAGGAAAACTGTGTGTTGAAAGTAATCTAGTTAGTGACTCCCCCGATCAAGCAGCCAGTCAGAGACACTAGTGTAGCCTTTTAAGTAAAGGAGAAAGACTTCTGCTGCTAATTAATATCCTCTCAGAGTGTTCGCGGGTATTAATTATCCTGGTCCTGCCCGAGTCCTCGGCAACTCGGTGGAAATGCGTTATCAATACTTCATGTGGCTCGAGATATGCAAAGCTGCAGGACGAATACCAAGCGAGCCATGACAAGCCCCTGGGCACGTCCTACTGAAGAGGGCCATTTGTCAATGAAAACCAGATAATTAAACAGATAATGGCTGTAATGCGTGGATTTAACGGACCATTATCTCTACCACGCCAGCCCATCTCTTCACTGGAACGGTCTGCTTGAAATGCAGCACGTAAACATGTGCCTGTGCTTGCTGATAGTTCATGAAGCTCATTAGAGGGCATCACAGTAAAACGAGAGGAACACAATACCTGCCACTGCACCAGAACAGAGGTAGTCGTAGAGGGCTTCACTGACTCGATAACAGGAGGTTCATCCGGTACTGCCATGAAAAAATACAACAAACAACTCAATTTATGTGGTATATTAGGCTTAAAGCATATGGCCAAACATATACTGTACATCGCACAAACCATGGCCATTAATAAAGAGCTTGCCCTTTCTTATATGAAGCATGATGACTTTACTATCAAAGACAAAAAAATAAATACAGTGGTACCTTGTAATTCAACGTTCCCTAAATTCAAAATCTTTGAAACTCAACGCCCTTTGTAGAGAAATTTGTACCCTTAAACTCAATGTCTTCAGTTTTTTTTTTTCTTCTCATTTTTCTCCCACTTTAGCGCATCCAATTTTTACCCGTCAGTCATCCTCTCACTAATGCTGGTCCCTGCTCCTGATTTGGGAGGACGAGGCTGCTCCACACCCCCTCCGACACATGCACAGCAATCGAACATCTTATCACCTACACTTGACGAGTGCAGTGCGGTACAGCGCCGTGCACGGAGAGCCACACCCTCTACCGCACTCCTTCCCCATCTTCGTGCAGGCGCCACCAACCAGCAAAGGTCGTAATCGCACTAGTCTGAGAGAGAGTCCCCATCTGGCTTAATCACACCCCTATCTGAACAACAGGCCAATCGTTGTTCATGTAGCCGCTCAGCCTCAGCCGGCAAGGCAGATTCGAGATTCAATACAAAGTATTCGAGATCTCAGCTCTGGGTTTGGGTTTGGGTTTTTAACGCCATTATAAGCTCTATATTTAGAGCCATCTCTATGGCGTGCCATTTTTATCTTTTTCAGAGTACTTTAACTACATAAAAAATGTTTAAGGAGGTTTAGGTTATAAAAGATGTTTTAGTTTTATACTTTTAAGAAATTTTAAAATCTTAGAAGGAGCTGTTTTTCTAAAAATGTCTTTTATATCTGATCCAGTTAGGTACAGATTTCTGTCCTGGGTAAAAAGCTCGCATTCACATAGTATATGTTTAATTGTTAAAGTAATTGAGCAATGAGAGCACTTTGGGGCCTGTTCTCCTTTTAGTAAGTGTCCGTGTGTACGGTTTGAGTGTCCTATTCTGCATCGTGTGAGGGCTACTTGATCCTCCCTCTTCTGAGTATGGTTAATTTGGTTTGGTTGTACGTTTTGTTGGATTTCCCTGAGTTTGTTATTTTCTTGTAAATTCCAGTCCTCTTGCCATTTTTCTTGTATATAGCTCCTTATGATGGGTCTTAGGTCTGTTGGTGGTATGTATATTGGTGTAACTGGTTGTTCTGCTGCTCTTTTGGCTATAGTATCTGCTTCTTCGTTTCCCTTTATACCCTTGTGGCCTGGTATCCAGCAAAACCTCAGTATTTTATTTGATTCATCCAGTGCTTTCAGTTTATACAGTATTTCCTCGATGATGGGGTGGTCAATATTTAGTGATTTGATGGCTTGAATGCAGGACTTTGAATCTGTGCATATGGTGGCTTTCTGGTGACATGATCTCTGGAAATATGTTGTAGCCATTAGAATTGCTTGTGCTTCTGCGGTAAAAATGGAGCTGTGTGGGGG
Organism: Trichomycterus rosablanca; assembly: GCF_030014385.1. NCBI lineage: Eukaryota > Metazoa > Chordata > Actinopteri > Siluriformes > Trichomycteridae > Trichomycterus > Trichomycterus rosablanca. The sequence continues at coordinate 22,665,043 of NC_085989.1, read as the reverse complement.
GATATTTGTGCATTGTTTTTTGGTCTTTGTGTAGAAAGCTGCACCGGTGTGAGTAGATGTCTTTGACCCATCTGTGTAAATAATCAAGTAGCCTATTTGTCTTTCTTCAAATTCCTTGAAAATACTTTGTGCTATTTCTGTGCTCATAGTTTGCTTGGGAAAATTTGTGAAAGTTTCTGAGATGCAAGGACTTCCAAGGTCCCATGGAGGAAAGGTTTTCCTTTGTGTATCATTTAGCATTGCTCTTTTCTGAAAGTTTTCTAAATCCCATTGTAGTCTTTCTCCCGCAGGTCTGATCTGGTTTGGTTTCAAATCGTAAGCTGCAGAGTGGTTTCTCTTGAAAACTGTATTGAAGGCTGGGTTGTTTGTGTTCTCTCTTAGTTTAAGTATGTACCAGAGTTCTCAGCTCTGGTGAACAGCATGTGTTTTACAGCTGCGCCACCTGAGCGGCTCTTCAGTTTGTTTTTAAATTTTTAAAAAATTTTAAACTAACAATGAACAGTCGCTTTGTTCAGCGCTCAGCTTGAGTGTAGCGGTAAAACGTCATCAAAGTGCGTATATGAGACGAAACTGCATTTGTGGAATAACAGTCAGATTCACTCTGAAAGCGTCCACATGTATCTGTGTTTAGCTGGATTTTCCTCACTGTTTCACTTTTAAACTTGCATTACAGCTCTGGGTGCTGAGAAACTGTCAGCTTTTAATTTCAGTGTTTTTATATTATATGTGTGTCCTTTTCAGTGTATAAGTGTCAAAAACAACCCGATTATTCTACATTAGCCTAAAAACCATGGAATGCATTAACAGGTTTCCCATACATCCTTATGGGGAAAAAATACCTTGAAACTCAACATCTTTCAAACTAAACGCCACTCCCAGAACCAATTAACGTTGAGTTTTAAGGTACCACTTTAACAGTGGCCCTGAAATGCCGTCATAGTGCCTAGGCTGCTTTTTTCAGATCTGAGGAAGGAAGGTGGGTGGAGGAGGACAGTCACATTTCGCTACTGGTTGAAACAAATTAGACTGGGTTTATTACTGCTTATTAAGTACCACTTTTGTGTGTAACACAGAGTAAACTCTACCTATGCAACTCGCTTCTCAATTGAGTACAGGTGTGTGCAATTTTATCATTAACTGCCCCTCATTCAGGTGCAACTCTGAATACCAGCTAAAATGCCTTTAGTCTATTTCCGTAACATAACATGGGTCTACATGCTAGGAAAGATGAGGGAGTCATTTCTAGCTCCTTTCTGGTGATTTTATTGGAATCGATACAGTTTCAGTGAGCACCAGAAGGCACAGGAGCGACATCTCCATCTATACTCACCATCTTGTAAAGTCGTAATTGCATCGGTCTCTCTGCTGTACTTGCTGTCTCCGATGTCATTAGTCGCCATCATTCGCAGCTTGTATGAAGTGTAGGGCTTCAGGCTAAGGGAGAGTGCAATTCTTCAGTTATCTCACATTGAACACAGACCTTTACCAGTGACAATCATGTAACATTTTATGCCCAAAATACACAGAAATCTAAAGATACCGCATGCAATTACTTCACGACTACGGTGTCTGTTATGAAAAGAATGAAGTGACAAAACTCATTATCTGTTCAATTATATCAAGGCACAGAAAACTGTCAAATGATATTCTGCAATTAAAAAAGCTTTGCTTGAGCTCGGAATCTGTTCTCTAATTTGGTTCCCAAGCAATAGCATTTAATTATCTCCAACTTTTCCAAATAAGATTGAAAGATACACTTTGTTTTAATACTTGTTTGAACAAATGTAAGTATAACATTAAACTATATAAACAAATGCCAGTAGTAATTATGCCTGTTTATATTTTCAGTACTACTAAGCAGTTATTTTCAACTACGCAAGACCTAGCTTCAATCTGTTTAAATAAAGAGGCATATAATGCTAAACCTGATAAGCAAACAGACAATAACAAATTAAAAATAACTATTAGGCAAGAAACATTCTCACAACAAGTATGTAAATGGAAACTCATGGCTAATGCAGTGCGAGGACAAATCCTGTAAATACCTAACATGTATTCTTATGTTAATGTGAAGGTTATAAACACCAACACGTATGAGGGCAAAGCTTCTACCATCTTTGCTTGTTTACAGATGTTACATCTTCCCTTGTTTCAATGGTTAAAATGCAGCTTGTGCGTGTGTAAAGTTACTAACTGTGTTCTACCAGCTTTTGATGCAAAATGACATGTGAAATCTGTCATGCACAACTGGAAGTATGTTTGCTTATATACACCATTCTCAGCACTGCAGTGACACTGACATGGTGGTGGTGACTTTACATCTACAAGGTAGAGCAACTAGGTAGGAGTGTCTAATAGAGTGGACAGTGAGTGGACACGATATTTAAAAACTCCAGCAGCGCTGCTGTGTTTGATCCACTCATACCAGCACAACACACACTAACACACCACCATCATGTCAGTGTCACTGCAGTGCTGAGAATGATCCACCACCCAAATAATACCTGCTCTGTGGTGGTCCTGTGGGGGTCCTGACCATTGAAGAACAGCATGAAAGAAAATTTAAAAAGTATGTAGAGAAACAGATGGACTACAGTCAGTAATTGTAGAACTACAAAGTGCTTCTATATGGTAAGTGGAGTCGATAAAATGGACAGTGAGTGTAGAAACAAGAAAGTGGTTTTAATGTTATGGCTGATCAGTGTATACAGCTGTGGTCAACATTATTAGCACTCCTGAACAAAGACCAAAATCAGACATGATTAATTGAAATCACTTTAATTAGCCTTTTAATGGTTGCTTTAATTCCTAAAAGACCAGCTTTAGTCCTTGTACCTTGTTCACAATGGCAAAAACAAGACTGCTGTCTGAGCAGACCAGAAATTCCATTATAGTCAAGCACATTCAGTATGAAAGGTACAAGTCTCCAAAGATCTTGACATCCTGGTTTCAACAGTTCAAAATGTTATCAGAAGTTTGGTACTTATAGAACAGTAAAGAACCCTCCAGGACATAGTGGAAAGAGGAAAAGGTTCAAAATGTGGCAAGGAACCACATACAACATCCAAAGGGCTTCAGGCTGAGCTGGATACATCTACAGTAATGGTTTTAACCCGTACCATATGCTGCACACTGAACAAAACAGGGATCTGTGGGTGAAGACCAAGGAGGACCCCACTGCTTAAAAAAGGCATAAAAAAGAGCAACTGAAATTTGCCATAGACAAACCACAATCCACCACAAGAGAAAAATCAAACTAGGGGCAATGCATACCAGCATTATGTTTCGAGACAACGAAATAAAGCCTATAAAGAAAACTTCACCCTGATTGCAGTATAACATAGTGGAGGATCCATAATATTGTGGGGCTGCTTTAGTAGACAGGTTCAAGAGGCTCACAGATGGCTACAAGTTTGGAGGCTGTACTTCTAGCCAAAGGTTATGCAACCAAGTATTAGGGAAGGGTGCCTTTAATCCTGTCCATGTCATATACTATTTTTTTTAATTATTATTACTTTTTTAAAATGACTGTGGGTATGCTGTCAAATACATTTGGACATGCTTATAAAATATTTAAAATGGTACATTTATTTGTTTCTGGAGATATTGTCGTTTGTATTAACAACGAAATAATGAGTGCCAATAATGTCAACAATGTCTCAATAATGTAGCTATTTGATATATTTTGGCTCATAAAATACAGTCAGTCATACATTCAGGTTGTTTCAGCTTTTAAGTTTACAGCTGTTTTTATAGTAGCAATTTAAAAAGTAAGCTTTCTACTGTATAGACTACAATTTTAGGCTTCTACAGACAAGCTAGTACCCTGTAAAGAAAATATGAAGTCAAATATGAACAAAAAAAAAATCTTAGCTGTTACTTTAAATTCCATTAAATGATCTCCTCTAGCTTCCCTGCATTGTCACTACAAGATGAATAATGCCATTATGCAAAATTAACTCTGATGAATGAGACTCTCACAGACCCACATGCCTTGGCACCCTGTCAATAGATAAATGATCCAACACTGTGGCAAAGCCTTCGGCTGCTGGACACCCATGCACCTACATCTGGCTGACAACCTAATGCCCTTTATGTAGTCCAAACCCACAAAATTACCTGATTACATTTACTGCTACTGTCTTTTTACTAGTTACTTATATCCACTTGTCATTAGAAAAACATTCAAAAGAAACTGATCGATATACACTGATCAGCCATAACATTAAAACCACCTCCTTGTTTCTACACTCACTGTCCATTTTATCAGCTCCACTCACCATATAGAAGCACTTTGTAGTTCTACAATTACTGACTGCAGTCCATCGGTTTCTCTGCATACTTTGCTAGCCCCCTTTTATGCTGTTCTTCAACGGTCAGGACTCTCCCAGGACCACTACAGAGCAGCTATTATTTAGGTGGTGGATCATTCTCAGCACTGCAGTGACACTGACATGGTGGTGGTGTGTTAGTGTGTGTTGTGCTGGTATGATTAGATAAGACACAGCAGCGATGATGGAGTTTTTAAACACCTCACTGTCACTGCTGGATTGAGTATAGTCCACCAACCAAAAATATCCAGCCAACAGCACCCCGTGGGCAGCGTCCTGTGACCACTGATTAAGGTCTAGTGGATGACCAACTTAAACAGCAGCAATATATGAGTAATCATCTCTGACTTTACATCTACAAGGTGAATCAACTAGGTAGGAGTGTCTAATAGAGTGGACAGTGAGTGGACGCGGTATTTAAAAACTCCAGCAGCGCTGCTGTGTCTTATCCACTCATACCAGCACAACACACACTAACACACCACCACCATGTCGGTGTCACTGCAGTGCTGAGAATGATCCACCACCTAAATAATGCCTACTCTGTGGTGGTACTGTGGGGGTCCTGACTATTGAAGAACAGGGTGAAAGCAGGTTAAAAAGGTATGTAGAGAAACAGATGGATTACAGTCAGTAATTGTATATATGGCACACAAGTCATTATACACAATACACAAACAAAAATGGTGACTGCACAGACTCGACACAACATGAACACAAAATACGCTATTCGCTACATCATTTTGAACACAACTATTAATACAAACGCTCCTAAAACAGTGCAACCATTAATCCTGTTTTAACCCTTATTCGCTTTGACCGTGGGCGCACTGCATTATGGGAAGACAGTGCTCCCATGGTCGGTGACAGTGGTTAGTGCTTGCTTGACAAGCGGTGCAATGTAAGCTGCTTAAATTTTTTTAACACCTGCACAGTGATGCCAATACCCACCAACTAGATATTTCTCAACCAGATTATAAGTTAGCTAGTGTTCATATATTAATAGCAAAAGACAGAAATGCAACCCACACACATGCTGTCTTAGACTATTGGGTAAACACTATTCTTCCAACTTTTTCTAGGCATCACTTAATTTACACCCACTTTTTCATGCACAAGACAGTGGACATCAGTGTGGTACAGGCACAAAAAGAATTAATATATGAGGTATCTGCACAGCTGGATGAAAAATGTTGCTCACATATTCTCAGCGTGTAACTCTTCCAGGACGGCAAAGAGCCCAGCTACAAATCAGGCCTAAATAATCTATTCAACTTTTTAGAAGGCAATAAAAAGATGATGGGGTCTGAAAGTCCTAAACAGAGGGAGGGAAGTCATCATAATCAAAATGAGATGGGCCTCTGAATGCATATAAAAAGCCACTTGACTGGCCATATAATCACAGTAGCGGCTCAAGTGTAATTCAAATGCAAGGCTGGTGCGCCGGCGGTCTAGCAATCCAGACTGGTGCTGCTCTCCAAACAAGGCTATACACCATAAATTGTTCCAAAGGAGTAAGAAAAAGCCTGCTAACCTTTTAAAAACACTTCAGTTGTAATTCTTTCTGCATTCTGTCAAGAATGCCAAGCAAGGCCGAGACGGAAACATGGAAGAAATATTTATGAAGTTTAGAGTTTAAAAAAAAAAGACTTAGCTGGGTCTCTGGATACAAACTAAGTTATGTGTTTGTAGGCGGGGACATACAGAGAGAAAATCTCACCGGTCCACCACACAGGAGGTGCTGTTGTGGCTAATAGAGGAGGAGTGGGTAATCCATTGTCCATCGGGAAGTTGGCGTAGCTGCAAAGTGAAGTATCGCACTGGTGATGATCCGTCTCCCCCTGGGACCCAGTCTAGCCTCAGCTGGCGTGACTGCACCTGGTCCTGAGGCACACTGAGCCCGAGAGGGGGCTGAGGCCGTTCTAAAAGAGAGAGAGATAGAGTAAGAGATGAGTAGAAGTACAAGGGGTCAGGCCGGTCTCGCTGACTAGCCTTAATCACACTGCATCAGTCAGTGGCCAGCATGTAGAGCACAACAATCCTACAGCCCCATCAATTTTAATGCTCTAAATCAATGCACACAGGCATAATTGTTTATTTAAAGGTGGGCAATATTGATCAGAATTAAAGATGCAGATCATGAGAAAGAAAAGGCACCAGGCAGCTCCTGCATTGCTTATCACTTTGTCCTCTCCTGATTTTTTTTTTAAACAGGTCTAAATCAATTGCTTTTCGAATGATCAAAGCATAAAATTACTTCAAGCGAAGGCCCACATTTCCTTAAAAAGCTTTCTCAGAAATGAAACGAGCAACCAATACACTGTAGCAGAACTAACATTTTCTCCATCCGGATTACACTCAGCCATTAATCTGATTAAAAAAGCCTAACTGCCAGATCTCTGAAAGATTAACTTGGTTTTAAATGTCTTCCTATTTGGCAAAAAAACAAATTGACTTTGTTTAAGATTATGGGTGATGTGAGCATTGCGACCCTTTCAGAAGCGGTGAAAAATGCTGCCTTATGTGTGTTATTAGTTTTTATTGATAACAAAAAAATAAATAAATGTCCTATAAATGTCCCACTCATGTCCTATAACGGCTGTCATTACTTTTGTCACCGATGTATCTTCACTGTTAACCCCGTTTTAAAGATTTGCTAGCCAACGATCCTTTTTTCAGACTGAGCTGGATAACAAACACAGCATCAGTGTGACTAATCAAATATGTCTCTCCTGTGGGTGAAAAATGATTTGCTTTAATTTTATAATTAAAAATCTCGTAATGTTGCCCCCAACATTTTATTTTGGCTAGCACTGATTTTTAGCTGGCTAGTTTCTTTTAAATACAATTTCTTCCTAGTTTTATTAGTATTGTGGAGTCACAGACTTCTCAGTGGCTGTCACTGTGGTATGGTGGAGTCCTGGAGCCTTAAAAATTGCTTTGTAACACTATTCAAACTGATATATTTAAGACATCAGCTCTTCAAGGCAGAGATAGGGACTCGAGTCTGTGACTTGAGTCCGAGTCGCACGTCAGTCGCACACAGCGAATTCAGACTCGACTCGGACTCATTTCAAATGACTCGGACTCGACTCGTGACTCGCAAAAAACGACAATTTATATATATACAGTGGGGTCAAAAAGTATTTAGTCAGCCACTGATTGTGCAATTTCTCCTACTTAGAAAGATGAGAGAGGTCTGTAATTTTCATCATAGGTACACTTCAACTATGAGAGACAAAATGAGAAAAAAAAATCCAGGAAATCACATTGTAGGATTTTTAAAGAATTTATTTGTAAATTATGGTGGAAAATAAGTATTTGGTCACCCACAAACAAGCAAGATTTCTGGCTCTCACAGACCTGTAACTTCTTCTTTAAGAAGCTCTTCTGTCCTCCACTCGTTACCTGTATTAATGGCAACTGTTTGAACTCGTTATCTGTATAAAAGACACCCGTCCACAGCCTCAAACAGTCAGACTCCAAACTCAACCATGGCCAAGACCAAAGAGCTGTCGAAGGACACCAGGAAGAAAATTGTAGACCTGCACCAGGCTGGGAAGAGTAAATCTACAATAGGCAAGCAGGTTGGTGTGAATAAATCAACTGTGGGAGCAATTGTAAGAAAATGGAAGATATACAAGACCATTGATAATCTCCCTTGGGGTCAAGATCTCATCCCGTGGGGTCAAAATAATCATGAGAACGGTGAGCAAAAATCCCAGAACTACACGGAGGGACCTGATGAATGACCTGCAGAGAGCTGGGACCAAAGTAACAAAGGCTACCATCAGTAACACACTACTCCATGAGGGACTCAAATCCTGCAGTGCCAGGCGTGTCCCCCTGCTTAAGCAAGTACATGTCCAGGCCCGTCTGAAGTTTGCCAGAGAGCATATGGATGATCCAGAAGAGGATTGGGAGAATATCATGTGGTCAGATGACACCAAAATGGAACTTTTTGGTAAAAAGTCAACTCGTCGTGTTTGGAGGAAGAAGAAGAACCCATGAACACCATACCTACTGTGAAGCATGGTGGTGGAAACATCATGCTTTGGGGCTGTTTTTCTGCAAAGGGGACAGGACGACTGATCCATGTTAAGGGAAGAATGAACGGGGCCATGTATCGTGAGATTTTAAGCCAAAACCTCCTTCCATCAGTGAGAGCATTGAAGATGGAACGTGGCTGGGTCTTCCAGCATGACAATGATCCCAAACTCACCGCTCGGGCAATGAAGGAGTGGCTCCGTAAAAAGCATTTCAAGGTCATTACCCCATAGAAAATTTGTGGAGTCCGTGTTGCCCAGCGACAGCCCCAAAACATCACTGCTCTAGAGGAGATCTGCATGGAGGAATGGGCCAAAATACCAGCTACAGTGTGTGCAAACCTGGTGAAGACTTACAGGAAACGTTTGACCTCTGTCATTGCCAACAAAGGTTATGTTACAAAGTATTGAGTTGAACTTTTGTTATTGACCAAATACTTATTTTCCACCATAATTTACAAATCAATTCTTTAAAAATCCTACAATGTGATTTCCTGGATTTTTTTTTCTCATTTTGTCTCTCATAGTTGAAGTGTACCTATGATGAAAATTACAGACCTCTCTCATCTTTCTAAGTAGGAGAACCTGCACAATCAGTGGCTGACTAAATACTTTTTGGCCCCACTGTATATATATATATACTGTATATATATATATATATATATATATATATATATACTGTATATATATATATATATATATATATATATATATATATATATATATATACATACAGTGTATCACAAAAGTGAGTACACCCCTCACATTTCTGCAAATATTTTATTATATCTTTTCATGGGACAACACTATAGACATGAAACTTGGATATAACTTAGAGTAGTCAGTGTACAGCTTGTATAGCAGTGTAGATTTACTGTCTTCTGAAAATAACTCAACACACAGCCAATAATGTCTAAATAGCTGCCAACATAAGTGAGTACACCCCACAGTGAACATGTCCAAATTGTGCCCAAATGTGTCGTTGTCCCTCCCTGGTGTCATGTGTCAAGGTCCCAGGTGTAAATGGGGAGCAGGGCTGTTAAATTTGGTGTTTTGGGTACAATTCTCTCATACTGGCCACTGGATATTCAACATGGCACCTCATGGCAAAGAACTCTCTGAGGATGTGAGAAATAGAATTGTTGCTCTCCACAAAGATGGCCTGGGCTATAAGAAGATTGCTAACACCCTGAAACTGAGCTACAGCATGGTGGCCAAGGTCATACAGCGGTTTTCCAGGACAGGTTCCACTCGGAACAGGCTTCGCCAGGGTCGACCAAAGACGTTGAGTCCATGTGTTCGGCGTCATATCCAGAGGTTGGCTTTAAAAAATAGACACATGAGTGCTGCCAGCATTGCTGCAGAGGTTGAAGACGTGGGAGGTCAGCCTGTCAGTGCTCAGACCATACGCCGCACACTGCATCAACTCGGTCTGCATGGTCGTCATCCCAGAAGGAAGCTGACGCACAAGAAAGCCCGCAAACAGTTTGCTGAAGACAAGCAGTCCAAGAACATGGATTACTGGAATGCCCTGTGGTTTGACGAGACCAAGATAAACTTGTTTGGCTCAGATGGTGTCCAGCATGTGTGGCGGCGCCCTGGTGAGAAGTACCAAGACAACTGTATCTTGGTCTTGGGCTGCATGAGTGTTGCTGGCACTGGGGAGCTGCGGTTCATTGAGGGAAACATGAATTCCAACATGTACTGTGACATTCTGAAACAGAGCATGATCCCCTCCCTTCGAAAACTGGGCCTCAGGGCAGTTTTCCAACAGGATAACGACCCCAAACACAACCTCCAAGATGACAACTGCCTTGCTGAGGAAGCTGAAGGTAAAGGTGATGGACTTAACCCAATTGAGCACCTGTGGCGCATCCTCAAGTGGAAGGTGAAGGAGTTCAAGGTGTCTAACATCCACCAGCTCCGTGATGTCATCATGGAGGAGTGGAAGAGGATTCCAGTAGCAACCTGTGCAGCTCTGGTGAATTCCATGCCCAGGAGGGTTAAGGCAGTGCTGGATAATAATGGTGGTCACACAAAATATTGACACAATTTGGACATGTTCACTGTGGGGTGTACTCACTTATGTTGCCAGCCATTTAGACATTAATGGCTGTGTGTTGAGTTATTTTCAGAAGACAGTAAATCTACACTGCTATACAAGCTGTACACTGACTACTCTAAGTTATATCCAAGTTTCATTTCTATAGTGTTGTCCCATGAAAAGATATAATGAAATATTTGCAGAAATGTGAGGGGTGTACTCACTTTTGTGATACACTGTATATACATATATATATACAGTGTATCACAAAAGTGAGTACACCCCTCACATTTCTGCAAATATTTCATTATATCTTTTCATGGGACAACACTATAGACATGAAACTTGGATATAACTTAGAGTATTCAGTGTACAGCTTGTATAGCAGTGTAGATTTACTGTCTTCTTAAAATAACTCAACACACAGCCATTAATGTCTAAATAGCTGGCAACATAAGTGAGTACACCCTACAGTGAACATGTCCAAATTGTGCCCAAATGTGTCGTTGTCCCTCCCTGGTGTCATGTGTCAAGGTCCCAGGTGTAAATGGGGAGCAGGGCTGTTAAATTTGGTGTTTTGGGTACAATTCTCTCATACTGGCCACTGGATATTCAACATGGCACCTCATGGCAAAGAACTCTCTGAGGATGTGAGAAATAGAATTGTTGCTCTCCACAAAGATGGCCTAGGCTATAAGAAGATTGCTAACACCCTAAAACTGAGCTACAGCATGGTGGCCAAGGTCATACAGCGGTTTTCCAGGACAGGTTCCACTCGGAACAGGCTTCTCCAGGGTCGAACGAAGAAGTTGAGTCCACGTGTTCGGCGTCATATCCAGAGGTTGGCTTTAAAAAATAGACACATGAGTGCTGCCAGCATTGCTGCAGAGGTTGAAGACGTGGGAGGTCAGCCTGTCAGTGCTCAGACCATACGCCGCACACTGCATCAACTCGGTCTGCATGGTCGTCATCCCAGAAGGAAGCTGACGCACAAGAAAGCCAGCAATCAGTTTACTGAAGACAAGCAGTCCAAGAACATGGATTACTGGAATGCCCTGTGGTCTGACGAGACCAAGATAAACTTGTTTGGCTCAGATGGTGTCCAGCATGTGTGGCGGCGCCCTGGTGAGAAGTACCAAGACAACTGTATCTTGCCTACAGTCAAGCATGGTGGTGGTAGCATCATGGTCTTGGGCTGCATGAGTGCTGCAGGCACTGGGGAGCTGCAGTTCATTGAGGGAAACATGAATTCCAACATGTACTGTGACATTCTGAAACAGAGCATGATCCCCTCCCTTCGAAAACTGGGCCTCATGGCAGTTTTCCAAAAGGATAACGACCCCAAACACAACCTCCAAGATGACAACTGCCTTGCTAAGGAAGCTGAAGGTAAAGGTGATGGACTAAACCCAATTGAGCACCTGTGGCGCATCCTCAAGTGGAAGGTGGAGGAGTTCAAGGTGTCTAACATCCACCAGCTCCGTGATGTCATCATGGAGGAGTGGAAGAGGATTCCAGTAGCAACCTGTGCAGCTCTGGTGAATTCCATGCCCAGGAGGGTTAAGGCAGTGCTGGATAATAATGGTGGTCACATAAAATATTGACACTTTGGGCACAATTTGGACATGTTCACTGTGGGGTGTACTCACTTATGTTGCCAGCCATTTAGACATTAATGGCTGTGTGTTGAGTTATTTTCAGAAGACAGTAAATCTACACTGCTATACAAGTTGTACACTGACTACTCTTAGTTATATCCAAGTTTCATGTCTATAGTGTTGTCCCATGAAAAGATATAATGAAATATTTGCAGAAATGTGAGGGGTGTACTCACTTTCGTGATACACTGTACATATATATATAATGATCTGACATCATTCTGATCGTGTCATTTTCTGCTCTCTAATAACGCTCTGGCCGTCTTAACCTGCAACGCACACAATGGCTACATGTTCCAGCCAGCTTTTGGTGTAGTGATGAAGCGTCACTCCCTACTCCCTCCTTTGAATATGAATCTCACTTAAAATGGTGGAATACCCTACATAGTGCACTTCACAGTAACAGATAATGTGAATGGAACGCTCCTACAGAATTGCCACTAATGATTAAAAAAATGCTTTTTAAACCAATCAGACCTACTGATTTTAATTTTTAGAAAGAAATGCTGTTATTTGCATGTATTTAGTTTGCAGCGTCACACAGATAATGTGTCAATGAAATGCTCGATTGGCTTTCTAACGAGTTAGTGTTTTTACTTCACAACCAGGAAAAGTTTGGAGGTTTTTAATTATAAGCACATTTACAAAATAACGGATTATATTCCTAATGGGACACACGGTTATAAATTGTATAGCATCTGGAACAACATAAGCTAAGGTAAGCAGTATTATGAATATTTTACTGTGTTTTGGATTTTGGCCGCTGTGCCGTAATTTGCAATGAAAACAAAACGTCAGTTTAAGCTTTTAACTGGTACCCAGGAAAGTAAAGGCACTAAGTAAAACGGTGAAATAAAGTTGCTAATCTGTTGTTATTTTTTATCTCAACTCGCATATTATTTGTTTATTTCCAATATACGTTTTGTGTATATTATATTGACTCGTGACTTGACTCGAACTCTAGCCTAAAGACTAGTGACTTGACTCGGACTCTAGCCTAATACCTTGTGACTCGACTTGGACTCGTATTTTGTGACTTGTGAACATTTCTGCTTCAAGATAAGTAGGATTCTATATAAACAGAATTTATTTCCGTATTCTACATTCATGGACCATATATTCTATATGGAGCCAAATTCAGATCTTCTGTTGTACTAAAACAAACAAAAAACATCATATATTTAGTTTTATTAGAAGTGTATACCTTAAATCTGTAGAAAATAAAATGCGCTGTCTAAAGATTCATGACCGCTAGCAAAAATAAACAAGAGACAAAGTGAAACAAAGAGAAAAAGAACAAGCAAATCACCTCTGATCTCTGTTGTGATGACCACAGCTTGTGCGGCGGTGCCCCAGCCTTGCTGGGTCCTGGCAGAGATACGGAAGATGTAAGCTGACTCGGGGTGAAGGCCAGAGGCTGTGAACTGCAAGATGTCAGGGCCCACCTCCACCGTTGTAAACTGCTTCGGATCTCCAGAATCCAGCCGGTAAGCGATCTGATAGCCTGAAAAGCAGCAGGTGGGTGAGAAAACGGATGCTCTGTCTGACACATTTAGAATAAAAGCTGCAGCAGCCCACACGAAATATCTAAGAACCCAATTAAACAGATGCTCAAAAGAACTGTCATAAACTCAGAACTCAGAGAACAAAAGCAGAGAAAAGAAAAACAATTTCCTCATCAAAGCCTTTCAAGGTGAAACCTGCTTCAGAAACACCCACAATGCCAAAAAAAAATTTTGGATGATGAATGACTTTCAACTGGTTTTCACTGTATTGGGAAATCTGCTTTGCTACTGCAGACTTCAAACAAACAGCCATTCCCTTTCGACAGCCTTTCCTACTCTGGAATGAGTTCCTAACAACTGCAAGGTACCTGTGAAGCTGGAGCGTCTTATTTCGTTCATACTGTACTCTAAAGGGATCTATAAAAACTTATTGGAAATATCATTGTTTCGGCAGTTATGATTGCTAAACGTGGAGTTTGAGCAGTGTAGGCTTCCAGCCGCGCGGTGCAGAAGGTAGACGTGGCATGCTGCATTATTCTTTAATCTTTCATCTGCGTAACATCAGGAGGAGCGACAAGCATGGCAAACAAATGCTAACATTACTGCAAAACACTGAAAATTGAAACGCGTGGGCCGAGACTTGCTCAGTCAGAGATGAAACATTATTCCATCTATCATGCTGTGTATTTGCTCTGTGTTGGCCCTATGGCTGCACAGTAATAAGACAGGCCATCCTACACTGTGGAACATGCAGTACTCAGCCTGCTACTTTATCCTAATGTCCACTCTAGGCATAAGATGTTAATAAAATAACATAAACCACTTTGCTATGCACTATACACGAACAAGACTCTTTCACACTATATGTAATCATATATTATGGTAACACTATATACTCACCATGCACTTTATTAGATACACCTATCTGGTACACACATTTATTGATTATTTTTTAAGCTAAATCTACCATACAAATCATTAAAGTGACAGCAGCACATCTGTTGCTCTGTACACCATTTATCAATGGAAACTGACCTCTGTAGGACCAGATATTATTTACATGGTGTTATTGGGATTTTTTAAAACACCTTAATGACAATACTAAAATAATAATAAAGCTTTAATCAAAATTTAAAGCCTATATAACTACTATAAGTTGTTGTTTTTTCTCCCCCGTCCAATTTTTACCCCATTGCGTTATGCTTCCTCTCTACTGGTGCTAACCCCCACCCCGATTGAGGAGAGCGAACTGACACACACGTGTGCAGTACCGACTGCATCTTTTCACCTGCACAAGACGAGTTCATATGCGGATTAGCCTTGTGCACGGAAAGCCACACCCTGATCAACGCATAATTTCCCAACTCCATCAATCAGCCAGCAGAGGTCGTAATTGCACCAGTTATGAGGAACCCTGGCCCACTTACCCACCATGTGAACAACAGCCAATCGTTGTTCATGTAGCCACCCAGTCTAGCCAGCTAAGCATAAGCATTTCTAAAAATAATAATAATAAAATAAACAAATAAAAAAACTTCTATAACCAAAACCCTACCAGCATAAGCATTTCTAAAAATATATATATAAAATAAACATTTAAATAACTTGCAGCACCAACACCCTACCAGCATAAGCATTCTTAAACGATCTTGTAGTGCCAAAACCCAAACAGCATAAGCATTCTTAAAAAGACTTGTAGTGCCAAGACCCTACCAGCATAAGCATTCTTAAATAATCTTGTAGTGCAAAGACCCGATCAGCATAAGCATTCTTAAAAAATCTTGTAGTGCCAAGACCCCACCAGCATAAGCATTCTTAAATAATCTTGTAGTGCCAGAACCCTACCAGCATAAGCATTCTTAAATAATCTTGTAGTGCAAAGACCCCACCAGCATAAGCATTCTTAAATAATCTTGTAGTGCAAAGACCCTATCAGCATAAGCATTCTTAAATAATCTTGTAGTGCCAAAACCCTACCAGCATAAGCATTCTTAAATAATCTTGTAGTGCCAGAACCCTACCAGCATAAACATTCTTAAATAATCTTGTAGTGCCAGAACCCTACCAGCACAAGCATTACTAAAGTCACATGTTCAGTCATACCACCCAAATGCACATACACACACTGACAATCCTTGTGTTAAGCTCTGTTTCCTCAACAAAGTGATATGGGGGGAAAGTGCTAAAAAACAGCTGGAGACGCTCTGTCTCACTCTGATACTTTGCATATTCCCTTCTTGGCATGAGGACAGTATTGCCAGAATCTGAGGTCTGACTGATTGTCCGGGTCACTACACTCCACTTGCCGCAGTCTCTTAGAGGAGCCCTAGCACTATTTTTCTCACTTACTGGCCAATGATTTGTAGGTCTACAGTGGCTGCTTCCCAAACTATTTTTCCTTAAACAAAGGTCACAGCAGCGCTGCACTACTCTATTACTTTTCTGATCCCTGGGGTCAAGTCAAAACGTCATCAACACCAGAGAAGTTTAATACACGCCAACGTTCTCACCTGTGGTCTTGTCCAAAATAAGTACTGCGGCAGAGGTAATAGAACATGCAGGTACAAGCATGCTGAATAAAATGAGACCATGTGCAGATCAGCTATGATGGGAAAGATAATTAACCACGGTTCACAAGTAAATAATTTTACATTTTTTTAATTTGCTCTGCCATGTTGGCTGTTAGATAAGCTGAGCTGCACATTCAAAATTCAACCTCCTGTTCTACCAACCAGCTTTGCTGCTTAGCTGTGGATTTTTTAAAGCACGTTTTGACGTACACAGCTTGCTATGAATAAATCCAACCAAACTCCAAAAGCAAGCCCTTTTTTAAAGAAAAATGGGAAACCAATACGCATAGCTCATATACACTCTGATTTTTGCACTGTGCATGCACATACCCACAAAATCCTGTTATCTCATCTAATGATTTTAACCTGCCTTCTCCTCCATGAATAAAGTAGATTAAATAATAAAAAACAACCTTCCATACAGAAATGAAATTGCACAAAATCCGCTTGCAAAGAGCTTTTTCTCAGGTTTGCTGTATTCTTTTTACAGTGTGATTCGAGACAGCAGTGTGATTTGGCAGCTTGCTATTCCAAGCTTCATTCACTATGATGTGTTAATCAGCATAATCCTATTAAATCCCCGTTTTCCCTCCCAGGCTCTCCATACAGATGTTGCTTTAACTGCAGGCGCTGTGTGCAACATTATGGTTCTGCTGTCATTTACGTCAAATCAGATACAAAGTGCACAATCCTTAACAATAGAACTCCAAAGCAGATGGCTGAACAAATATCGACTACTTCTTGAATGAAGTGGCACATTTTATTTACTTGGTTACTTTTACTATAGAGTCCCCTAACCTGCTATTTTTAAAAATATATTTTCTCCCCTATTTTTCTCTTTTTAGCGCGTCCAATTGCCTCATTGCATCATGCTTCCTCTCCACCAATGCCGATCACTGCTGTGATTGAGGAGAACAAAGCTAACCCACGCCTCCTCCGACACGTGGGCAGCATGCCGTATGCATCTTATCACCAACACATTGACAAGTGCAGTGCAGCTTAGCTACGTGAACGGAGGGACACACCCTAACAGCATTCTTTTCTCATCTCTGTGCAGGTGCCATCAACCAGCCAGCAGAGGTCAAAATTGCACCAGTCATAAGAGAGAGACCCCATCCGGCTTTGTCCTGCCCATAAGAACAACGGGCCAATTGTTGTTCATGTGGACGCTCAGCCTCAGCCGGCAGGCAGAGCTGAGATTCGATACGATACGATGTATTCGAGATCCCAGCTCTGGTTCCAGCGTGTGTTTTTACTGCTGCGCCACCTGAGCGGCCCTAACCTGGTATTTTTAACACTGAATTTATTTATGTACAGTGATAAGTAGGGATGTAACGATGCACCACAAGACAGTAAAAAATCTGTGCACATGTGCCACAATTCGAATCGGTTATTCATTTAAGATGAATCGATATTCACTTTAAACAGCAGAGGGCACTGGCGCGATTCACCTCGCCTGGTTGACGGCACTTCACAAAGTTGCCAGGTAGGGGATTTCCATCCAAATTTATTTATGTGAGAATACTTTCTTTATTTGTATTATTCATTTATTTATATAATATTGGATTAAAATTTTTATTTCAGTTTTTTTTATATAATAAGCATTATTTGGCATAGTTTGTACCTACCTCAAATAAAAGGGCATTCATTATTTAGATAAATAAAAGATGAGCACAAATACAGTATTTTATTTTATTTAAGAGAAATAATAGAAGAAAACTTTGTCATAATTTGTCTTTAATTTAATTGTGTTTTACCGCTGTGCCACTTGAGCAGCCTAAGAGTACATTATTTGAACTCTCTTTCATGTTTACTAGTCACTCCAAAAACCAGGCCACATAGTTAACTTCTAATAAGCTATTTAGTCTTACAGGTCAAATGTATAAATGAGTGGGACTTCAGTAAGTACAAGGGATCTTCAAAAAGTTTCTGCACTTTTATATTTACTTTTAAATGTAAATGTATATTTTGGTTGGACACGGTGAGGGTGGGAGGAGTAGTAATTGGTCATGTCTGAGAGACAGAGAGAGCTTATAGTCTGAATTTAGCGCCATCTGATTTCCACCTTTTTAGATGCTCAAAAAAGCTTTAAGGGGAAGAAGATTTTCATGTGAGGATGATGTGAAGGCAGCGGTGCATCAGTGGCTACGCACTTAACCAAAACATTTTTTGCTGATGGCATTAATAAATTAATAAATAAATACAATGCTGGAAAAAATGCATCAGAAAGTGACTATGTAGAAAAGTGATGTAATTTGTTTTTGAAATCCTTAATAAATAGAGTTTAAAAAGTGTGGAAACTTTTTGAAGAACCCTCGTGTAAGTATTTTCTTTAATAGTACTCAGAAATGCCAGAAAACTGCAATAACTTTTTTTAGATTTTAGGTTTTAGACTACAGATGCTTGTAAATAACCCTACAATTTTCCAGAGACCTTCTTTTAATATTTTTATTTAAATAATTTGTGTGTCACTGCAGGCACTGTTGGTACTACACAGCTTCAGGGACCAGAGTTTGATTTAGTTACTTCTTGTATTCATTTTACCTTGTTTTTTTTTTCACGTCAAAGAAAAGCTGGCGGCTTCTAAATGGACCTAGTCTATAACAATGCAAACTGCTAGAATTAATCATGTCATATGGTAGGACGCGGAAAATGCTGTGTATTATGTTTTTTTCTGTCTAGACAAATGATTTACTATTTATCTGACTCAAGTCAAAGTATTTACTGTATTCCCTAGGTTTGTAATGCCGCACTTTTATTGTGATGTAAATGTGAGGTACAATGTTTCTACAGAATATTTAAATTTCTTACCCATGATAATGCCATTGGGGTCCAGCGGGGGCTGCCAGACCACTCTGACCTCTGTTAGACGCACCTCTGGGAACACCAGTCTAATAGGCGGTCCTGGAACTGAAGGAACATACAGAGACAAGATTATGTTTCAGGACCACATCACTAACAATTATACTAATAAGCGTGGAATCACTGCTAAACTTTAATCAGTGGGTAAAACAATGTTCTGAACAATAGAACAAACTACACCAATCAGGCATAACATTATGACCACCTTCCTAATATTGTGTTGGTCCCCCTTTTGCTGCCCCATAAGCAACAAACTGAGATGCACTGTGTATTCTGACACCTTTCTATCAGAACTTTCTTCAGCAATCTGAGCTACAGTAGCTTGTCTGTCGGATCAGATCACATGGGCCAGCCTTCGCTCCCTACGTGCATCAATGAGCCTTGGCCGCCCATGACCCTGTCGCCGGTTTACCCCTGTTCCTTCCTTGGACCACTTTTGATAGATACTGACCACTGCAGACCGGGAACACCCCACAAGACCCAGTTGTCTAGCCATCACAATTTGGTCCTTGACAAACTCACTCAAATCCTTACACTTGTCAATTTTTCCTGCTTCTAACACATCAACTTTGAGGATAAAATGTTCACTTGCTGCTTAATATATCCCACCTACTAACAGGTGCCGTGATGAAGAGATAATCAGTGTTATTCACTTCACCGGTCAGTGGTCATAATGTTATGCTCATCAGTGTAAATGACCATTTCTTCTGACTTCTGCAATCACCACAGACTGAACTACAATAGGCAGTAAATCCATGATTCAATTCTATGCTTGGCCAGTCCCACTAATCCTTTTCAAACAAGGTATAAAAAAATAAATAATATGTAATATGTATGGACTACAATATCTACAAAGCTGCAAAACAACACCAAAAAGCAGCCATGACAGCTGTACTGCAATAAATCCACCTTTCGTCTTCAATGAAAAGATAAATGAGTCTGTGCTTTGTCTTTTTGCGAGCTTATTATCTCTGTGCATATTGCATGCAGATAGAGTTACAGTATGCTCGCCTGAGGAAGCCAGGATCAGTGAAGTTTCTGTATAGCTATGAAAAACCAAATTGAAAGAGAAACAGACAGAGAACAGATGTCTTCATTTTTAAAGTCTGCTTAAGATTCAGAAGATAGAAGACATGGCTGAAAAGTAATAATAGCAAGACATCCTAATAGCTATGAACTACCACTAGATGTGGACTAGTTGGGAGGACACAAGATTGAGCCTAGTGCACACTAAATTACTTTCAAGAACCTAGAATCTGCGCCACTTATGTGATGGATGAAAAGCTTGTAATTACCAATAGAGTACCCTAAAATCACACTGTTTCTCAAAAATAAAAGCAAAAGCTGTTTCTAAAACTGCTATAAAAGAGTAGGAGCAGCTTGCCACGTTAGCTGTAGCTGCCTTTTCAAAAGCAGTAACAAGCTGCTATGCAAAAAAAAAAAAGAAAGAGCACAAACTGGTGAGGAGATATGAGGGGGAAAACATGTGTATTTCCAGGGAGCATGTTCATGTTAGGCATGACAATTTTTGGAATACATTTTTTGCATTAGCTAAAGGTTTTACAGAGAGCATGGCTGCAGTGGCTCTACTGGTGGTGACAAACTTAAAGGCTGTGTTCCAACATTATAATATCTATACAATAATTATGTGCAGTCACTAATCCATCATTTTAAAAGAAGAATCTGTGATTTAAATAAGAGTAAAATAGATTTACCCCCCCCCCATTTTCCTCCCGATTTAGCACACTAAATTTTGTCTTCCGCTGCTACCAGAGATACCAGATTGCATCAGAGGAGAGCACGCCGCTGTACACGTCTCCTCCGACACGTGCACAGCCCCCCTCTTCTCGTCCCTGCACTCTGCACAGGCGTCTCTTCTGCCAGTCAGAGTCCTGGTTTTGACACCTACCCACACATAACCGAGGAGTTCAGAAACTTGGTGCTAGTGTGCAAGCGGAATATCCTGCTGCGCTTCCTGGGCGCCTAGATTTACAATGTTTTGATGATCAATTAACACATTTACAAATTGGATACCTTCAATACACTCCACAAAGTTGAGACAGGGGCCAAATACAAGTGAAAAAATGACAGAATATTCAATATTATTAATATTCAATATCCTTAATTTCCTTCGGGATTAATAAAGTATCTGTCTGTCTGTCTATCTATATTGATATATCTATATTGAGTGTAGAAAAGGGGGATCCACCAAAGGATCTTCACAAGCAATGATGCATCATGGCTCAGCATTTTGTGCCAAACCTCAGGAGAGAATTGCCAATCATTTCAAAATGTACTTTTTAAATTACTGTTCATACTATTTTGAAAAGATTTAGGGAATCTGGAGAGATCTCAGTCCACTGCTAAATATTGGAGTGAACACAGTCCACCACTGCATCAACAAATGCAACATGAAACTCTATTATACAAAGAGTAAGCCGTACATCAATTCTATGCAGAAATGCCTCAGACTTCTCTGGGCCCGAACTCATCTTAGATGGTCCAAAGACAGTAGAAACTAAAGCTGTGATCAACTTAATCAACGGTTTGGCTTGTTCATGGAAAAAACGGATGTCGAGTTCTCTTTGCCAAACATGAAAAGGACCATCTAGATTGTTATCAGTGAAAGATGCAAAAGCCAACATCTGTCATGGTATGGTTGACTTGCACATGTGTGAATGTACCATGGGTGTGGAGGCATATATTGGGATTTTAGAGACACATGCTGCCCTCAAGGTGACATCGTAGACACAGAGTGTGTGCAATTGACTGGACTGTATGCAGTCCAGATTTGTCTCCTATGAAAAATGTAAGGTGCAGAATTAAGAGCAGAATCAGACGACAGTGACCACAGACTGCTAAGCAGCTGAAGTTTCGTATCAAGCAAGAATGGACAAACATTCCACTCGTCTCAAAAAGTCTCATCATAAACAAAGGTGATGGAACACAGTGGTAAACATGCCTCTGTCCCAACTTTCTTCAAGCATGTTGCAGACATCAAATTTTAAATGAAACAATGGAATTTTTTTCTTTCTACTTTTATCAGTTAAATAAGTAAATCAGTTAAATCAGTTAACAAATAACAGATTTTTAGTGCCAACTTTTCTGGAAATGTGGTTTGTATCTTTGCATGATAACAATTGATATAAACAGATATGTTGGCATGGTGTGTGTCACAGCCCTCTGTATGAATCCCCCACAGGTTGGTGCAAGGACATGTCCGGTGGCTTTACACATGTTAAAAGAGGGCTATGCTGGCCTGCGGCGATCCTCGAGCAGTGAGTCGTGTAACTGGCAGAGGTTTTCAGGGTGCACTGGGGAATTCAATACATCCATATTGGGACAGTGGGAAAAAGATGTTAGGCTAATGTTGCCACAGCTTGCTTCAGCAATAAACACACACTCTTTTGGTCCTCATACAGTCAAGCCGGAAAGTCTGGACACTCCTTTCACCTTCTCCACATTTTATTACATTACAGACTCATTCTATAATAGATTGAGTTCATTTTTTGTCACAAAATTCTACACAAAATAGCCCACAATGACAAAGTGAAAGCAGTTTTTTAGACACTTGTGCTAATTTATCAAAACCACCAAAAATCCTCCTAGACCTGGCCGCCCGGCCAAACCGAGCGATCGGAGAAGACAAGCCTTGGCCAGGGAGGTGAGCAGAGACCCGAGACTCGGTCACTCTGACAGAGTATCCTTGTGAAGATAGGAGAACCTATCAGAAGATCAACCATCCAGGCAGCACTCCACCACCAGGACTCTCAGACCATGAGGAACAAAATTCTCTGGTCTGATGAAACCAAAATGGAACTTTTTGGCCTGAATACCAAGCGTCATGTCTGTAGGAAACCAGGCACCGCTCATCACCTGGCTAATACCATCCCTACAGTGAAGCATGATGGTGGCAGCATCATGATGTGGGGATGTTTTTCAGCAGTGGGACCGGGGCGACTAGTCCTGATAGAAGGAAATATGAATGCAGCTAAGTACACCGAGATCCTTGAAGAAAACCTGCTCCAGAGTGCTCTGGACCTCAGACTGGGGCGAAGGTTTACCCTCCAACATGACAACGACCCGAAGCACACACTCAAGTGAACAAAGGAGTAGCTTTGGAGAAAGTCTGTGAATGTCCTTGAGTGGCCCAGCCAGAGCCCAATCAAACGTCTGTGGAAGGAGCTGAAAATGGCTGTGTACTGATGCTTCATTCAACCTGATGGAGCTTGTGAGGATATGCCAAGAGGAATAGGCAAAAATGTCTAGAAACATGCATGCCAAGCTTGTAGCTTCTTTCGCAAGATGCCTTAAAGATGTAATTGCTGCCAAAGGTTTTTCAAGCAAGTATTAGGCTAAGGGTCTGTACAGATACATAACCCTTAAATAAAAAGTTTTTGTCAGTGAAATAAAATATGCATATTTTCTAAACCCTGTTTTCACTTAAAAAAAGAACTCAATTTATTATAGAATGAGTCTGTAACGTAATAAAACATGGAGAAAGTGAAAGGAGTGTGCAGACTTTCCGACTTGACTGTATATCCAAACAGAGCATTGGCATACATGCTAACATGATCCATTATTTTTAATACAGAATATACAGTACAAGTTATTTATAAATGACTAGTACATGCTGCTGCAAGTGGGATCTTGGAGCTATTTCAGTACTAAACCTGAAATACATCAAATTCTCTCAAAACTGGTGCTGCTTCCAACTACTTGCTGACGTTAGTGAATTTGTCAAGCTTTAATGGGGTTACATGATTGCATATTTTATTCCCTTTCTGTAATTTGCCCTTGTAAATCTAACATGCAACACAAATGTGATAGAGTCCACAGGGACATGTGATCACACATGAGAAGTCGGATTGCTTTTCTCATTATACTGCTTGCATTCATTACTCTGCTATAGACTTCCCTGCTGTGTGCAGAAGTGGGTGCTTCAAGGATTAGTCTTAGATGAGTGCATTCTTAGTTGTTTGTGCTCAAATCATAAAAATAAATTCCTCCATAATTACTTTATAATTATAAAATTAGCAATGTAATCATCTCATAATAAAGCACTGCTAATAAAAATCACACTTCGGCCTTTGTTAACGACCATGAAGAACTCTTTCTTATCAGATCAACAGTTTAAGAATAGATGAAGGTCCAACTTTTCATCAAGTTTTGCTCATATAGGCTGATAAAATCCAATTATTTGGTGGCTTATTCAGTGCCGTTACGCAGCTCCACCCACTGCATTTCACCCCACTGTGATAAAAGGTAGACTTCGTATAACATCACTGACTCACCCACAGACAGACGTTTGTCTGCCTGCGATTACCCTTTACATCGTACTAAATAAGGCATGTTCTGGAAGGCTGTGGCGGCCAAATTAAGAGAGCAAAAACGAGGAAGCACAGCTTATCAGGCCTTGCTGTTTATCTAATAAAAGAATAAGGCTAACATGGCACGGCCATCCAGAGGGGGCACTGTTTGTGGTATTGGTAGAAAGAGACCTGTTATTTCTTATTCCGAGGGCTGCGCAGTTCCACATCAGTGCCAGCACACAGACTCTATTAAAGAGACTCAGTGGCCCAGCTGCATTCAGAACTATATCATGAATATCACAGCTCAGGCGTGTCCAAAAAGCTCCCACAAGCACGGAATGCATCTCTCAATGGGATAGCAAAGGCCTCTGTTTGGCAAGAGCTAAAACCGAGGCTGAAGCACATCATTACTCCTAATTCCAAAAGGTTGCCCTTTCAACACAATCAAATAAAATGTTCACATTCCTCTGTACGGTGTTCAGTTTCCTAAGGCGAATGGGGGCTGCAGTTGCCCAAGCATTGTCCATGGTGTCCTTGTTCCTTTAGGCAAGTTCCATTTTTCTTCAAACTTGCCTAAAGAAAATTTACCAGTCATTTAATATAGAAATAAATAAAAATAGAGAAGGACCAAAATAAGCCCACAAACCACTTGGATGGCATGGTTTACTAAATAGTATCAAGTCGATCTGCACAAGAGTCTCTCTAAAATTCTTCAATGATTCACTTACACTAAATAGATTCAAATCCCATTTGTGAACAATTGGTTTAAAATAAAATAAAAATGAAGCAAACTTTGCTGACCCTATGGGACCTTTTTTAAACTGTAGTGCTCATCCCAAACATCAGTAATATGGTACTATGTTATTTTGGTACAGGTATAACCACAGCCTGAGTTTCTAAGCTGGTAGTATAAACGTGAATGGCAGAAATTTTAAAGGATGCTTACTGTTTTTCGTCAAATGCAACTTAGAAAACAAACTTAGACTCTCTCTTGATGGCAAATAGAATTCCTTCTTTCTCCTGAGTGGGAAAACATTGCCAACAACTTTACTTTTTTTTAGAACAGGGGGCAGCCATAAAGTATTATCATAACATACATGTATTCTCTGGATATATGTAGATATAGATTTATAACATATATGAAATAACCATAATAAAATGTGTGTATGTACATATACAGTATTAAACATATTTATAGGATTAATTTTTATATGGTATTATATTTTGTATCCATATATGTTAGCATATATTTTTCATTTATACAGTGAGGAAAATAAGTATTTGATCCCCTGCTGATTTTGTAAGTTTACCCCCTTACAAAGACTTGAACAGGCTATAATTTTTATGGAAGGTTTATTTTAACAGAGAGAGACAGAATATTAACAAAAAATCCAGAAAAAAAACATTAAATAAAAGTTATAAATTAATTTGTATTTAATTAAGGGAAATAAGTATTTGATCCCCTACCAACCAGCAAGAATTCTGACCCCCACAGACCGGTTATGTGCCCATGAGGCACACAAATTAGTCCTGTCCCTGTATAAAAGACTCCTGTCACAGAATCAGTTTCTTCAGTTCAAATCTCTCGACCACCATGGGCAAGACCAAAGAGCTATCAAAGGACGTCAGGGACAAGATTGTAGACCTGCACAAGGCTGGAATGAGCTACAAGACCATCAGCAAGAAGCTTGGTGAGAAAGAGACCACTGTTGGTGCGATAATTCGAAAATGGAAGAAATACAAGATCACAGTCAATCACCCTCACTCTGGAGCTCCATGCAAAATCTCACCTGGTGGGGTAAGAATGATTCTGAGAAAGGTGAGGTCAGTCCAGAATTACACGGGAGGAGCTTGTCAATGATCTCAAGGGAGCTGGGAGCAGAGAAATGCTGGATATGACCCCAAGAACACCATCCCCACCGGGCATTTCTTTGCCTCCAAACACGGCAAGTGGAGTTGATGCCAAAGAGCTCAATTTTGGTCTCATCTGACCATATCACATTCTCACAAGCTTTCTCTGAATCATTCAGGTGTTCATTGGCAAACTTCAGACGGGCCTGTACATGAGCCTTCTTGAGCAAAGGGACTTTGCGGGCACTGCAGGATCTCAATCCATTACGGCAAAGTGTGTTACTAATGGTTTTCTTGGTGACTGTGCTCCCAGCTCCCTTGAGATCATTGACAAGCTCCTCCCGTGTAATTCTGGACTTACCTCACCTTTCTCAGAATCATTCTTACCCCACCAGGTGAGATCTTGCATGGAGCTCCAGAGCGAGGGTGATTGACTGTGATCTTGTATTTCTTCCATTTTCGAATTATCGCACCAACAGTGGTCTCTTTCTCACCAAGCTTCTTGCTGATGGTCTTGTAGCCCATTCCAGCCTTGTGCAGGTCTACAATCTTGTCCCTGACGTCCTTTGATAGCTCTTTGGTCTTGCCCATGGTGGTCGAGAGATTTGAACGGAAGAAACTGATTCTGTGACAGGAGTCTTTTATACAGGGACAGGACTAATTTGTGTGCCTCATGGGCACATAACCGGTCGGTGGGGGTCAGAATTCTTGCTGGTTGGTAGGGGATCAAACACTTATTTCCCTTAATTAAATACAAATTAATTTATACCTTTTATTTAATGTTTTTTTTCTGGATTTTTTGTTGATATTCTGTCTCTCTCTGTTAAAATAAACCTTCCATAAAAATGATAGACTGTTCAAGTCTTTGTAAGGGGGTAAACTTACAAAATCAGCAGGGGATCAAATACTTATTTTCCCCACTGTATAAGCAAGTTTATTAACATAACATATGTTAGCATAGAGGCTTTTTTATATATGTTTTTCCTATTTTCAGCCATTCATGTATATGTTTTATATTTAAATGTTGTGTAATATCCACAAATATTGAGGATATATATGTGAAAACAGCCTATTTCAGTATAAACCCCAGATCTTGCAACAACGCTGTTGGTAAAATCTGATTCTGACTCAAAGCAATAGATACTTATAAATATATTTAAAAATGCACCCAATAAAACACATTTAATGCTTCTAAATGTTTTTATTTCATTGAATGTATATTTGTCTTGTAAACTAAACTCAAAAAGCTCTTCAAAATCTGCTCGATTTTTTTCGACTTCAGAGCAATATTGACTGAGTTGGCACGACTTGAATTTGTTCAGTTCAAATTGCGGCAAAGAGGCTGCAACACAAGCACCGAAACCTTGTTTTGAGTTGAAAAGAAACTGACTTTATAGTATTAAAAGATCATAATTAGAACGCTCATGTGGCACAGCGGGATAATCTGCTAACACTGGGCTGAGATATTGAGCTCCAAGGTTTGAATCTCGGCTCTGTATATTATATAGAAATAAGTATTTTTGACATATATGTTACATATATGTAAAATAAATTGAGCATACATATTTCTATGAGCCACACTTATATGTCAATATATGAAATTGTTTTAATTTCTAATAGGTTTTATACTGTATACAGTTTGAACAAATATGGGCATATATTTTATATACGTACATGTATTACATTTGTGTATGGGATATATCTTCCATATACTGTCTTTACAACAGAATTGGCCTTGCTTATAGCTGTCTGGATCAAGATCTTTGTAAAGCTACTTTGTGACAATGTCTAGTGCTAAAAGCACCATGAAAGTAAAACAAACAGACAGAAAGCCATTTCAACTAATATATAAAAGATGCAGTGTCTGTCTTTTAAGTGCAAGTGCTCGATTTAATTATCAAGTGCAGCTTTATAAATTTGGTTTACTTATAATGAGCGATAAATTAGATAAAAGCTACTCCAATACTAGTAAAAAGAGTTTAAGAAAACCTGTAAGCACATCCTTTATTTCCATGGTTCACAGCAGCCTTTAGGAATTGAAGCAGTTTCTTTATACTGCTTCCAAATTCAAGGCTCTCTCGACACCACAACAGTGCATGGCGACTATATGCATGGTGTGTTACTTTCTGCAGTGATCTGTTTGTTTAGGAAATCTTTTCAGGGTCAGTGACCATCATTCGTAATCATCGGTGGTAAACAGCAGACCCTTAAAAGCTTTCACTCCTTAGATTTATCCTGGTGGCTCAGAATTTGTTTCTTACTGGAGTGCATTGCAGAAACATTCAGAGACCACCCTCACTAAAACCAACAGTGGCTGTTGCACCACTGTTTTTTTTTTTTTTAATTTAACGGATTGGTTTGTGTGACCACATAACCAAATCTAGCTCTAAAAGGCAATTTCATAGAGCTATCCTGAGGCTCGGAGAGCACTGAGAAGTATTGAATGGAAGCATATAAATCCCGGGAATGCAAAGCCTTGCCTCATGAAGCAGCGTAGAAAAGGAAATGACTTGGTGTTGCAGTGTGTGCACGCGCTACATAAAAAACAAACAAAAAAAACAGTCCAACATGGACTTTCGCATTAGGAAAGGAAAGGAGTCTTAAAGATACCGCTCCATCTCCTTCACTATATTAAAGGTAGAACTGTATCACCCTGTCCACTCCTGGTACAACGAGTACGAGACGCCTCATAAAACGCGAGACATTTGACATCTCATAAAATGGGAGCACGCTTGGTCAAGGAGTGCACACATAAAAGTCTTAGACCGATGAGTCATAACGCTTAGCTTCTGCTGTAGTAATCAAGAACATGTCAAAGCTGCTTAAATCTCTGCCATGACACCAAACCATCGGTCAAAAAAACCAACCAAAATACACAGATTGTAACAAAAGGAGATATTCCTTTAAGAAACTTCATGAGGGATAAAATAAGACGCACTTCGCTTCCATAGCCGACGATGGACTTAAGTTTGAGGCATCCTTTTTTTCTTTTACTCTGCAGGTGAAGACACAAAGGTGTCCCGCCAAGGTCATAAAGAAAAAAAAAAACAACAGCTGGTAGCTCTCCTGTGTTCATTTAAATAAGCATATCCTTTATTCCAGACAACTTGTTCATGGAACAGTGCTCTCTTGCCAAGGCAGACAGGCAGACAGGCAGCTATTTGACTATAGTGTGACTTCTCAGTGGCCATATAAATGGGGCTAGTTTGACATATAGAACAGTAATGTCGTACAAAGGTTTACAAAGATAAAAAGGTGACTACAGCTGCTGACTTTTCTGTGCCCATATAAATAGGGCTAGAAAAAAAATAAGCTGGTAGCTTCCCTGTGTTCATACAAATACGGCTGGCATATTGGTGTTGTGGTGCACTTTGACGTTTTACCGCACTGCTCCAGCCAAGCGCTGAGCAAAGCAGTGGTTTGCGCAGAGGCTCGCGGTTTCGCCGCTTCTCATGTGAATGCGCTCTTAGTGATAAGTGACTACAGCTGGTGACTTTTCTGTGTCCATATAAACAGGGCTATTGTAGAGGACACATAAAAAATGGAACTGTGTGTCTCATATAACTCACAAACTCTCATACAATACTAATAGAATTTATGCAAAGCACTGGTGGGACTGGTCAATACACAGACACAAGCTACTACAGTTAGAAACTTGTAGCCTGACAACATGAGTATGTGTGTAAGCAATGAGGTTACAAGACAAGACTTTGTATTTATAAGGTAGAACGGCATGTACTGTTCCAGCAGTCATTTATTTATGTAAATGGGATGCAGTATTTAGATAAAAACGAGCGCACCGTCATCTTTAGTCCTCTCCAGGACTGCAGGGCTGCTGAGCTGGCCGTCTCCGATGCGGGTAAAAGCCAGCACCTGGATCTCATACTGCACGTACTTGCGTAGATTTCTTAGCAGCACCGACTGAGTTAGGTTGCCTTTCACCACCTGCACCTCCGACTCAGCATCCGAGCCCTTCTCCCTGTACATCACCTGAAGAGGAGCATACATTAAGGGTATTAATGTCAGTTCACTGGGATTTACACTGGATTAAGATTTATTTTAATACACACAGGCATGTGAGCTTTTTTTCTCTATTTGCTATTACGACGGAGCTGGATAAGATTTATCTCCGCAGGTCGTTTTTTTTCCTCCAATGAAAAGCTTCACCGCCCGTCCTAATTACTGTTGACTTTAGTCTGCAAAGCTGTTCTGAACATATGGGTTCACAGCTACTTCTCCTACCACAAATATTTGCCCTTCCGTGAGCTAGATTTTTACCACACAGTCTATTATTAATAAGTGCCATTTCAAAAGTGATCTGCCTTATATAAAAAACTCCAAAATATGATCATAATAATAGATAGACAGCTTTTTTTGTATGACCTTTGGCGAGCATAAGCCACCAGAACAGCTGTAATGTATTTTGGTGTAGCTTCAAAATATCTGCAACCTGTATGAATGGGCAGTGGTGGGCTGTCAGATATCCAATGTTGGGTTCTTGAGCAAGACCTTCAAGGCTTAATCAATTGTTTGGATTGTATTCCGTCACAATTGTAAGTCGCTTTGATTAAAAGCTTTCAACAAATGCCAAAAATGTAAACATACTCTAAAAAAAGAAAACCCAATTTGTTTAAAAGCTTTTCCTGCAATAGAGTTTTGATAATAGTGGTGCAAAACGCTGTCTACTATGCCTATTGGTGTTTAGGACTGATGACTGAGGGCCTTGATCATACTCATCACATCTTTTAGTAATCTTTGTGGACTGTAGACGAAGGTATTGTCATCCTAAAAAGGATTACTCCCATTCAGATAAAAATATTTATTCATATTCATAAAAACTTCAATTTGCAACGACCTTCCCACTAAGGGCACAATCTGACCCGAAATTCGTCGATTAACAGTATCAAAGAGCCAACAGACTCTTTCTAGTTGCAATTGTACATGAACTGTTCTTTTGGTGTATGTTACCCATGCACTTGCCCATTGTTTCAGAATAATAATAATAATAATAATAGTAATAATAATATTAGAAAAGATGACTCATCTGACCAACCCCTTTTTTTTTAATTCCAGTGGACCAGAGATGAGCATTCCTCTTTGCAATAAGTGGTGTATGCACTGCAGCCCCAATCTCACAGCCCTCTCCATATAGCTGTCAGCAGACTAATAAAGCTGAGAGTCTGATCCAGCCTGGCATGCTATGTTTTTCCACTCACTTATAAGGGCTTTATTTATGACCTGGTTTTAAGTTACTTTGGACAAATGTATGATTAAAATATATTGAAAGGCCAGAGTTGCATATGGACAGTTAGAAGAAAGTTCAAAGCAACATACTGTAATATTTACACCGATAAGCCATAACATTAAAACCACCTCCTTGTTTCTACACACAGTCCATTTTATCAGCTCCACTTACCACATAGAAGCACGTTGTAGTTCTACAATTACTGACTGTAGTCCATCTGTTTCTCTACATGCTTTGTTAGCCCCCTTTCATGCTGTTCTTCAACGGTCAGGACTCTCCCGGGACCACTACAGAGCAGCTATTATTTGGGTGGTGGATCATTCTCAGCACTGCAGTGACACTGACATGGTGGTGGTGTGTTAGTGTGTGTTGTGCTGGTATAAGTGGATCAGAAACAGCAGCGCTGATGGAGTTTTCAAACACCTCACTGTCACTGCTGGACTGACAATAGTCCACCAACCAAAAATATCCAGCCAACAGCACCCCGTAGGCAGCGTCCAACTCAAACAGCAGCAATAGAAGAGCGATCGTCTCTGACTTTACATCTACAAGGTGGACCAACTAGGTAGGAGTGTCTAATAGAGTGGACAGTGAGTGGACACGGTATTTAAAAACTCCAGCAGCGCTGCTGTGTCTGATCCACTCATACCAGCACAACACACACTAACAACACCACCGAGTGTAGAAACAAGGAGGTGGTTTTAATGTTATGGCTGATCAGTGTATTTTAAACATCACTAAGTGAATTAAATAGAATGTCCTAAAAAACTAAATTTGATATGTAGAGCCATTAAACTGCCTAAAATCTAAAAGCACACAGCATGGAGAGAAAATAGTATCCAACTGAAATGCAATCACTATAGTAGGAAAAGTGTGAAATGCAAAACACCCATTATTGCTTTTCCACAATGATGCAGAAAATGTGCCAAAATGAATATGTACCGAATTTGGAACATGTCTGAGTAACCACACAGAAGTAGCTGTAATTTTACCACCTTTGTTAGCAACATTAGATGACGTAACTTCTGTTTCTTTGATGCCAGGGCCTCTTGCAACAAATCTACCAGCCAGACTTTGACATTTCTGTAGCTCTTCTGTTTGTTTGTTTAACGCCGTATCAGTACATTGAGGCTATTTATATGGTGGTACATAGGTTGTATCCTAAGTCTATGTCATTATATATATATAGTGTATCACAAAAGTGAGTACACCCCTCACATTTCTGCAAATATTTTATTATATCTTTTCATGGGACAACACTATAGAAATTAAACTTGGATATAACTTAGAGTAGTCAGTGTACAACTTGTATAGCAGTGTAGATTTTAGATAGTGTCTTCTGAAAATAACTCAACACACAGCCATTAATGTCTAAATGGCTGGCAACATAAGTGAGTACACCCCACAGTGAACATGTCCAAATTGTGCCCAAAGTGTCAATATTTTGTGTGACCACCATTATTATCCAGCACTGCCTTAACCCTCCTGGGCATGGAATTCACCAGAGCTGCACAGGTTGCTACTGGAATCCTCTTCCACTCCTCCATGATGACATCACAGAGCTGGTGGATGTTAGACACCTTGAACTCCTCCACCTTCCACTTGAGGATGCGCCACAGGTGCTCAATTGGGTTTAGTCCATCACCTTTACCTTCAGCTTCCTCAGCAAGGCAGTTGTCATCTTGGAGGTTGTATTTGGGGTCGTTATCCTGTTGGAAAACTGCCATGAGGCCCAGTTTTCGAAGGGAGGGGATCATGCTCTGTTTCAGAATGTCACAGTACATGTTGGAATTCATGTTTCCCTCAATGAACTGCAGCTCCCCAGTGCCAGCAACACTCATGCAGCCCAAGACCATGATGCTACCACCACCATGCTTGACTGTAGGCAAGATACAGTTGTCTTGGTACTTCTCACCAGGGCGCCGCCACACATGCTGGACACCATCTGAGCCAAACAAGTTTATCTTGGTCTCGTCAGACCACAGGGCATTCCAGTAATCCATGTTCTTGGACTGCTTGTCTTCAGCAAACTGTTTGCAGGCTTTCTTGTGCGTCAGCTTCCTTCTGGGATGACGACCATGCAGACCGAGTTGATGCAGTGTGCGGCGTATGGTCTGAGCACTGACAGGCTGGCCTCCCACGTCTTCAACCTTTGCAGCAATGCTGGCAGCACTCGTGTCTATTTTTTAAAGCCAACCTCTGGATATGACGCCGAACACGTGGACTCAACTTCTTTGGTCGACCCTGGCGAAGCCTGTTCCGAGTGGAACCTGTCCTGGAAAACCGCTGTATGACCTTGGCCACCATGCTGTAGCTCAGTTTCAGGGTGTTAGCAATCTTCTTATAGCCCAGGCCATCTTTGTGGAGAGCAACAATTCTATTTCTCACATCCTCAGAGAGTTCTTGAATATCCAGTGGCCAGTATAAGAGAATTGTACCAAAAACACAAAATTTAACAGCCCTGCTCCCCATTTACACCTGGGACCTTGACACATGGCACCAGGGAGGGACAACGACACATTTGGGCACAATTTGGACATGTTCACTGTGGGGTGTACTCACTTATGTTGCCAGCTATTTAGACATTAATGGCTGTGTGTTGAGTTATTTTCAGAAGACAGTAAATCTACACTGCTATACAAGCTGTACACTGACTACTCTAAGTTATATCCAAGTTTAATTTCTATAGTGTTGTCCCATGAAAAGATATAATGAAATATTTGCAGAAATGTGAGGGGTGTACTCACTTTTGTGATACACTGTGTGTATATATATATATATATATATATATATATATATATATATATATATATATATATATACACTGTGTATATATATATACATATATATACAGTATATATTACACATATATGTATATATATATATATATATATATATACAGTGTATCACAAAAGTGAGTACACCCCTCACATTTCTGCAGATATTTAAGTATATCTTTTCATGGGACAACACTGACAAAATGACACTTTGACACAATGAAAAGTAGTCTGTGTGCAGCTTATATAACAGTGTAAATTTATTCTTCCCTCAAAATAACTCAATATACAGCCATTAATGTCTAAACCACCAGCAACAAAAGTGAGTACACCCCTAAGAGACTACACCCCTAAATGTCCAAATTGAGCACTGCTTGTCATTTTCCCTCCAAAATGTCATGTGATTTGTTAGTGTTACTAGGTCTCAAGTGTGCATAGGGAGCAGGTGTGTTCAATTTAGTAGTACAGCTCTCACACTCTCTCATACTGGTCACTGAAATTTCCAACATGGCACCTCATGGCAAAGAACTCTCTGAGGATCTTAAAAGACGAATTGTTGCGCTACATGAAGATGGCCAAGGCTACAAGAAGATTGCCAACACCCTGAAACTGAGCTGCAGCACAGTGGCCAAGATCATCCAGCGTTTTAAAAGAGCAGGGTCCACTCAGAACAGACCTCGCGTTGGTCGTCCAAAGAAGCTGAGTGCACGTGCTCAGCGTCACATGCAACTGCTGTCTTTGAAAGATAGGCGCAGGAGTGCTGTCAGCATTGCTGCAGAGATTGAAAAGGTGGGGGGTCAGCCTGTCAGTGCTCAGACCATACGCCGCACACTACATCAAATTGGTCTGCATGGCTGTCACCCCAGAAGGAAGCCTCTTCTGAAGTCTCTACACAAGAAAGCCCACAAACAGTTTGCTGAAGACATGTCAACAAAGGACATGGATTACTGGAACCATGTCCTATGGTCTGATGAGACCAAGATTAATTTGTTTGGTTCAGATGGTCTCAAGCATGTGTGGCGGCAATCAGGTGAGGAGTACAAAGATAAGTGTGTCATGCCTACAGTCAAGCATGGTGGTGGGAATGCCATGGTCTGGGGCTGCATGAGTGCAGCAGGTGTTGGGGAGTTACATTTCATTGAGGGACACATGAACTCCAATATGTACTGTGAAATACTGAAGCAGAGCATGATCCCCTCCCTCCGGAAACTGGTTCGCAGGGCAGTGTTCCAGCATGATAATGACCCCAAACACACCTCTAAGACGACCACTGCTTTATTGAAGAGGCTGAGGGTAAAGGTGATGGACTGGCCAAGCATGTCTCCAGACCTAAACCCAATAGAACATCTTTGGGGCATCCTCAAGCGGAAGGTGGAGGAGCGCAAAGTCTCGAATATCCGCCAGCTCCGTGATGTCGTCATGGAGGAGTGGAAAAGCATTCCAGTGGCAACCTGTGAAGCTCTGGTAAACTCCATGCCCAGGAGAGTTAAGGCAGTTCTGGGAAATAATGGTGGCCACACAAAATATTGACACTTCAGGAACTTTCACTAAGGGGTGTACTCACTTTTGTTGCCGGTGGTTTAGACATTAATGGCTGTATATCGAGTTATTTTGAGGGAAGAATAAATTTACACTGTTATATAAGCTGCACACAGACTACTTTTCATTGTGTCAAAGTGTCATTTTGTCAGTGTTGTCCCATGAAAAGATATACTTAAATATCTGCAGAAATGTGAGGGGTGTACTCACTTTTGTGATACACTGTATATATATTACACGTTTTTCTCCCATTCTCTCCCAATTTAGCGTAGTCAATTTGTCTTCTGCTGCTGGGGGATCCCTGACTGCAGTTGAGGTGGGTATATTGCTGCTCACGCCTCCTCCTCCGCCCTTAATGGAACCCTTTTCCACCCATGCACTATGCACAGACGCCTCTATCCACCAATCAGGGTCCTTACACAGCGTTTGAAGACCCCACCCACATATTTCGAACATCCCTCCCTGCAGGCACCGCCAATTATGCCCGCTAGAGGGCGCCCAGCCGACCGGTGGCAAAGCCGAGTTTTGAAGCGCTGGTGTGCTAGCGGAATATCCCGCTGCGCCACCTGGGCGCCCCATCTATGTAATGTTAAAACAAATTATAACAGCTGTTTTAGCTATTGATAAACTTTGTTTGCACTGTGTGTTTTAGTAATCTGTGATCAGTTGTGTCTGTACCGTTAACCATGCCCTAAAATTCACTAAAGCATTATGATTGGACAGTGATTACTTTTTATTTTGGCACGAATACAGCACTAATTGGACTAAAATACAATGATTGGCGCACAGGTGGCGCAGTGGAATATTCCGCTAGCACACCAGCACCGAGTTTCTGAACTCCTCGGCTGGGCGCCATCTAGCGGGCATAATTGGCAGTGCCTGCAGCAGATACTAATTGGCCACCGTATATGCAGGGTGGGACCCGGACTATGTGTCGGTGGGTGGGTCTTCATACGCTGTGTAAGGACCCTACTTGGCGGAAGAGACGCCTGTGCAGAGTGCAGGGGCGAGAAGAGGAGGGCTGTGCACGTGTCGGAAGAGGCATGTACAGCGACATGCTCTCCTCGGATGCAATCGGGTATCCCTCAGCAGTGGAAGACAAAGTGAGTGTGCTAAATCGGGAGGAAAATGGGGAGAAAATGCATTAAAAAAAATACAATGATTGTACTGTGCATTGTTTTGGTACATTTAAAACACCACACAGTGAAATGTAGTACAGCTGCGAGATGATTGCATGTCAAGCTGATTTGTATTCAAATTTGTCAAAAAAAAAAAAACAGCATTTGTTTTAAATGCAAACCTACATGTATTTTTTTCTCCTAAAACGTTGAGCAACGTTACATCAGTGCAATGCATCTTTTGGTTTGCATTTCATATTTTTCAAGTGTAGTAACTGCATTTACTCTTGGAACTAATTCCTCCATAACAAAGGTCTCTTTTTAACAAAAAAATAAAAAAATTGGGTCTTGCATGACATTTCATCATATGGTGCGTGATCCAAGTGTCTAGGAGGGTGTGATCATGCATGAAAGGCAAACCTTTACCCTGTTAAAAAACATTTATTCAGTAAAGCCAAGGGCTTGAAAAAGGAATTTGGGATTTTTTTACCCTTCTAGTTTCCTCACCTGCAAAGGACTGACAACAGGTTGATGGTTAAGGATGAACTTACCTTATATCCGAGAATATTTCCATTCTGCTGAGGCTCTGGAACTGGCCCCCATGTTACCAGGATGCGTGTGGAGCTCATGGCCTCTGCTGTCACATTCTCTGGAGGTGCAGATGGAACTGTGCAAACAAACAAAATCATCCAAACCATCATCTACATATCATAAATCATAAACCCTTATAGTGCGTAAATGCACCGGATCACATGCATCTTCATTATAAGAAGTACAGAAAAGAAGGGTGGCAGGAAGCTAGAACAAATGACATTAGTGTGTGCGCGTGCAGGTATGCCACCAGCATACTAAGGCAGGTGTGTGAGGACAACAAAACATTTATCCACTCCCAAAAATGTAAACAACAAACCCTTTTCCATAATAACTGTGTATACACCGATCAGCCATAACATTAAAACCACCAA
Source organism: Trichomycterus rosablanca (assembly GCF_030014385.1). Taxonomy (NCBI): domain Eukaryota; kingdom Metazoa; phylum Chordata; class Actinopteri; order Siluriformes; family Trichomycteridae; genus Trichomycterus; species Trichomycterus rosablanca. Next base: position 22,627,220 of record NC_085989.1, on the reverse strand, counting down.
CTTGTTTCTACACTCACTGTCCATTTTGATTAGCTCCACTTACCATATAGGAGCACTTTGTAGTTCAACAATTACTGACTGTAGTCCATCTGTTTCTCTGCATGCTTTTTTAGCCTGCTTTCACCCTGTTCTTCAATGGTCAGGACCCCCACAGGACCACCACAGAGCAGGTATTATTTAGGTGGTGGATCATTCTCAGCACTGCAGTGACAATGACACGTGGTGGTGTGTTAGCGTGTGTTGTTTTTAAATACTGTGTCCACTTACTGTCCACTCTATTAGACACTCCTACCTAGTTGGTTCACCTTGTAGATATAAATTTAGAGACGATCGCTCATCTATTGCTGCTGTTTGAGTTGGTCATCTTCTAGACCTTCATCAGAAGTCATAGGATGCTGCCCACAGGACGCTGTTGGCTGAATATTTTTGGTTGGTGGACTATTCTCAGTCCAGCAGCGACAGTGAGGTGTTTGAAAACTCGAGCAGCGCTGCTGTGTCTGATCCACTCATACCAGCACAACACACACTAACACACCACCACCATGTCAGTGTCACTGTAGTGCTGAGAATGATCCACCACCCAAATAATACTTACTCTGTAGTGGTCCTGGGAGAGGCCTGACCATTGAAGAACAGTATGAAAGGGGGCTAACAAAGCATGCAGATAAAGAGATGGACAACAGTCAGTAATTGTAGAACTACAAAGTGCTTCTATATGGTAAGTGGAGCTGATAAAATGGACAAGGAGGTGGTTTTAATGTTATGGCTTATCGGTGTATATCAGGGTCAGGGATCTATTAAAAGTTGGGCTAAACGAAGTTACTTGTAGTACTCATGTTGAATGCAGCTGATGTGATCAGCATAAAGACCTGAGTAACTTTGATGAAAGCCAAAGTGTTACAGTCAGACATCTATAAGTTTCCGTCAAAGTATCTATAAAACAGCAAAGATTGCTCGGAGGCAGCCATAGTGAGTTCACAGTAAGGGGTATAAAACACAAACCGCTGACAGCGTGCTGAGTGGCTAAGACTTATTGTTGCCAGAGGATACAATGCCTATGGCGTTTCATATAAACAAACAAAAAAAAAGGCTATTGTGGGTCAAACTGCAGATCATTTTAATACTGGTGATGATGGAATGTGTCACAACATTAATACAGTGCACTAATAGCTCTTATGTATGAGGGCTACATAGACACAGTGCCTAAGCCAACCCCTGACAGACAGGTATGTGTGCATTGTTTACTTGGAAAAGAAATGGCACCAGGATGAACTATAGGATGACCTATTGGATCTACCTCACAATGTACAGTGGATAACAAAGGTTGCTGGTTTCAGCCCTGCATCACTGTGTTCAGTCACGATTGTAAGTCACTTTGTATTATTGTTTGTTTGTTTATTAGGATTTTAACGTCATGTTTTACACTTCGGTTACATTCATGACAGAAATGGTAGTTACTCAGTACACAAGGTTAATCACAATTTTGTATGTCCTATTCACCTCACTTGCATGTCTTTGGACTGTGGGAGGAAACCGGAGCACCCGGGGTAAACCCACGCAGGCACGGGGAGAACATGCAAACTCCACACAGAAAGGACCCGGACCGCCCCAACTGGGGATTGAACCCAGAACCTTCTTGCTGTGAGGCGACAGTGCTACCCACTTAGCCACCGTGCTGCCCCACTTTGTACTAAAGCATCAGCTAAATCCTATAAATGGAAATGTATGTACAACCCCAAATCAGACAAAGTTGGGACAGCATGGGAAATGCAAATAAAATACATTTACTTTGACTTTTACTTCATTGCAAACAGTGTGTACCTGAGATATTTCATGTTTTGTCTGGTCAACTTCATTTCATTTATTAAAAAACATCCATTACTGCATTTTAGGCCTGCAACACATTCCAAAAATGTTGGGACAGTAAAGCATTTATTTAATGTTGCCATTCCTTTTCACCACGCTTAAAAGACGTTTTGGCACCGAGGATACCAAGTGATTTAGTGTTTCAGCTTTTATTTTGTCTCATTCTTCCTGCAAACACGTCTTAAGATGTGCAACAGTACGGGGTCATCTGTGTCACATTTTTCGTTTCAAAATTCTCCACACATTCTCTGTTGGGGACAGGTCAGGACTGCAGGCAGGCTTGTAAAGACTAAGCTTGTGCCCTTTAAACTATGATTACATTCACCTGTTCACATCACCTGTTTGGAATCACATCATTATTTAGTTTTTTCACCTCATAACTAGCCATAAATTGCCCCAGTCCCAACTTTTTTTGGAATGTGTTGCAGGCCTGAAATGCAGGAATGGAGGTATATTAACAAATGAAATTAAGTTGAGCAGACAAAACATGAAATATCTCAGGTTTAAACCATCTGCAATGAAATAAAAGTCAAAGTAAATGTAAGGAACACTGCATTTTTATTTTATTTGCATTTTCCATGCTGTCCCAACTTTTTTTGATTTGGGGTTGCAAAATAACTACAAAAACATAATGCATCTCAGTAAGGTCTTGGTCTAAAATTCAAGTCTAAAATTCCTGACACTGTCAAATGTCTTTGCCACATTGACCACTGTCTATTTTAGGACTATCAACTCATGACCAATAATGAATTCTTCTACAATGTTTAATGTGTGTCTACAACCACAAACTTGGGCCAGATATAGTGTGTATAGAGTGTAAATCTGTCTGACTAAATATGAAAAACATCTGCAAATTAAATTGATTCAGAACTGAAGAGCCTGTTGGCTATTCATGTCAAGAACAACATTCATTGTTAAAGGAATTTTAAAGCAGGCTTTCATGTGCCAGTCAACTGTAAGTCAAAGTTTAAACAGTTAAGTGCAGATACAAAGAAAATGCAGATAATAAACATAGCCAAGTTATTAAAATTCCACCAAATCCATTGTATCTTTTATTTGTTACACATTGTCATATTATATATAACTAGACTTTCAGGAGAGACCTGTAAGAAAAATACATATGTGAAAGCCTGAATATGATTTGTAAAGGAAAGCTAGAAAATACCAAGGTTTTAAATATACAAGCATCCTTAAAGAAAACCTGATTTTATTATTCAGCCAGGCAGCATATTCAATACAGCCAAATACACTTGCACCTCCCTCAGCTGAGCACATCTCAATCATACATTATTTTCTGGGTATTGTTTACCAAGCTATTGCTTTTCAAACTGCTTTATTAAAATACTGATTGGTGTACATGCACAACCCTTGGGAGATCAAAAGCCTAATTTATTAGTGCCTTGCAGGATGAAGGATAAAAGATAAGAGGTAAGCTAACAGGCTGTGAAACCTTCAATGATTCTGGCACCGGATGCATGCAGTAAGAGCGCTGCTGGAATAAGCCAGAAATACATGCTGTGCTGAGACAAGGAGACGGTCACTGTGATGATCACATAAACAAACAAAATGAATCAGCAAACCACCTGTTCACAGTTGGAATTGTGATGAGAAGAAAGTAAAAGTTTCCATATGCGCTCTCTGTAAAGCCTTGTTAGGGGTGCTTTTATTTTAAGAGGTGATGCACTGTAAATGACTATACTTTAGGATTTGTAAACGTGTTTCCTCACCCGACTCGCGTGTGCGCCCCTTCACTGGGTCACTCCAAGGCCCGGGGCCAATCGAGTTGAAAGCCTGGATCAGGAATAGGTACTCCGTCCATTCCTCAAGGCCTTCCAGAGTAATCTCTCTTTCCAGTCTGTCGTTCACCAACCTGATGCTGGCATCACCAGGCTTATCGGCTCGCCACAACCGCACCCTGTAGCCCACGCTCTCCGGGTTCCCATTATACTCCGTCTCTGGCAGTGGCTACCAGACAGTGAAAGAGTGAAATAGAGAAAAAAGCAAAGTGGAAAAAACAATATATATCACTTATATTTTACACTACTCAGACTGGTTGGCATGAACACGTTGTGTTGGCCTTGTCTGAACTGCTGCGGATGGTCTATAAAATTGGCATGCCCTCATAAAAGCATAACTCATGCCTAATTATCCTTCCTCATCTTTATGTTCCTTAAAAATCAACTTTCTGGCAGAGCTCCAAGAAAATTAAGCTGACGCCACTGCATGCAGTGGCCGGACGCCACTCCGGCCAGAACATCAGCGCATGTCCATTTTTTAATCTAAGCAGTAAAGAGGCGTATTTAGAACAGCTAAATTTAGGCACATGCTCTCACATATTGGCATTCTTTATTCCACCGGAAAATCAATAGAAGTCTAGAAGAAGGCTGTATTCAGTGGAGCATGCGTAATACAGCGTAATGACCTGCTCTGTGAGATGCATGAGAAAGATCTGGCCTGTCTTTTTCTGCTTTTTTTTGCTGTTACATAGATCACTTCTCAAAGACATGGTTAAAAAGGAATAGCTCTGAATAATGTAGTCAGATCCATCTGTTCTAATGCTTGAAGTAGCATTCTCTTTCAGCATACAGCTGTTCATAATAATGGATCACTTTAAACCATTCCATGGCAACAGGCACAGACTACAAATGTCAGACACATATGAACTACACAAGGTTGGGGTTTCAACCCTAATATAAGTGGGTTTTAGGGCTGAAATGGTTTGCAGAGAGAACCTTGAAGGTTTTATTAGTGTGTATCATTTAAAACCCACAGTCAGTAAAACTGCACCTGATGTGTTGACAAGGTTAGACATATATATAAATATAGTCTATACAATGCACCATGGTTACATTAGCTATCTAAATAACAATGCTTAGACTATGAAACAAATATTCTAAATATTCTTAAATACAGAACCTACAACCTGCAAAACTGCTGTTTTTATTTTAACTTTTACACACAGAACATTTAGCAGCATTTTTGGTTTCACTTACATTCTGTGGCTAAACGGGAAACGGTGTAGTTTGTTTTATTTCATAACACTAATGGATTAATCGTTGAGGATGTGAGATATCTCCAAACCAGGAGAACATAGGTTTTCTTTATCTCAGGCGAGCGATTTATCATTTATAAAGCGGTTTTTATTGTGTGTAAACAGTGTTTTGAGATGTGGCAGTAGTAGATGATTTTTTTAAATGCTAAAAGTTTAAATAGATCAGTGTGTTTTAATTTCTGAATGGCTGTTGCAGATGAGTTGAGAGCTGGCAATAAACGGCGCTCTGTTGGAATGTATCTTCGAGTGTTATTTGCTTTACACACAAACAATGGCCTTATTTACATTAAGTGTTATTTACATTAAGCAACAGTATCGGATTACACGTTTTTTCCTTCCGATATCCAAACCAGTGATTTGGGCCAATATCGGTGCCATCCCTAATAGGTAGAATAAAAAAAATCATGTAATGTCCTCTGTATTTACATATCCTCATTTGAGCTGCCACTAATTTAAGGATAATGCACAAAGATTTAGAGGGAGGAAATTACAGAGGAAGAAACAGCTGACAGTTTGTCAGTAGGTGCTATGAAGTTTTTTACCTGGGTCATAATTCTGGTACTAATTATACTAAGACCTACCGATACTTCAGAATAAATTTGGTCTTGGCTTGACACTTATTAAGTATTCATTTTATGACTACCAGAAAAAAATACTAAATCACAGCACAAAGTAGCATTTGTTTAATTAGTTTGCAAAAACAAAAACATTACACCTTACTGACAAAAAGTGACCCTATAATAATACTGTAATTATTATTATTATTATTAATAATTTTGTATGTGATTACTATACAGTGGTCCCTTTAACTCAACGTTCCCTAAACTCAAAAATCTTTGAAACTCAACACCCTTCGTCAAGAAATTTGTACCCTTAAACTCAACATGTGTGACTGAAGCTTTGTTCAGCGCTCGGCTTGAGCGATGCGGTAAAATGTCATCAAAGTACGAATCTGCATTAAATCCACTCTGAAAGCATCCACGTCTCTGTGTTTAGCTGGATTTTCGTCACTGTTTCACTTTTAAACTTGTGTTACAGCTCAAGGTTCTGAGAAATGGTAAGAATTAGCTTTTCCGAAAGAGTCTAATCATTAAATAAATCTTAATGTGACTTCAAAACACTAAATCTCTCTTAATTATTACTGCTTATTATTATTATAAGTTCTCTCCACTAATTAATATTTATCGTATTTTGTATTGATTTTTAATTTTAATTATTTAATTGTATTTGCTTTTTTTTCTTATGTTATTTTCAGTGTATAAGTGTCAAAACAACTCCATTATTTTACATTAGAATAAATATTTATGCAGTCCTACGGGTCCATGGAACGCATTAACAGGTTTCTCATACATCCTTATGGGAAAAAATACCTTTTTTTTCTTTTTTGACGTTGAGTTTCAAGGTACCTCTGTACATTAAAAAAGATAGACCAAGCCTTGTCATCTTAAAAAACAAAAACAAACCATGTACTTACAATTTACTTGTTTTAGTTCATTATGAGAGAACCTAATTAATATTCTATTATTTTCCACTGGGTTTCTCAATTTTCCCCAGTACTAAATCCAGAAAAAAGAGGAGACTATAACAACATGCTTGGCCAAAATGTAACCACTGATACATTGTTGTAGTTGTGGTGCCCTTTAAAACCATTTGCTGATATCAACCAGCCTGCAGTTTAACAATAAAAGGACACAATGCCTCTTCGGTGATCCAAACTACGCTAGATTCGGGATTTCCATTTGCAGCAATGATGTTCAAATCCATCTATGTATTACTAAGTCATTAAGTAAGCAAATGTACTAAATTAATCGGATTGTAGTGTCAGTAATAAAAGAAATGAGAAGCTCATACCACCCATTGCAGCCAGACGCTGGTCTCACTAGCCGTACGGACGCTTAGACTACTGGGAGCCACATCAGGTGGAGCCTGTAAAGTCTGGATCACACGTGATGGCTCGCTCACCTCGCTTGAGCCAACGATGTTCACCTGGCGCATGCGAAACCTGCACCAATGCACACACGTACATTACATTAATAGTGTTCCAACCAAATATATAAAGCTAGAATACTGTTTAAAGACTAGATAATACAAGATTAATACAAATTGTGCATAAAAAATAGCTCTTGTTACATGTGTACAGTTATTAAAAAAGTAATTACAAATCCCAACAACACTGCTGCACCTGAAATAATATTTATTTGTTTATTAGGACTTTATCGTCATGTTTTACACACTTTTGGTTACATTCATGACAGAACAGGTAGTTACTCGTTACACAAGATTCATCAGTTCAAGTCTTTAATGTCAAACACAGTCATGGACAATTTTGTATCTCCACTTTACCATACTTGCACGTCTTTAGACTGTAGGAGGAAACTGGAGCACCCGGATGAAAACTCACGCAGACACGAGGAGAACATGCAAAATAAAACACAGAAAGGACATGGACCGATTCACCTGGGAATCCAACCCAGGACCTTCTTGCTGTGAGATGAAAGTTCTACCCACTGAGCCACCGTGCCGCCCCACCTGATATAATAATACCAGAACAACACACACTACATGTTATTACCATGTTAGTATCATTAAAGTGTTGAGAATGCTCCAACACCCAAACATTATTTGTTCAGTGGTGGGTCCTATGGGGGCCCAGAGACAGTACTTGGGGCTACAGTCAGTACTTATATACCCATAAAGTTTACCTGTATGGCAGGTGTGGCATCACACAAAATAATTTATGTACCAAAATGGTATACCTAATAAAGTGCTCAGTAAATGTGTGCAGTTTGTCTACTCTTCAAATTATTTGGTGCACATTTATGAATTACGCCTCTGGTATACAAGACAAAGACTAGGTTGAGAGTAGAACAAAAATAGCAGCTAGAAATGTAGGTGTATGTGCTGACCTGTAGTGTGTGAACGGATTAAGGTTGGGCACTTCCAGGACCTGAGCATCTGGATCATTCTCTTTCTCATACAGCACCTTCCATTCCTCGTCTTCTCCTGTGTTACCCACCTGCATAACATCAACTCAACATTTTATACTGACCACTAGAATTCATGGTATCTAATCCAGAGCAGATTAATGTAATAATGATGCAGAACACAGTGGGTTAAATCAGACTGAGGTTAATGCAGCCCAGAAGCTGGAGATTGACTACAGACACACTGCATGCACAGTTTAAAAGCATTTTGAAAGATATGCGAGGCCGAAAGCAGGAAGGTACAGGTTTAAGTGTTCTCTATGCAGCACAGCAGCAGATGTGGCTCTTGATTCAGAGTGCCAGCCGGGTCTGAACCAATCAAAGCTTGCAGCACTCAAAGAGATTTACGATGACCAATGGGGTGTACTGGATATGGTAAGCATTTATGCCAATGTGATCGATGTGCGATGCGTTGCACCTTATGCCAGTGACTGCTGCTGTATTTCATAGCTAGTGAGTATGCAGCAGCTCACACTCTTCCTTTCTCCCGTCAGTGACAGATTTCTGCAGCTGCAGATAGCCCTGCCTCAATCAACTTAGCAATTCAAGTGCCTCTAGATGAAAGGCTGAGCCTCCCTCTGCAAGTCCGGGGCCAGTTTTGACTTCAAGGTTAAGTCAATTATGAATAATAACTCACTACTATGATTCAGTCTGTTATCACTTTAGCAAAATTTGCCAGCAATCTGAGCTGGACAAAGGTGGTTGTTTCAAGCTAATGAATAAATACTTTGACAATTAAGATGAAAGAAGGAAATATACAAAACATGGCCAAATGTATGTAGACACCCATTTTATTTAGTAGGTTTGGGTTTTTACTTACAATTGCATCAGTATCCATACACAAAAACTGGCAATAAATGAGGTACAGATGAGGGTCTTTTACCATGGCGCCACCATAATCCAATTTTTCCTGCTAGAGCTAAAGATTGAAACCAGGCAGCTGTAGCCTAGTGATTAAGGTACTGGACCAGTAATCAGAGGGTTGCTGGTTCAAGCCCCACCACTGCCAGGTTGCCACTGCTGGGCCCTTGTGCATGGCGCTTAGCCCTCAATTGCTTAAATTGTGTACTGTCACAACTGTAATCAAAAATGTAAATGTAAACCACTATGCGCTGAAGCATATGCTATATTAAAATATGGGTTTGCATTACTTACTACTAAGATCCAAACTATCTCAGCACAACCTTGGTTGGGTGCTTTATGAAGCGGGCTCGCATTAGCTAAAATGTTGTAACCCACACTTCCCTTGGACACTCATGCTTTATTATTTGATGTAAATCAGAGCTTTAAAAATACTAGACAAACACACAACTACAATCAGTGCAACCTGTAAACTCTCGTGGAGAAGGAATTATATATTATAGCTATTTTGCTGTTTTGTTGGGCCATATAAATCTGTTTATAAATATCATAACACTACAGCCTAAAGTAAAAAAAAAAAAGGAGTTTAAGAAAGGCCCATTCTTTTTTTTTCTATTTAATTTATGCATTTTCTCCCATATTCTCCACAATTTAGCATAGTCAATTTGTCTTCCGCTGCTGGGGGATCCCTGATTGCAGTCCAGGTGTGCTGCTCACACCTCCTCTGACCTGCGTGCAGCCCTTAGCGGAAGCCTTTTTCACCTATGCACTCTGCACAGGCGCCTCTCTATCAGCCAAACAGCATTTGAAGACCCCACCCACATAGTCCGGTCATCCCGTCCTAGCAGAGACGTGTCTGCTGCAGACACTGACAATTATGCTTGCTAGATGGTGCCCAGCTGACTGGTGGCAACGGCGAGTTTCGAACCGAGGAGTTCAGATTCTTGGTGCTGGTGTGCTAGCGGAATATCCCGCTGTGCAACCTGGGCGCCAAAAAGGCCCATTCTTGTTTCAGCATGGTAATGCTCTCATGCACACAGTAAGGTCATTTTAAAATGCTTTGATGAGTCTGAATTAGAAAAACCTTGACTAGACTTTATGGATCCGAGACCTTCAACACCTTTGGGATTAAATGGAACACTTACTGTAAGCCAAGCATTTCTGTAAGAACATCAATGGTTACTAAGAGAAAGAACCAGTGACATTCTGAATAGTAGTACAGTACCTTAACCTCTGAGTTACAACTGCCCTTGTGTTGTGTTTTAGAATCTAATAAAAAGCCTTCCCAAATGAGTGAAGGCTTTTATAGCAGAAAACGATGGATTTATTCCACATTAAAGCCCATGGATGTGGATGTAATGTTTGGATATCCACATACCTTTGGCCATTTAGTGTATACTGTTTCTAATTTTGCACCTGATTGCAAAGCCATATGCAATGATATAACAGTGGCTTCACATAGCAGTACATGCAAATTTACATTTTGACTAATAGAATGCTCTAGACTACTCACCTGCCCTTCCACAATCCACTTAGAAATGGATGTTTTTCCATCATCCCCGGCATGGAATTTCAGAGTTGCTGATCGAGGGCTTATTTTTGAGATCTGAAGGCTTGACGGAGGTCCAGGAAGTTCTATATATAGAAAAAAAACATCAAAACAATTATTTAAAGATAATCCCACAACATGGAAAAGAACGTAATGACTAATGATTTAGATAACGTTTTGTGTAATTGGTTTTCTGAACATCTTCAGATGGTATAAATCTTGGGAGCACTATAAAAAGGTCTCTCTCTTTGAAGAACTGTGCTAAAAGCCTCATTTTTAATATCAGCGAAACTTTGATGAAACAGCAGAGAAATCAAATTAAATAACAGACGATAGCCCTGCATCTGTCTGAAATTCCCACTGAGCTTTGTAGCTGTCTGTTCCTCTAACGTCCCACAATATGCCATTTATCAGCAGGCAATATGGCTCCAGCTTGGCATACAGCCACTTTAACATTTGTCTTTTTCTAGGACCAAAATTCAGCTTTGGAGCTAGTTTAGGTGAATATTTTCCCTTTACAGCTTTATGTGATTTATAGATAAGCATGTGCGATAACTTGCCAGCTTCTAAGTGAAAAAGGCCAGCATAGAGGATCATCACTCATTTTCATAACCACAAGCTGAGGCAGATCGCCCTGGGACAAGTAACATAAGCTCTGTCATGGATTCTCGTGAAAATATGGCTTCTTAGTGGGTAGAAAGAAGGGTGTATAAATAAATCAGTGATTGCACACACACATATGAGTGCATGCTTTTTTTTATATGAAACTATATATTAAATTCTAAGTTTGTTCCTATCCTAAATGTTTCAATACACAAAATTAAAACATTTTGTGTACTAAAATGTGTTCAGACACCGATCAGGCATAACATTATGACCACCTCCTTGTTTCTACACTCACTGTCCATTTTATCAGCTGTACACTGCTTTGATGGTACCACAGCAGCACTAGCGTGATGTTGCACGTCTATATCATTTCATTAAGCTTCTTAATCGCGGAGATCCTAGAATACGAGTTCAGTTAGGGCGCATTCACACACGCCGCGTACTTGCTTCGTTGGACTTCGTTGCGCTTTTTGTGATTGCCGCGGCGATCAAAGCGTAAAAAGCTTCTCATATGAATGAGCCTTAACACTTACTTTGTTTACATCGCTTAGAATTTTGAGTACGTTTTGAGTGAATGTGTAGCTTAGAATCTGGGCTAATTTTGTCTTTACTGTACTTTGGACTTAATGAGACGTGGCTTTTTTCTGCTATAATTTAAGCACTTTGCTTTGTGTACGGAATGCCATAAACACATGCTGCACTTTGTTTAATATGGAGCACTTGAGAATTTGATAATATGGACATAAACCCTGTTTACATTTAGTTCTGTGCCATATTATTATGCCATACATCTTGTTAAAATAAAAGAAGCGTAAATGAGATTCTGAATTACATTTTTTGAAGGATAATTAATCGTTTAGATTAATCGACTAATCGATAGTCTATAGATTAATCGATAGAAATTCATTAGTGGCAGCCCTAGTAGAGAAATAGATGGGACTACAGTCAGTAATTGTAGAACTACAAAGTGCTTCAAAATGGTAAGTGGAGCTGATAAAATGGACAGTGTGTGTAGAAACAAGGAGGTGGTTTTAATGTTATGGCTGATCGGTATACGCACATTGCTTATATTATTAGTTAGCCTGGCTTAATAAATAGAAAGGATCAATAGCTACATTGCTGAAGAAGTAAATACATTTGAAGTGTGCCAGCAATTGCCAATATATTAATTATAATTACTAATGGTACAAAACCACTTCTCAGTTTAATTTACTCAGTGGTAGAGCCCAGTATATTGGTGATTCAGAGCAAGTCATTTTCTTTGGCTGGTAGCCCATTGGCTGTTGCTGTTTACTAATGCTATTAAAGCAGCTCCAAACAAAATCAGAGAAAGCAAAGCTGTGATCTGACAGGAACACTGACATTCTTGGTTCCATACGTCTTTATAGTTTTCATAATATTTTTCTTTAATAAATACCATTAGCCTTCCTGGTTCTAATGTTTTGGCTCATTAGTGTATGTACGTACACGTTGGTAAATTTCTATATAATGTTTACAGTTAAGGAGGTTGTTGGGTTTTGTGTTTGAAGAACACCTTACCTGGGGGAACTCCTGATGAAATGGTAGAAGAGGAAAGCATTCCTACACCTGCCCCAGTCATAGCTGCCACCTCCAGGGTGTATGTAGTGAGAGAGGTGAGGCCAGTTACCTTGTACTCCAGTGTGCTGTTGGGCATTGTGCGTTCTACACGTGACTCCTTCTGGCCCTGTGCCTCCCAGGACACAAAGTAACCTGTGAGAAACAAAGAGCCATGGCTCAGAAAAACACTTAAGGTCTCAGAGTCATAACCACTAAACAACTAATGGCTGATTGCTCCAGGGAATAAGGCCATTCTGAACTCCTCAATTTTACACCCTCTAAAGTGTGACAAACACCCTCATGAGACCAGAGCAGAAGTCTTAGGCTAGAAATAAACAATCACATGCTCTCCACTGTGCAAAATGAAGAAACGTAGTGGGGTGAGTGGTCCAGACCTTGGACCCCGCTGCCTAACCTGGATCTAACTGAGACTAATAGCCAGCAGAGGTCCAGTGTAATTTGCTGTTTATTGGAAGTATTTTCCACCACAGTCAGCACTGTTTCCAATCACTGAATGTCCTGTTCCATTGAAGCATTCATAAATCAAGCTTTGCAGTAAGACAACTCGCTCGAAAACAAGCATACCCAACATTCAAAGGGCACCGAAGCTGGGTTTACTGCTATAGACAAGAGCTGTTCACTCTAATGCACTTCTAATCTCATCCGTCTCCCCGTGCTTAATCTGCATTCAATGCCTTCCCTTCACTAGGGCTGTTTAATCTACATCCAGCATCATAGTGCCCCTCCACATTCATCTTCATCTCTTTTCCTCTCTATTAAGCTTGCGTGGGAGGAAGTCTTTAATCTTCTTGAATCCAACATCTCAGGCATCTCAGAATAAGACTCCTCAAATTTTTCATACATTTCAAATCTATTCTGTTAAAAACAGTAACTGCGAGACAAGATGCATGAACACACATTTTCAGTCTCAATTTTTTTTTCTGGCAACTGAACTGGGGATAAAACAAAAGAACCAAAAGTAAATCATTAATAAAAATACAAACACTAACATTCTTTGCTAATGAAAATGCAACAGCTCTAAACTGATTTACCTTGTGCTGTGTAATGAAGTCCAATTTTTCCCCAATTTTCTCCCTAATCTAGTCATATCCAATTACCCTGATTGCATAACGCTTCACCTCTGACGATACAACCCTCCACTGCTGACTGAGGAGCCTCGCAACTGACTCACACCCTGATCCTCATTATTCCTCGACTTTGTGCAGGTGCCATCAATCAGCCAGCAGGCCGTCATTGCACCAGTTATGAGGAACCCTGTCCGGCTTTCTCACCCTGTGAACAACAGCCAATCGTTGTTCATGTAGACGCCCAGTCCAGCCGGATGGCAGAGCTGAGATCCCAGCATATTTGATTTTTATTTAAGAACAAGGAGAAACCTAATATGCAGTGAATCACCCTAACAAACAAATGTGCACCACTGCCGTGAAAGGTGCCTTGAAAAAACAAAGAATAGGATTTTTTTTATTTTTGCACATCTAAAGCCTACAGCTCACTACACAACTTTAAAACCAACAGGTCACGGCCTGGGATTGATTTGAAGGGTTGCGAGCAAGAGCGGGCGGGTAAACATGCTACACAGGCAGAAACAGTCATAGAAGATTGTAAAGTCATGCTTAAAATTATAACTAAATATTAAAAGTATTTCTCCTTTTTTACTTGTAACAATGTTTTTATTTATGTTTAAATAGTTCCAGGCCTTTTATAAGCTTTTTGTGGGCTTCTCACACAAAAGAAAGACACCTGAGGCAAACTCCACACAGAAAGGACGCTGGCCGCTCCACCTGGAAATCAAACCCCGAACCTTCTTGTTGTGAGGCAAGTGAGTGCTACCCACCGAGCCACCATGCCACCCAAATCTTTGATAAAAGTGGATATTTCACCCTAAATTTATGGAAGATATTGTGCAAAGTGTATAGACAGCTCCCACAATAGCTTTTAAGCAAGACACACATTGTTTTTACACTGTTTTTTAAATATGCTTTAGCAAGTTTCAGCTCACACTTAACTTATTCGGTCTCGTTTCATTTACACTGGCAGCCTGTTAAGCTTTGCACTGTCTACAAAATCCGAATTTCAAATGTTTACAGTTTGACTCCTATATGTATCTTACTGATCTTCTAAAGCAGCATAGCCAATTCTGTTCGTTTTCTTTAGCTAAGGCTGACCTTCTATTATTACTGATGATTTGGCTGTTGAAAGATAAACTCTCAGGTTGTGGTGGGTGCAGTTTACTAGGCGGAATCACTGGGAGCAATTTAGTAACACATCCTGGACAGGACGCCAATACATTACAGGTCCTCGGCCACCCCCAGCCCCCCTCAGACATAGACAATAATGTTTGTATGTAAGTACCCACCAGTTGATAGCACTGCTATGGATGCAAACCCTGGATCCCAGTGGTTGAGGGCTGGTGTAAATTACTGTCATGCCTGCAATTCTCTTGGCTGTTTCTTATCAATAGGCTTTAGTCACTACTGAATAACACTACATAATATATTAAAACATGCTCAAATATTCAGATGAATTGGAGATCAGAAATTAGGGTACAATTATTGCTGAACCACTAACACTATATGACTGGTCTTGATGGGCATGTACCAAATTAATACTGATAAGGTAATGTGAGGTAATAAGGTAATGTTAATACTGATAAGGTAATGTTTACTATGGAAGCACTTCTGTAAGTCGTTCTGGATAAGAGCGTCTGCTAAATGCCAAAAATGTAAATGTAAATCTGGTAAGTAATCTATGCAAAGCTAAGGCACCTTTTAAAACATTTTGATGGTTGGGAAGCATGGTTTAAAACTGAGTATTGTGGACAAAGCAAACATTTAGTAACAACGTTACTTTGGCAACAAGGAACAAAAAAAAGTCAAGACTGAGAATGGTGACTAAAGTAAACTGATGTTCTTAGTTCTGGACAGCAAACACAGCTTTTAAGCCAAACCTGTGAATCAAACTTACCTGTGATGATCCCATTTTTCTCCACAGGCTCTTCCCAGCTAACTCTAAGAGACGTGTCAAGGATTTCTGTGAAGCTCAGATGCCCAACAGGGCCTGGAACTGAGGTAAACAAACGAACACAGACATGATAGAAACAATGACAAAATGCCACAGGGTTTAACCGGCCCAAAGCTGCGTTCCAACACGTTGCTCTGCACCGCTGCTGATGAGCTAATCAAATTACCCTCACTTGTAGAATTATGAATGGATTTATGCACACTCCAAAATGTCAAAGCGTGTTGACATTATATTTCTGGAACAATGAGTTTAATTAAAGTCACTTTTTAGACTATAAAAAATTAGCATACAGCACAATGCCCTTTGCAGCCACAAACTAAACAGCAGTAAAGTCTTTCAGAACCACTGGTTAGCAACACATCCTAGTGACAGAGCATATCAATTATGCAAAACAAGGAAATTCGGTCTTTAAGCAATTAATGAGTGCAACATGTTTAATCTTCAGGACTCTTCTTGTGGCTAAGATAAAGTCCTCCCCTGAAGTCATGTTTTTTTTAATCAGAGAATAGGTCAGTACTCACTGTCCTCGTGCGTCTGGACCAGTTTTGACGTGCTGCGTGGGCCGTTTCCTGGAGTGGTAAAACACAGCACTGAAGTTAGGTACCAGGTGAACTTTTTAAGGCCGCTGATGTAGCCCAGGTGACGGGTGCCATGGTAATCCGGGGTTATAGTCACGACGGTGATGGCATCTGGAGAGTGCTCAGGCCAAGCCATTAACTAAACAAACGAGACAGGAAGAGAAGTCATTAAGATGCTGAATCTCAGAACTCTAAACAACACTAGGTCACCGAGATCAACTTTCAGTCGTCTGTTTGTCTAAAGTGAATAAAATGTAGCATCTGATGTCTGAAGCCTAAACAGTTTGTAAACAGGGCGTCTGGTTACACAAAAATAGACATTTCAATAGCAAGTAGAACACAGTATGTTCTTTAAAAGCAGGAAAAGTGGATTACCTTATAACCTTGATTAATGCCATTGATGAACTGCTGTGGAGGAGGATTCCATGTGAATTTGATTGTGGTTGAGTTGACAGCTACAGCCTCTACATCCTGAGGGGGTGCTGTGGGAACTAGTCAAAAGAAAAGAAAATATGTATAGTTTTTTTCTTCATTTCTATCTATAGTGCATCACTTAATTATTCACACCATGAGGCCATATAGAAATATAGAATAGCCAATTTACATGTTCTATGTTTTTAGGAGGTATACACCGATCAGCCATAATATTAAAACCACCTCCTGGTTTCTACACACTGTCCATTTTATCAGCTCCACTTACCATATAGAAGCACTTTGTAGTTCTACAATTACTGACTGTAGTCCATCTGTTTTTTTGCAAGCTTTTTTAGCCTGCATTCACCCTGTTCTACAATGGTCAGGACCCCCACAGGACTACCACAGAGCAGGTATTATTTAGGTGGTGGATGATTCTCAGCACTGTGGTGACACTGACATGGTGGTGTTGTGTTAGTGTGTTTTGTGTATGAGTGGATCAGATGCAGCAGCTACTGGAGTTTTTAAATACTGTGTCCACTCACTGTCCACTCTATTAGACACTCCTACCTAGTTGGTCCACCTTGTAGACATAAAGTCAGAGACGATCGCTCATCTATTGCTGCTGTTTGAGTTGAATCTTCTAGACCTTCATCAGTGGTCACAGGACGCTGCCTACAGGGCGCTGTTGGCTGGATATTTTTGGTTGGTGGACTATTTTCAGTCCAGCAGTAACAGTGAGGTGTTTAAAAACTCCATCAGCACTGCTGTGACTTATCCACTCATACCAGCACAACACACACTAACACACCACCACCATGTCAGTGTCACTGCAGTGCTGAGAATGATCCACTACCTAAATAATACCTACTCTGTAGTGGTCCTGTGGGGGGTCCTGACCATTGAAGAACAGGGTGTAAGCAGGCTAAAAAAGCATGCAGAGAAACAGATGGACTACAGTTAGTAATTGTAGAACTACAAAGTGCTCCTATATAGTAAGTGAGTGTAGAAACAAGGTGGTGGTCATAATGTTATGCCTGATCGGTGTATATAATTCTCAGTGCATGTTAAAAAAAAATAAAGATACATAATAGCAGGCCAAACTCCTCTCAGACAGTTGAGATGTGAAAGGATGAGATGTGAAAGCAGGTCTTCAGGACTCTTGACATATCCCATTGGTACCAGCTTAAAACAATGATAATTTACTTCAATAATAATTTTCACTAATTGATTCATCTTGGTCAGGATTATGGTGTATTATTACAAAACACAATTACCACCATGTATTTAGTATTTACCCTTTAATGAATTTTAAAGTATTTCTCTCAGACCTGCTCATATATGAGTGGCAAATATGCATAGTAAAGTTGACAGGAGTTCTAAACGCTTAATCCCAATTAAATTTAGGTTTAAAAAAACATGTACGTTATGGCCAAATCTCAATCATTTTTCTTAACTAAGAGACGGACATATGCATAAATCTGACTGAATGACGAAAGAGCACTTAATACTTCAAGTCCCATTTCGCCGTGGCCTACAGGATCATTTGTTCTAAATTAAGCTCTCACCTTTGGCTGCTAAGACTTTTCAGCACTGAGATGATAATGGATCAGAATGACCTATTCTCTTTTCATGTCCGTATTCCTAGAGCAGGCTAATAATTGGTTAGGAGGAAATATGGTTGCAAAAAGCACTTCAAAAGGTCCAGAAGCCCACTTTTACCATCTAAAAAAATATCTACAAGAATAAAAGCTAACGTTCCAGATGCAGTGGCTCTTGTCTAATGGCCAGTGACTTCTAACATCATTGAAAGCTCTTACTGCACAAATCCTTGCTGTGGAGAAGAGGTTCTCCACTCTACAATATATAAGCAAATGTACACGTTTTACCGCTCACAGCTACCCTCTTCAACCTGATGACCTTGAACGCTATATGAAAAAAGTGGAACATCATAACTTGAATGTAATCACGGCAATTATGGTTGTTGATGGCCAAGACATTACATTCCTGCAGTAGTTTTAGGAAAAGGTCTGCTCTACTGGTCTTTATTAAGCTAGTATATAAACTACATGGTCAGAAATATGTGGACACACATTACATTTAAAAACATTTGTTGAACATTTCATTATAGTTGGTCCACCATTCTAGGAGGCTTCCAGTTATTTATTATTTATTTATTAGGATTTTAACATCAAGTTTTACACACTCTGGTTACATTCATGACCACAGGTAGTTACTCATTACACAAGATTCATCAGTTTACAAGTTTAATGTCAAACACAGTCATGGAAGATTTCGTATCTCCAACTCACCTGCATTTCTTTGGACTGTGGGAGGAAACCGGAGCTCCCAGAGGAAACTCACACAGACACGGGGAGAACATGCAAACTCCACAAAAAAAAGAACCCAAAACGCCCCATCTAGGGATCGAACCCAGGACATTCTTGCTGTGAAGTGACAGTACTACCCACTGAGCCACCGTGCCGCCCAGGAGGCTTTCTACTATATTTCGGAAAATGGTGCGTGTCTATTGTTCCACATGATTATTGGTAAGGTCGAGCACCAATGTTGGGTAATCAGGCCTTGTTTACTGTTGCCATTTCATATTCCGTATCAATCAAACTCTACAGCTGACATTGTACATTTGGGAGGGTAGCCATGTGCCAAACCCAGTTTCTTTCTTTTATTTTTCCTCTTAATTGAAATGTTGCTAATTATAATCTCTGATATACAGTGTATCACAAAAGTGAGTACACCCCTCACATTTCTGCAAATATTTCATTATATCTTTTCATGGGACAACACTATAGACATGAAACTTGGATATAACTTAGAGTAGTCAGTGTACAACTTGTATAGCAGTGTAGATTTACTGTCTTCTGAAAATAACTCAACACACAGCCATTAATGTCTAAATAGCTGGCAACATAAGTGAGTACACCCCACAGTGAACATGTCCAAATTGTGCCCAAATGTGTCGTTGTCCCTCCCTGGTGTCATGTGTCAAGGTCCCAGGTGTAAATGGGGAGCAGGGCTGTTAAATTTGGTGTTTTGGGTACAATTCTCTCATACTGGCCACTGGATATTCAACATGGCACCTCATGGCAAAGAACTCTCTGAGGATGTGAGAAATAGAATTGTTGCTCTCCACAAAGATGGCCTGGGCTATAAGAAGATTGCTAACACCCTGAAACTGAGCTACAGCATGGTGGCCAAGGTCATACAGCGGTTTTCCAGGACAGGTTCCACTCGGAACAGGTTTCGCCAGGGTCGACCAAAGAAGTCGAGTCCACGTGTTCGGCGTCATATCCAGAGGTTGGCTTTAAAAAATAGACACATGAGTGCTGCCAGCATTGCTGCAGAGGTTGAAGATGTGGGAGGTCAGCCTGTCAGTGCTCAGACCATACGCCGCACACTGCATCAACTCAGTCTGCATGGTCGTCATGCCAGAAGGAAGCTGACGCACAAGAAAGCCCGCAAACAGTTTGCTGAAGACAAGCAGTCCAAGAACATGGATTACTGGAATGCCCTGTGGTCTGACGAGACCAAGATAAACTTGTTTGGCTCAGAGGGTGTCCAGCATGTGTGGCGGTGCCCTGGTGAGAAGTACCAAGACAACTGTATCTTGCCTACAGTCAAGCATGGTGGTGGTAGCATCATGGTCTTGGGCTGCATGAGTGTTGCTGGCACTGGGGAGCTGCAGTTCATTGAGGGAAACATGAATTTCAACATGTACTGTGACATTCTGAAACAGAGCATGATCCCCTCCCTTCGAAAACTGGGCCTCATGGCAGTTTTCCAACACGATAACGACCCCAAACACAACCTCCAAGATGACAACTGCCTTGCTGAGGAAGCTGAAGGTAAAGGTGATGGACTAAACCCAATTGAGCACCTGTGGCGCATCCTCAAGTGGAAGGTGGAGGAGTTCAAGGTGTCTAACATCCACCAGCTCCGTGATGTCATCATGGAGGAGTGGAAGAGGATTCCAGTAGCAACCTGTGCAGCTCTGGTGAACTCCATGCCCAGGAGGGTTAAGGCAGTGCTGGATAATAATGGTGGTCACACAAAATATTGACACTTTGGGCACAATTTGGACATGTTCACTGTGGGGTGTACTCACTTATGTTGCAGCTATTTAGACATTAATGGCTGTGTGTTGAGTTATTTTCAGAAGACAGTAAATCTACACTGCTATACAAGTTGTACACTGACTACTCTAAGTTATATCCAAGTTTCATGTCTATAGTGTTGTCCCATGAAAAGATATAATGAAATATTTGCAGAAATGTGAGGGGTGTACTCACTTTTGTGATACACTGTATTAAAAGCCAGCCATTATTTTACATATGTCTAATGTCATCAGGCTATTGAACACACCTAGATAAGATGCCATCAAACACAAGCTGTCAGTCACCAGAGATGGCTTGGTGTCACATAATTGACAAGGGAGACAAGGATGCCATTCCTTCCATCAAGTGAGCAGCTCACAGTTCCTGGCCACAGATGTGTTATAGAATCATTAGGACTTGAACCTGTTAACCCTCAGTATTATAGATCAAATGATTTTCTGTTGCTTCACTCACGAGCCATGTCAGACTGTCAGACTGCTCATCACTCCATGGAACATGGTTCCAATGTGATTTATTCAGTACCAGTTCAACTAATTGGGTGTTAATGCTTGTGACAATTGTAGGAAGTTCATGGATTTTCATGGGCTAAAACCCACTGTTGCAAACAAGTCCTGGCAATGTTTATGCTTTAAGTGCTTCAGCATTTGCAAGTCAATTACTTATAAATCAATTGATAAGCTTTATTATAATGACTCTTTAAAATACAGCAATATTGTAAAAAAAAAAAAAAAAAAAAAAAAACTCAATTTTTTGTATACCCCATCCTATTGTCCATATTTGACTACTGAGACAGCATGGTTGATTTTATGCACCTCTCAGAAATGGTTCCCGAGTTAATTGCCGAATGTATTAATTAAAGAAGTGTCCATATATACTAATCAGCCATAACATTAAAACCACCTCCTTGTTTCTACACTCACTGTCCATTTTATCAGCTCCACTTATCATATAGGAGCACTTTGTAGTTCTACAATTACTGACTGTAGTCCATCTCTTTATCTGCATGCTCAGGACTCTCCCAGGACCACTACAGAGCAGATATTATTTGGGTGGTGGATCATTCTCAGCACTGCAGTGACACTGACATGGTGGTGGTGTGTTAGTGTGTGTTGTGCTGGTATGAGTGGATAAGACACAGCAATGCCGATGAAGTTTTTAAATACCTCACTGTCACTGCTGGACTGAGAATAGTCCACCAACCAAAAATAACCAGCCAAAAGCGCCCCGCGGGCAGCGTCCTGTGACCACTGATGAAGGTCTAGAAGATGATCAACTCAAACAGTAGCAATAGATGAGCGATCGTCTCTGACCTTACATCTACAAGGTGGACCAACTAGGTAGGAGTGTTTAATAGAGTGGACAGTGAGTGGACACGGTATTTAAAAACTCCATTGGCATTGCTGTGTCTGATTCACTCATACCAGCACAACACACACTAACACACCACCACCATGTCAGTGTCACTGCAGGGCTGAGAATGATCCACCACCCTAATAATACCTGCTCTGTAATGGTCCTGGGAGAGTCCTGATCATTGAAGAACAGGGTGAAAGGGGGCTAACAAAGCATGCAGAGAAACAGATGGACTACAGTCAGTAATTGTAAAACTACAAAGTGCTTCTATATGGGAAGTGTAGCTAATAAAATGGACAGTGAGTGTAGAAACAAGGAGGTGGTTTTAATGTTATGGCTGATCAGTGTATTTCTGACTACAAGTGATGATCACTCCCCTAACCTGATAAAGTGGTTGGTAAAAATAAATGAATAAAATAAATAAATGTAGTGCTGCAGTTTATTAGTTTATTGCTAATTAATTGACCCTGGTTGCAGGAATTAACCTTCAGTAAAAATCAAATAAAGGTCTGATTAAAATTATATGTCTACACAAAGACAGTCCTTCTAAACAAATGGAAGATCTGTGTGTGAAGTTGATACATTTGCCCCTCTTCAAAATCTGAAAATTGACCAATCAAGTGTGTCTTAGAAAATACACTCTAGCTTTGTCTTCTCATTGAGCCTCCTTAGTGAAGAATAATTATTTAAAGCCACAGAGCAGAAAAATAGCCCAGGGAATAATTGATGTAATAGTTTTGAAGAGGATTAACATCAGCGTGAGTCTGCAGCTTATGAAACGAGTGCCGTGTCTGATCATGGCCAATCTGCTCCCAGCAGGAAAGAGTTGTGTAAAACATGTGCTGATTTCAACTGCTCTGGCTAGCACATCCCCTGCTGTCCTTCTTCCCATCACTCCATCTGCCAACTAACCTACAGAACGAAGTTAGAGAAAAAAAGGAAGGAGAGTGATTGAGGCTGGAAGGTCTCACCTCCCTGGAGCGTGTATTCAGAGACGGGCTGGCTGAAGACGCCAAGACCCGCTCCCGTGTACGCAGCCACCTGGATCTCGTACTGCGTCCAGATGATGAGCTCTGTGATGAGGCAGTAGTTGATGTCAGGGCTGGTGATATTCCGCTGTTGATACTCGCCAGGGAGCCCTGCCAGCCGATACCTACGGAAGGGAAAAATTGATGAATCCATGGATGAATAGTTTAGCCACGCTGATTTTCTAGCAGGTTGCTGCTTTATTAGAAGCCAGTGCATGGCACACAATAAAGCAGTGTCACCTGGTATGAGTCAGCTAACTACAACTTATATTATTTTTTAACCATTATTTCCCCACATTGTGAAGTTCAGCTCACCATGTATTGATGTGCACAAGTCCCCAAGGACTTGACTGGATTATTTACAGTATCAGGCAAAAGTTTAGGCCACTATTAGATTTGTTGGTATAATGGCAATATACAGTATAATTATTTCTCAGTCTCTTCGAGAGAATACAACCAGAAAATACATGTGACCTTCCCTTACACTTGAGCAATAGTAGGAACCTACCTTTCTTAAACCTAAATGAAACTGAACCCGTGTTAGTTTGATTTATTGGAAGCTTGCTTATAAACACCGATCAGTCATAACATTAAAACCACCTCCTTGTTTCTACACTCTCTGTCCATTTTATCAGATCCACTTACCATGTAGTAGCACTTTATGGTTCTACAATTACTGACTGTAGTCGATCTGTTTCTCTACTGCTTACACCCTGTTCTTCAATGGTCAGGACCCCCACAGGACCACTACAGAGTAGGTATTATTTGGGTGGTGGATCATTCTCAGCACTGCAGTGACACTGACATGGTGGTGGTGGTATGTTAGTGTGTGTTGTGCTGGTATGAGTGGATAAGACACAGCAGTGCTGCTGGAGTTTTTAAACACCTCACTGTCACTACTGGACTGACACCAACCAAAAACATCCAGCCAACAGCGCCCCGTGAGCAGCGTCCTGTGAGCACTGTTGAAGGTCTAGAAGATGACCAACTCAAACAGCAGCAATAGATGAGCGATCGTCTCTGACTTCACATCTAAAAGGTGGACCAACTAGGTAGGAGTGTCTAATAGAGTGGACAGTGAGTGGACACGGTATTTAAAAACTCCAGCAGTGCTGCTGTGTCTGATCCACTCATACCAGCACAACACACACTAACACACCACCACCATGTCATTGTCACTGAAGTGCTGAGAATGATCCACCACCTAAATAATACCTGCTCTGTGGTGATCCTGTGGGGGTAAACCCACACAGACACTGGGAGAACATGCAAACTCACACAGAAAGGACCCAGACCGCCCCACCTGGGGATCGAACAGAGGACCTTCTTGCTGTGAGGCGACAGTGCTACCCACTTAGCCACTGTGCTGCCCAGTAATTGGTCGTGTCAGAGACATAAATCTGGATTCAGCGCCATCTGATTTCCACCTTTTTGGACCACTCAAAGAAGCTTTAAGGGGAAGAAGATATTCATGTGATGATGAAGTGAAAGCAGCGGTGCATCAGTGGCTACGTGCTCAACCAATAAAATTTTTAGCTGATGGCATTAAAAAGTGGGTACGACACTGGGAAAAATGCATCAGAAGGTGACTAT
This sequence comes from Trichomycterus rosablanca, assembly GCF_030014385.1. Lineage (NCBI taxonomy): Eukaryota > Metazoa > Chordata > Actinopteri > Siluriformes > Trichomycteridae > Trichomycterus > Trichomycterus rosablanca. The sequence continues at coordinate 22,602,583 of NC_085989.1, read as the reverse complement.
GCAGAGAAGTGATGTAATTTATTTTAGAAATTCTTAATAAATAGAGTTTTAAAAAGTGCGGAAACATTTTGATGAACCCTTAAAGTAGCACCAAACTAGACTAACTAGACTTTGGTGGTACTCAAATACTGGCAGAATAAATAAGTCTGTCTTAGACTACCAGCCTCAAGTAAAACTCTCAAAATGTTGATCGAGTGAAAGGAAGTTGCACCCCTCAAAAGTCCCCGTTTGTATTTTTAAACAGTATTACAAATTGCATCAGTGTAATTCTGTGAATGCTTCAGTAGAATTGAAAGCAAGCTGAGACTGACTGTCGGCAGCCTAAGCAGATGGGCTCTCCATCAGATGGTCTGTGTTTTTCTTCAACTGCAGGAGGCCTGTTGGGGACAAATGTTTGCTTCCCGTCTAGCTGTACTGACTCCCAGCGCTGTGCTGGGTGTCTTAGCTCTCGTGGTGAGAGCAGCTGTGATTAGGAACCGTGGTACCCCAGACACCACGCGGGCTGAGGCAAACACAGCTTAGCTATGGGTACACCCAGTCTCCCATTAGCTCATGAAACAAACACAGACCTTGCTTTTGGGAACCACACAAGCTCAACTCTCAGAGCACTGTTCCACTCACTTCACATAACATTATGTTCTTATTAGTCTGTTGTCTGGATGTCATCGCGGTGTATGCAGTGCATAATTCAGGGCACAATCAGATTCACAAATCACCGTACCCTTTACCTGGATGAAACCTTGACTGACAGTCAGATCCCTGTTAAAGCACTGGTAAAAGGCGACTATTTCTGTTCTGATAAATGAAGGCTGACAGTTTAAGCTGCTTGCTGTTCAAGATGTTTGCTTGCAAGTTTGTCCAAAAATGGAAGAACAGGATGAAATGCAGTAAATGCAAAAATATCTGAGTAAGCATGGACAGTCTGTTCTGGGAGTGATTTAAATAAAAAAGCAAAAATATTACTGCAATAGAAATGCAGGTAGTCTGTGCATTACAACAAAGTAGAGGTTTGGCTACAACCTCAAAATTCAGCCTGATTTATACAAAGACAGGCGTGCTACTACAAAACAAACTTCTGAACGTCTGGATCATTTATAGATCAATTTCAGGAAGTATTAAGTGGGGTCGCTCAGGTGGCGCAGCGCTAAAAACACATGCTGGAACACCAGAGCTGGGATATCGAATACATGTATCAAATCAAATCTCAGCTCTGCCTGCCGGCTGGGCAGAGCAACCACATGAACAACGATTGGCCTGTGGTTCAGATAGGGGTGAGATATTTAAAAAGCCGGATAGGGACTTTCTCATAACTAATGCAATTACGATGGGAAAAGAGTGCTGTCAGGGTGTGTCTCTCCATACACAGTGTAGGTGTAGGTGACGAGATGCATACGGCGTGCTGCCCACATGGTGGAGGGGGCGTAGGTTAGCTTTGTTCTCCTCAATCAGAGCGGGGATCGGCATCGGTGGAGAGGAAGCATGACACAATCGGGCAATTGGACACGCTAAAAGGGAGAAAATGTCTAAACAATACATATATATGTATATAAAGACCCTTTTTGTGCACTTTATTGTGTTTATTATGATGTGGATTTGATTTTGAATTGCTAAAATTGCCATTTTACTCACCAGTCTACACTAAATTACCCATAATAACATGTTTTTAACGATTTTAAAAATAATTACAATTTTAAATATTATTATTATTTAATTTATGTATTTTGTTTTTTGCATTTCTTCCCCAATTTTGCTTCCATCTAGTCGCTTCCTCTCCACTGACGTTGACCTCCGCTCAGACTGAGGAGAGCCGTGTCTAACACACGCCCCCTCCGACACGTGTGCAGTAGCCGACTGTATCCTTTCTCCTGTTTGAGGCGAGTTTATATGTGGATCAGCTTTGTGTATGGAAAGACACACCCTGATCCTCATTATTCCTTGTCTCTGTTCAGGTGCCATCAATCAGCCAGCAGAGGTCGTAACTGCATCAATTACGAGGTCCGCTCCAGCACCCCTCTTGAACAACAGTCAATCATTGTTTGTGTAGGGGCCCAGTCTGCTGAATGACAGAGCTGAGTTTCGAACCAACTAATTCGAAATGTCAGCTCGTGTACAGACCCTTTGTTGTGGCATTCCTAATTGTAAGAAGCATCAAGTCAGCTTAAATTCTCCTTGATATGTGTCTAAAACTCAATTGTAGTCCACCTCTTGAAATTTTATTGTATTAGACTTGTTTTAAAAAGGCCCCTATTTGGGTCTTTAAGGGTCCACAATTTACACTGTATTGTCAGAATATAAATCAAGCCATGAAGTCCAAGGGACAGTCTATGGAGACTAGATAAGGGCAAGGATATAAAACACTATCTGGACATTTAGAGACTTGCCCCAGAGCCACTGCAATGTTGTTTTAGCTGTACGCTTCAGGTCATTGACGTGTTAAAATGTGAACTGTTTCCCCAGTCTAAGCTGGCATGCACTCTAGAGCAGGATGTCCAGATCTGTCCCTTGATTTTTACAAGACTTCCATGTCCTTGCCACTGAGAAGCAATCAACAGCCTGATGCTGCTGCCACCTCCATGATTCACTGTAAGGACAGTATTAGCCAGGTGATGTAAAGTGCCTGTTTTTCAGACCAGACTAGAGAATTTGTCCTCATGTTACCTTTACATGGCATGTAGCAAACTTGAAGGTGCCCTTCATATGCCTGTCCTGTCCTGACACTCTGCCATAAAGGCCTGATAAATGAAGTTCTGCACCAATGGGTGTCCATCTAACAACCATCTCTGTACATAAATTTAGGAGCTTAATGGAGAGACCAGTGAAAGACTACTGTATGGTGACATTTTACAGCTAGGTGAAATGCATTCAATAACTATCACTGCTGAATAAAAGACAGCAGTACATGGAACTGATATTCACTGTGAATAAAACAATAGTGTTATGAGGGAGATGAGATCCTACCTGAGGACGTAACCTCTGAGCACTCCGTTGAGCTGGGGCTCTGGAGGGGGCTGCCACTGCACCATTATTGACTGATTTGTGCGCCCACTAGCTACTATGTTTTTGGGTGGCGCGCTGGGTGGCTCCTCACGCAGCATCAACCTAAAGAGAATTAGAGAATGTCCAAGGTTATAAGTAAGATAACAAGTAAGAATATTAAACTATTCTTCTTTATATATATATATATATATATACTGTATATACAGTATATACTGTATATATATATATATATATACCGATCAGTCATAACATTAAAACCACCTCCTTGTTTCTACACTACCTGTCCATTTTATCAGCTCCACTTACCATATAGAAGAACTTTGTAGTTCTACAATTACTGACTGTAGTCTATCTGTTTTTCTGCATGCTTTGTTAGCCCCCTTTCATGCAGTTCTTCAATGGTCAGGACCACCACAGTGCAGGTATTATTTGGGTGGTGGATCATTCTCAGCACTGCAGTGACACTGACATGGTGGTGGTGTGTTAGTGTGTGTTGTGCTGGTATGAGTGGATCAGACACAGCAGCGCTGCTGGAGTTTTTTAAATGTGTCCACTCACTGTCCACTCTATTAGACACTCCTACCTAGTTGGTCCACATTGTAGACGTAAAGTCAGAGACGATCGCTCATCTATTGCTGCTGTCCGAGTTGGTCATCTTTGAGATCTTCATCAGTGGTCACAGGACGCTGCCCACTGGGTGCTGTTGGCTGGATATATTTGGTTGGTGGACTATTCTCAGCCCAGCAGTGACAGTGAGGTATTTAAAAACTACATCAGCGCTGATGTGTCTTATCCACTCATACCAGCACAACACACACTAACACACCACCACCATGTCAGTGTCACTGCATTGCTGTGAATCACCCACCACCCAAATAATACCTGCACTGTGGTGGTCCTTGGAGAGTCCTGACCATTGAAGAACTGCATGAAAGGGGGCTAACAAAGCATTCAGATAAACAGATGGACTAGTCAGTAATTGTAGAACTACAAAGTGCTTCTATATGGTAAGTGGAGCTGATAAAATGGACAGTGAGTGTAGAAACAAGGAGGTGGTTTTAATGTTATGGCTGATCAGTGTATAGACCTTATTCAAATGCTTGCTATATTCTCTTCAGTTAACTTGCTTTAGGGCAACACTGCAATACTTCTGGTTAGCTAAAAAATATAACCCTCTGATTAATAGTCAATTTCGCAATCTGGCTCACCATGATGCATCCACACACTTGGTCAAAAGCACTCAAAGTTTCTGCTGGATTCGTCCACTTAAAGCACCCTGGGGTTCTCTGTCCTGTAAGGTCACTGCTTATAACACCAAGGCTCCATAAATAATACATTTACATCACTGCATTATAAAAAGAACACCTGTCCCAGCCTAAATTATTTACAGCCCTAATATAACGTCATTCCACATAAAAAATACTTGATTTAAAGCTGTAGGCATTCAAGCTACACATTCAAATTCAAAGCATTTCAACCCCATCAACATGTAGATAATGAAGCACATATTGCGTAAAGCGACACGCAGCAACAGTTCTACCATTACTAACAGAAAAGTATAATCAAGCTGTCATCAGAGCGTGACCATTTGCTGGGACGAGGGGCACTTTATTGCTTGCAGTGACCTGTAGAACACTCTTCATCTCAGTGTGGGCTCTGCTAGAGCTTGAGGAAGGGTAAAAGCTTAAAAGCTGTGCCCTTTTCTGTGTTGATCTGTAATGACATTTATCCCATCCTGCGCCAAGAGTAAAAACAAGCTCAAGCAAATGCTTTAGACCTTTCGCTCCCTGTTATTATCTACTAGCCCTTTTTTGTAATTTCCTTTTTGGGAAAATGCTAATTTTATTGTTAATTTTATTGCATTTTCATACAACTATGTTAACTCTATGGATTTACCAGAACTTCTGCATTAGTTGTGTATAAACTGTAAGCTGTTCTTTGTCCGAGTGATATTAGGCAAACTGCCTAAACTAATAACATACAAGCATTTGTAATTTTTAGATCTTCATCAAACATACTGATTCATAGTCAAGTTCTGAAAATGTATATGAATCCTTTTTATTAACCTGTTACTGCTGTTTAGGATGGTTTAAGCCAAATTCTAGACCCTCTACTGATCATGTCACAGCATCTCGGTTGTTTAGGAATTGGCCATTTTAAAGCACATTCTTTTTAAAACATACTGTTGCTAATTTGGATCAAAATGACCTCAGCAGTGCTACCCTGACATTCTTTTTTCCCCCCAATTTTTATCCCCCAGTCTAGTCGAGTCCAATTACCCTGAATGCGTCCTCTATATACTGATTCGACCCTTCACCGCTGACTGAAGATGCCTCTCGACTGACATACGCCCCCTCCAGTACGCAGTCAGTACAGACTGCATTTTTCACCTGCACGAGTCGAGTTCATACACCTGACAGGCACTGTGCACTATTCCTCAGCCCTGTGCAGGCGCCATCAGTCAGCCAGCAGGGGCCGCAGTCGCACCAGTTATGAGGACCTATGATCCGACTTTCTTACCCCTAAGAACAACAGCCAATCGTTGTTCATACTGCCGCCCAGCCTAGTCGGAAAGGCAGAGCTGGTGAGCTAGCGTACTTCACCGCTGCGCCATTTGAGCGGCTACCCTGACATTCTCTTATAAAGAAAAAAACAAAATAATTTTAAATCAATTGTACCCATAACTACTAAAAGCTGTTTGGGTCCTCATGTAGTATAGCAACCCACAACTGTTATGCTCCCTCTACTATGCTTTACAGTTTCAGAAGTAGAATGTTTTCACAAAAAGCCAAACTTTTCTATAATCTATTAATAAAATACTGTCTCAGAGAAAATAAGGCACATCCAAGAGGTCTTAGACAAACTTGATTTTTGTGGTGTCCTTTTATTAACACCATACTGCATGTCTTTTTTTCTACTTCCCTTGCTTTTTGCTGGATGAGCCAAAATTTCCTACAATTAAATAATGACAAAACAAAGATGTTGTGTATGGCAGCAAAGAGAAGAGGATTTGTGTCAGTGAACAGCTCAGTTCCCGGTCTCTAAAAACCAAAGACCAAGTCCAAAATCTTGATGTTCTAATAGGCTCAGATCTCACACTCAGTAGCCATATCAAAACCATTACCAAAACAGCCTTCTATCATCTTAAAAGTATATCCAGAATCAAGGGTCTGGTGTCCCAACAAGAACTAGAGTTCACATCACTCCAGTTCTAAAATCTCTACACTGGCTTCCGGTTAGTTACAGAATAGAGTTTAAAGTGCTGCTACTAGTCTATAAATCACTGAAAAGATTCGGCCAGATCTCTTAGATCCATGGACTCAGGTCAGCAAGTCGAGCCCAGAGTACAAACTTAACATGGTGAAGCAGTGTTTAGCTGTTACGCTGCATGTAACTGGAACAGACTATGACTTGACTTTTCTTGTGCCTATGACTGAGCTCTAAATTTTGCACTAAAAGTACTGCACTTGAGCTTTATTTTAAAACCTGTATTTTAAGCATCTTAATGCACTTTTTATAAGCTAATTTACTTTATATTTCATTTTTAGTTTTTCTTGTTCTTAATTTTTTATTCTCTCTGGTTTTATTTTGTTCTTTTAATTGTAACTATATTGTAAAAAGCCTTTCTGAGGTTCTAGATCTCAGAAATGTTTTATTGCTTTTAATTTTCTTTATGTAAAGCTTTTTGAATTGCCACTGTATGAAAGGTGCTATACAAATAAACTTGCCTTGCCTTTTGTCTAGACAAGATCTTAATGTAAAGCCAACTTTCATGTTAAAAAATCAAATAACAAATGTTTGTATAGATTTGTCCTATGTGTCTTGAGAAGAACAGGCTTGAATAATGTGTGTTTTTAGTAAAACAGGACATTTTACAATAGAATCATTCATTACCGGAATAACAGACTTTAAAGAAGACATTAGCCCAGGGGTATTTACTCCCTCTGCCAGCCTTGCATGTAAGTAATTAATCATTGTGTTACATACCCTTAAAAAAATCAGAATTTATATTAATATTTATTCTTACTGCACTATTGTTTCTAGAGCATGCAATATATGCTTAAGCTATTCAGCATGTGCAATACCCTACTGCTACCTCACTGCTGATTTCACCCATTGTCTTTTTTATAATTATAGTTTTAGTCTTTATATTTAAGATTTCTTTAGACATACATACTATATATGTGTGTGTATATATGTATATATCTCTTGTTCCTATGTTTACTTATTGTATATGTTGGATTGCTGCTCAATTTTGTCGCACACTGTGCAATGACAATATGAAGGGTTTACTACTGTACAGGCAACCGTACAGAACGTGGGTTAACTGGCATGAAGGTGTGTTTTCATTCAAATGCAATCTCTACCACACATGTTTTCTAATCAAATGATAGAGTTTAAAATCCATCAGCGCTAGATGCTTCATAAATCCCATGGGTTCGTTCAGCCCTATGTATTTCATGCTAATGGACAGTTAAATCTGCATTAATTTTTTATGGGATCATTGGAGTATTCAGATTTATAGTCTTTGCATTCTTAAAATTCCTACCATTTGTTATTTCTTCCCAGAATTCCATTTCATAATTAATGCCCTCAGTAACCAATGTCATAGTGGCTCTTGCTCTGTAAATCTGCCTAATCATGGCCATAAGGAGAAGTTGCTCTGTTAGCTTTTATATGGAGTCTCTCTACCAGCTTGTCTCTTGTCCTGTCCTTTAAGTAGCTTTTACACAGAAGCCCTACAAATTAACATTAAATCAGTGGATAATAAACATCTGCCTCTGTGCACAAATAATGCAGATATGACCATTAATTAGTTTGGCGGTACATATGTGCAAATATGGGCAAAGGTACAGCCTGAGAGATTGTGGCAGTGAAACAGAGAAACGGTTTCTGAACTGGGAATTGAAAACCATTAAAATAATGTTTGTTCCTGTTGTTACATAAAAAATCCATCATAAGAAATCTAGGAATATTCATAAGCATACACATTGAAAATGCCAATCCCATAATAACAGAGCAGCCACAGTATTTACATGAACAACAATTAAAGGGAGTTTTATTTGGTGTTAATATTCATGCCAGTGTTGCCGAGCAGCCCTTTTTGAGCACAAAAACCTGGAGGTGAGTAAACTGGAGTGTGAACACGTGTGCAGGCTCATTATCGGCTGTTCTAGTCTGTTTTTATGGGCTCGTCAGGCATTTACTATTGCCACTGCTTAATAAGGCCAAAAAGGACAGATGTGACAGTGCGCAGGAAGACATATGCCTGCAGGGAGAAGAATGATGGGCTCCTTTAAAGCACCACTCCAACCCGAGCTAACTTCGTCCCTAAGCAGGCTGTCTCCAGCAAAGCGCCTGACACGACTAGCTTGTATTAGACACCCCATCCTGCTGTGTTAGACACCTTCAGTAGGGGAAAAAATTTATTTTCAGAAGAAATATTCCCAGCTTTTGGCTCAACACCACATACTTGAGCACAGGAGTCTGGTGCCTGCTGTATTAGACACCTCTGCCTGTTGTATTAGACACCTTCAGTGAAAAAAGGAAAAAAAAAAAAAGAATTTTTTTTTTTTTCCAGCAATATAACATTCACAGTTTTTAGTCGAATAAAAATACTGTATATACGCGGAGAAATTAATTCCCTGCACAGTTGCAGAGAATAAACTGTAAGCCTTTTGAGTTTGGATAGTTCTTGCCACGTCCACATGTGTTTTCACTCTGCGCGCCGAACTCACAAAACACCTTAAAAGTGGATTGGTCACTCTAAATATGTCTCTAGGTGGTTGTTGGTCTGTAATAGATTGCTGGTCTGGCTAGTGTGTATTACTGCCAACCCTGTTTAGGATTAAACAGTTGAGAAATATTGATACATCAATGTCTTTATTGATTTTTTATATACAGCAGCGGTTCCCAACCTATTTTTCAGGGTAGGCAGGATTTAAAATAGAGCAACTATAGAATGGGAAATCAGTGTGAATCCTAAGCTTTTTTGGGGACCACTGATATACAGCACAGCCAGGAAAATGTATATAAATCCATGTATTTAATAAATAGTAGAGTATAGCAACTGATAGAGATATACTTCAGGTCAGAAACATCCCAGTTGTGTTAAGATCTGAACTCTAATTTCCTTATTAATTTATTAAGTTGTTGGTTTGTTGCATTTTAGCTATAGATAAATGATTACTACTCTGGCCCTTCCCTCCATTAAAAAAAATTCTTCAAACAATTAAAATTCAAGTCAAGTCAACTTTATTTATATAGCACTTTTTACAATAGACATTGTCTCAAAGCAACTTTACAAAATCCAGGACCAACAGATACAAAAAAACCCTGTTGAGCAAGCCGAGGGTGACTGTGGCAAGGAAAAACTCCCTGAAAATTACAGGAAGAATAATCAATACATGTATTGATAAAAATGTATTGATTCCTTTCTGACTGCAAGTTGTCCAGGTCCTGAAGCAAAGCAGCCCCAAAACATGATGGTACTTCCAAGATTTTGGTGCTGATGTAAGGTGCCTTTTGCTTTAGATATAGTGTTGTGTTAAAAATTTGTGTTGTTTTACCCATTGGACTGTGTCTCTCAAGGGAATTTTTAAGATAATTTGCTGCTACCCTCGGGTTCTTGGTGGATTTCTACAAGACTGCCAATATACTGTAGGTTAAGAAGCAACCGTACCTAATTTACTCAGTGTGTAGATAGTTTGCCATTAAGAGATTTCTGAGTGCTAGATCTAGAAGTTTTTTTTTTTTAGCCTTGCACATTTTTGGTGGATTTCTAAAGGACTCCACTCTAGGTAAATCAGCAACACTGCTTAATTTAATCAATATGTAGATAGTTTGCCATCAAGGTGATTCTGACTGCTGGTGGCCATATGAATAGTGCTTCTCCAGAACATCCTGTCCTCTGTTTGGGATTTCATGCTTTTTAATGACTCATTTATTATTCACTGAGATGTAGCTACACACGTCTTTCAAATTTCATTTAAATCTTTGAATTACAGCATTTTTTTATGAACCAATGTTTATCACAGACTTGGAAAAACCCAATCCTTCCACATTTACAATCCACATAAGTAATTTTATTGATTCATTTATTAATTTGATTAACTGCTTTATCTTAATCAGAGCAGTGGTAGCATAGCACTTAAGGTACTGGACTAGTAATCAAAAGGTTGCTGGAAAGTTGCCTTTGTTGGGCTCTTGAGTAAGCCTTTAATAACTTGACTGTAATTAGCTACAATAAGTTGCTTTCGATAAAGGCGACTGCCAAATGCCATATATGTAAATGTAATTAGGTTTGTGGTGGGTCAGGAATTACCCGGAAAGCTAGTGTAAGCAACCTGTATAGGTTGCCAATCCATCTCAGAAAATCTGAGGCAAACCAGTTTCTGCATGTTAAGGGAAGTGGGATGAAACCGGAATTCCCAATGGAAACCCACAGCAAAAGAGCATTCCAAACTCCTTACAGACAGTGACTAGAGAAATGGGTTTTTAATAGGAATGCCCCGGGCTTTTGTTGTCAGTAGAAGTTTTTAATAAGAGGGTAATAAGAGAGTTTACTATAAACATTAATTTCTTCACACAGCTGCTTAATCAGGTTGGGGCCACAATTGGTACAATGCAAAATTCAGGACAAGGCAAAATTCAATGCAGAGAATTCCACACTCACTAATTCACTTAACCACCTATTCTGTCACGCACCAACCTCCCAGCCCACCCATACACTTACTAGAGGCACTCTCTACTTCCTAGCAGCAATTTAGAGCAGGGGTTTTCAACCTTTTTGGACATGCACCCCCTTTTGTGTGCCTATCTTGAACTTGCGCCCCCCCCTAAAATAATATAATTAACGTTATGTGCATCATACATACGATTTAAATAAATATTGAAAGCCTTATCCTTTTCAAAGCACGGCAGAACATATTCTTCGAGCACATTATAGAAATTCAACTAGTCATAAACCGTAAGTGTAACTTGCTTTTGATGTAGATGAGAGCAGAAAATGTTACTTCACAGAGTCAAGCATAGGCAAAAGTACATTAATTGCCAAGTTCGCTAGTTCAGGATACTCTGCTTTGACTGACAGAAAACTCTCGAGTCTGACTTGGCTACCGCTCTATGGTAATAGCCAGTTTAATTAAGTCTCCGACCAGTAAGGAAAGCGAGTCACACAAAATGCTGCAGTACCTGGTATTTATTGAAAACTGCAGCATTCATTATTAACAGTAAAAACGGAAAGATGACCGAGAAGAGAAACTCAAGACGTGCACACGCTTTGCTTCATACGAATCGACTCCTGAATCACTTATATTGTAAACAGAGCATCTCCCACTATACACCTCTCTTAAAGACACACACGTCCTATAATAGCAATCATCGCTTTTGTCACTGATTTATCTTCACTGTTAGCCCTATTTTTAAGTTTTGCTAGCCAACGGTCCTTTTTCAGACTGAACTGGATAACATTCAACGTGTGTGTGTGGTAAGCGAGACTAATCAAATATGTCTCCTGTGGGTAAAAAATGAATTGCTTTAGTTTTAGAAGTAAATAAAAATATGTTGTAATGTCGTGCCCAGGTACTCACGCCAAACCCACAGGTAAAAAACCCTTAATTTAGAGCAGCCAAACACTTTCTGCATGTTTTTTGGATATGGACCCCCACAATACTTAAAGAAAGCCCCCACACACACATGTAAAGAACAAACCAAACTCCTAACAGACTATAGACAGAGGAGGGGCAGAACATATAATCACAGGACCCATGCTGCTGTGTGGTACCCACTCTACCTGCTGTGTCCCAGTGCTACCCTTCTAAGCCAGAAATGAAAAGTAAAAAACAAATGTTCTTTTTTACTTAATGTGTTATTACTTTAGGCAGAATGGATTTGTTTATCAGAGTGAATTGAAATGTAGATTAGGCTACATTTTAGGATTAATTAATGCAAAACTCCAGGTAATTCGAACAGCTTTTTCAACTGTATATTTTGGGCAATTGTTTTCATTCTTTCTTTCTTCTAATCAACAAGACCTGCATACACACAAGCTGCCTGGCACAGGACCAAATTAAACGTTAACAGACATTCAGCAACCAAAACACAACATGCCACATATTAATCAGGCACCTGGTTCCTAATAGAGCAAAACCCAGCAGTGATCAGCTCCAGTAAAAACCCAATCATGGCAATAATTGCTAAATGAAAGCTTAAAAAATAAAGTGGTTTTGACAGTATTTGCTTGAACCTTCTTAGTCTGCAAACCTGTTTCGCTTATTCAAAGATAAGCATTGAGGTCACGCCGGAGCTTAGAAGCTACTACAGCTCTTTAACTGTTAATATGCTCTCTCATTAGTTTATCTCCCACCATTAACCTGGATGACATGAATCATTTTCCAGAGATAAAGCAAAAAAAATGTGTATTCATAGAGAGAGAGAGAGAGAGAGTAAGAGCAAAAAAAATGTAGTTGTCTCTTAATTGTACTTTAATGTTTGAGGCAGTGGCAGTCTTTTATCAGTGGTTTGGGAACAAGGTGTTCAGATAGGGTAGAGATAATCACTGGGAGAGTACAGATAGAAGTGCCTGTGGTCTGTGTCCCACTGATATGACTGATATGGTAGACTGATATGATTTGTGTTATGGTTGGCTAGAAAAAAGATAATGCTACTGAACTTAAGCCTCTAGTTATTAATAATAGAAGACACAAAGATCACAATCTGTAGATTTATGCTCCAGTTCTGCAACCAGCAGCATTCTTTTTTGGTTGTTCTGAATTATATTACATTCTTTTTTATTTAAGTTGTACTGATTTCTATTATATTATTTTTATTTTGGTTGTTCTGGTGCTCTAACATGCCCCAGGTTTGAGTGAGTGAGGATTGACTGGGTGAATGTGTGACAGGTTGAATGTGTGACAGGTTGTTGCCTATTCTTCCTCAGTGTTTATAAGTAAGGCCCTACCCAATTCACGGCTGTGAAAATCACATCATGGACCATGGAATGAGCCTTTTCCTGTATACTTGCTGTAAAATTACAAATTTAGGGTTTGTGTTTAGCGATTTAACATGTTTCATTCGTGTAGCGTATGAAACATGGGGCGCAATATGCTACGTATATAGGGCGGTCCTGGCAATCATACTGCAATTAATCTAATGTAACAGACTTTTCTGTGGTGTAGTGTGCTGACAATGTTAGATATATGTGTTTACGTATTGAGTGCATTTTGTTCCTTTTGGGATTTGATAATTAATGGAAAAGTGTGCTTCTCTACACACGTGATCATCTCTGTGTAGTCTGTACTGCGCCTCAAAAGAACAAGCCAGTAAAGTATTATGCTCCCGATAGTTTGTCTATGTACAGTTTATTTCTTTCTTTATAAACTCAGCTAACTCTAAAGACGCTTGGTTACATTAGCAATCGGTTAGACAAAATGTCCAAGATGTCGAAGTCTAAAGCAGCTAAAAACACTATACAGGTAACTGACCTTGGAAATATCCAAACCAATTCTGTGGACGGTGTCAAAACACAGACGAGTATTTTGGTCTTTGAGAGGGAGCAGCTGGTGGACTGTGTTGTGTATTGTAGCTTCCATTGATTCTATTATTCAATCCATGAGTGTCATTTAATGACTGTCGTAAAATGAAGCATATTTTCCAGTGAATTTAGTGAGGCCTTAAACAGCATGTTCAGTAAAAATGATCTGACCTGATCATGACCTCATTGGACATCCAATTTCAAAAACAACCGGTATTAAAATAAAGTGACCTTGAAGTGATCGTTTCAGCTATAACAACAGCCATTCTTCTAAGAAGGCTTCGCACAAGTCTTTAATGTATATCTGTGGGAATCTGTGCCCATTCAATCAAAAAAAGCATTTGTATGGCTGGGCATTGATGTCAGGGATCTGTTCAGCATGCTTCTTTAAACCAAGCTTTTCTTCATGTCTTTATAGAGCTTGCTATGTGTACAGGGGAACAGGCCCTTTCTAAACTGTTGCTGCAAAATTGGAAGCATATAATTTCCTTGATATAACTGACTTCTTACACCTGTTATCAATTATTGTGGCTGAAACACCTGAATTCCAAAATTAGAAGGGGTGTCTCAATACTTTTGTCCATATAGTGTATTGTATTTTGCTTGCTCTCTAACAACTAGGAACAATTTAACTTGATCTTCTAGAGATTTTTGGGAATGTAAAATAAAAGTGAGTGTGAAGTGGTCCCCAGAACCCATGTTGCTATGTGGCACCCATTCTACATGACTGCCCATTTTTATAGCATGCTGGTATGTTGCCCAACTTAATTAGCCCACAAAAATAAAGTCTGAAGGGGTTGTTAAGAAATGCTAATCAGTGGCCTGTACGTTCCTTTTACTGCCACTGTCTTGGCAACTTAAGAAAATAAATGGCACAGTTTGTTTTGTGGCACATCGTGCAACACATATGTCTTCAAGTTTGCACCAGCTTTTCATTAGCTTGCAGCAAATCAGAACCTGCTAAACTATTTATATCAAAGTGCAAGCTTTCACAAGTAAAGTGACTCATTTTAAAACTAGATTACATTAAGGGCACGTGAAAATTGCACTTCCGTTCTCTTCCCTAAGCAGAGGTGCCATGTTTTAGCACGTCTGGCACTGATAAGGGCTGCTGGTGCCAGTGGGAATGAAGCGTCTACCACCCACAGCTACAGGCAGCGTGGATGTGAGCGACTCATGGAGCTGATTACAGTGTGTGGTGTGAGCACAGGCCTGCTACTCATTGCCCGAGTTCTCACCCAGAGAGCTGCGGGCTGTGCATGACAGGAAAATCACATTTGAAATCACATGGCAGGCACCAGACATCAGCCGAGCTACATCATTGGGATATATTTATCCTCGCTCCATCAGAGTATGATAGCAAAATGGTTAAGGCTGTTTCTTGATACTTTCCACTCACTGAAATAAAAATGTACTGCTGCTGTGAGCCAATTCACAGGGTGCTAAATAGTACAGAATGTAAAAAAAGCAGTACCATTGCTGGTGGTTCCGGGTAAATGTAAATGTACAAAATGATCTTTCTGCCAGTGTGTGGCATAGCTACCTTAAAATAAAATAATGTGTTTCTCCTGTAGACGGACATGAAATTATGCAACATTTTAAACAACCCTGGTTAAATTACATATTTTGTTGATTTTTGTTGCTACAAATAAGTAGGGGCAATGAACCCCTTTTGGCTTTATTTGATTAAGCACATGCAATATGTACATAAATACACACACACACAGAAGCATGAAAAATGCGTTAGGATTTAAGAGTTTGACAAGGGCCAAATTGTGATGGCTAAACGACTGGGTCAGAGCATCTCCAAAACTGCAGCTCTTGGGGGCTGTTTCCGGTCTGCAGTGGTCAGTATCTATTAAAAGTGTTCCAAGGAAGGAACAGTGGTAAACCGGCGACAGGGTCATGGGCAGCCAAGGCTCATTGATGCACATGGGAAGCGAAGGCTGACTGGTCTGCGGCTATGCTGCCCCATATGCAACAAACTGTGATGCACTGTGTATCCTGACACCTTTCTATCAGAACCAGCGTTAACTTTTTCAGCAATTTGAGCTACAGTAGCTCGTCTGTTGGATCGGACCAGGCGGGCCAGCCTTTGCTCCCTATGTGCATCAATGAGCCTTGGCCGCCCATGACCCTGTCATCGGTTTACCACTGTTCCTCCCTTGGACCACTTTTGATAGATACTGATCACTGCAGCCCGGGAACACCCCACAAGAGCAGTTTTGGAGATGCTCTGACCCAGTCGTCTAGCCATCACAATTTGGTCCTAGTCAAACTCGCTCAAATCCTTACACTTGCCCATTTTTCCTGCTTCTAACACATCAACTTACACAAACTTACACAAATCCTGTTACTATTTTTGATTACAAAAATAAAGCTATATATACTTGCAATTAGAAAACTGCTAATATCTACCGTGTAACTGGCATCATGGCATCATGGATTCACAGAAATACCAAGGAATGTTGTTATGTCTTCTGTAGTGAAACTAAACAAAGAATCATTCCTGTAATATCCTGGAGTGATGCTTTTAGTCTCCAAATTTAAATCCTATTAAAAATCTTTGGTGGGATTTAAATAAAGCAGTTGCAACACAAAAGGCATCCAAAAGCCCTCAAACATCAATGAGCTGGAAGCTTTTGCATTAGAGGAATAGGTGAGGATTACACAAGAAGCTTGTTAGCATTTACTGAAACCACTTATTAAAGGTAATCAAGGCAAAAGGATGTTTCACCAAGTACTGAGACTGGGGGTTCAACAATAGTGCACGTGGACATGGAAATAATACAGCATACTGGCTACAGTCAGTAACTAAATACCCATCTTGTCAATAATACGGTTAATAATAGGACAGTTAATAAAATAGCCAAAGAAAAAAGTGGTCAGTCAACGACGTAGTTAAACTTCATGACTCCACCCCCTCTTCCCTCGCTTACCGGTTAGTCTCCGAGCTGTACTGTCCTCTTCCCACTTGATTGACAGCACACACTCTAAACTGGTAGGTGCGAGCTGGTGTGAGACCAGTCACCAAGGCCTCTGTCAGCTTTGGGTCTACATTCGGTAGGTACCCCCTCCATGGAGAATCTGCAATCATTCAAAACATGTTCATATTTAGATAAATATGCAAAGGCAATCATACAGCAATATTCAAAGTGTAGTTAGTGTAGCTGTCTTATTCAGTTAGTACAGGACTCTTATCAAGCCTACTAATCAAACATCATGTTTGAGCCCAGATTCCCCAGAAGAACCCTAGCAGGCAATTATTAATACTTAATGATCAGATCAAACATCATCAGGCTTTTATCAGGCTCTTTAGAGATATTAGCTTGAATATTGTACAAAGGACTGCACTGTGCGGATCAGCATGAGGCTGAAATCAAAGCTTAATTAAGTGAGTGTACTTTAATGAAGGGGGCATAGCCAGTGCCAAAATATTTATAGAATTACAATTACTAAAGATTATTTGTTTCATCTATTTAACCCTTTATAGATAGGAACTTGTTTTATATACACACCGATCGGGCATAACATTATGACCACCTCCTTGTTTCTACACTCACTGTCCATTTTATCAGCTCCACGTACCATATAGGAGCACTTTGTAGTTCTACAATTACTGACTCTAGTCCATCTGTTTCTCTACATACTTTTTTTGTCTGCTTTCACCCTGTTCTTCAATGGTCAGGACCCCCACAGGACCACTACAGAGCAGGTATTATTTGGGTGGTGGATCATTCTCAGCACTGCAGTGTGTGTTGTGCTGGTATGAGTAGATAAGACACAGCAGCGCTGATGGAGTTTTTAAACACCTCACTGTCACTGCTGGACTGAGAATAGTCCACCAACCAAAAATATCCAGCCAATAGTGCCCTGTGGGCAGCATCCTGTGACCACTGATGAAGGTCTAGAAGATGACCAACTCAAACAGCAGCAATAGATGAGTGATCGTCTCTGACCTTACATCTACAATGTGGACCAACTAGGTAGGAGTGTCTAATAGAGTGGACAGTGAATGGACACGGTATTTAAAAACTCCAGCAGCGCTGCTGTGTCTGATCCATTCATACCAGCACAACACACACTAACACACCACCACCATGTCATTGTCACTGCAGTGCTGAGAATGATCCACCACCTAAATAATACCTGCTCTGTGGTGGTCCTAACCATTGATGAACAGGGTGAAAGCAGGCTAAAAAGGTATGTAGAGAAATTCGTATTACCACAAGATTGCCAGCATGTTAGCAAGCTAATGAGGAAATAGAAATATAAGAGGTTATTAGTTTAGCTGCTAAGCTACCTACGTATAATTTGGTAGATGGTGGCTAAAGATACATTTATAGACATAATTAATGTTAAATAAAGTTGGGTGTGAATAGTAAACAACACTTTGTATTGATTGTGCAGGATTAAGTTGTTTAATAAGGCAACATAGTTTTGCATAAGTCCTAGTCCACACTAGCATAGACAAATTATAAAAAAAGAGGTAAAGAAAGACAGACAAATACTACTACTACTACAGTACTACTACTACTACTACTAATAATAATAATAATAACTCCCAAAAGTTTTCCCCACACTTTATTTTCATCAACCACTGGGTGCAAAGCAGGAATATCCTGTACAGAGTGCCAATCTATAGCAGGGCTTTGGTCACTGCCTGAAACATAGCCAATCATGTCTGTGTATACACCCTGCCAGACAACAGCTCCTGCTAAGATTGAAATCCGGATCTCAGTGGTGCTGGACTGGCGTAATAGACCGTTGCGCCACCTGAGTGCCTGTTCTCCATACTGAAACACAAACAATATAAAAAATAAAAAAAACACCATCCTGGGCATGTTCCAGTGTCTGAGCCATGGCTTTAACGCTACAGTTGAGTGTAGCCGGCCATATTATAACAGGTTTCATGATCCGAAAAATTGTTTTGGTGTGGTTGAATGGGTAAGACAAAATGCCTTTTCAAATCTACCAGTGTAAACATAGACCAGGCCATAGAGGCGCGATGACACAGGGATTTGGTAGAATAGCACCGTTGTTATGTTACTAATGCTATCAAAGATGATGTTAAAGTTCCTGAATAAAAATGAAAAATAAAAAAATAAGGAAATGGTTTGTAAACACATGTAGGCTTTTTTTTGTTAATTGTCTTGTAAAGAACAATTAAGAAACCTTTACAACCATTTATATACACTGATCAGCCATAACATTAAAACCACCTTGTTTCTACTGTCCATTTTATCAGATCCACTTACCATATAGAAGCACTTTGTAGTTCTACAATTATTGACTGTAGTCCATCTGTTTCTCTGCATACTTTTTTAGCCTGCTTTCACCCTGTTCTGCAATGGTCAGGTCTCCCACAGGACCACCACATAGCAGATATTATTTAGGTGGTGGATGATCAGCAGTGCAGTGCAGTGACAATGACATGGTGGTGGTGTGTTAGTGTGTGTTGTGCTGGTATGAGTGGATCAGACACAGCAGCGCTGCTGGAGTTTTTAAATACCGTGTCCACTCACTGTCCACTCTATTAGACACGCCTACCTAGCTGGTCCACCTTGTAGATGTAAAGTCAGAGACGATCGCTCATCTATTGCTGCTGTTTGAGTTGGTCATCTTCTAGACCTTCATCAGTGGTCACAGGACGCTGCCCACAGGGCGCTGTTGGCTGGATATTTTTGGTTGGTGGACTATTCTCAGTCCAGCAGGGACACTGGGGTGTTTAAAAATTCCATCAGCATTGCTGTGTCTTATTCACTCATAGCAGCACAACACACACTAACACACCACCACCATGTTATTGTCACTGCAGTGCTGAGAATGATCCACCACCTAAATAATACCTGCTATGTAGTGGTCCTGTGGGAGTCCTGACCACTGAAGAACAGGGTGAAAGCAGGCTAAAAAGTATGTAGAGAAACAGATGGACTACATTCAGTAATTGTAGAACTACAAAAGTGTAAGTGAAGCCGATAAAATGGACAATGTGTGTAGAAACAAGGAGGTGGTTTTAATGAATTACTAGAATTAGAATTACTATAAAAACCAGAAGAGGAACTTTTAGTTACTTATTCATACATGATGGTGTAAGCACACTATATGAGAGCCTGCCTGATACAGCTACAGGTAAACTACAAGTAAAATAATTTAAAAAAATAATAAGATAATGTAGCTAATTAAGCTTCATCATCCTTGAAACTGACTTTTTGGCAGCTCTCAAAAATGAGGGTGGTTAGAAAATATAACTAATTAAGAAGCTTAATTTTGAAAAGCTCAGTTTAAACACGTTATCATGTCATATTGGTGAATGCTATATTGAGAAATCAGTAGATGTCTAGATCTTAGTTGGATTCTCATTCGGTGACTAAAAAACTTCCCAGCGGCATTTCACCCATACACCAATATCATACAGCTTCGCCACAGCACATTCCTCAATGTCCACTCACACTTTGGGCAAATCAGTTTGCTTTATTTGGCATTTGGACATGATGTTGGAGCATGGTGTTGGTTTACTAGCTGAGTCATTCCAATCAAACAACAGCCACCAATCTGGGCACATCCTCTGGTAATCCAGATACCACTTTTACCACTCATAAGACAAAATGCATTACAATATTTTTTAAACATTTTTGACAGACAGTGGTGCCTGCACAGAAACTGGGGATGTATAATGGAGATCAGTGCAACAACACACTTTGTCAGAGGGGGTGTGTCTGCGCTACAGCCCTCCACGGTCAATGTAGGGTCTGCAGCAGTAGAGGACATATAACTGGGTAATTGGTTACAACTAGATTGATAGTAAAAAAGGAAAAATGCATAATTAGAATAAAAAAGTATGTTTTACCAATTAAAAAATTTAAAAACTAATGCTTTATATGAAAAGCTTAAAGTGACTTATAATTGACTATAAAGGGTTAATTCATTGACTATCAGTTTAAATCCATTGATTATTAAAACAACACCTGGCCTTTATAGTTGCAAATAAAAAGCACTTAAGTCTTGTTGTCTGATGAGACTAAAGTTGACCTTTTATGCCTGAATTTTAAGTAGTATCCGTTGGGTATTTCTAACAACACAAGGCACAACACCAGATAACACCAACCCAAATATAAAAAATGGTGGTAGCATTGTGGTTTTTAGACACTTTTTAGTAGCAGGAACTTCTGGTCAGGATTAATGAGAAAAAAAAAGGTGCACAGTTTAAAGATTTTGTATAGAACCTATTCCATTTGGCCAAAAAGGAGGAGGAACTAGGAGGAACGTTTGTTTCTCAGCATAACAGTGTAGAAGTTGAAAGTTTATGCCCTTAAATGTCTATAGAAACCAAAAATGCTGTATAAAACAGCTCCATAACTAAACTTGCAGAAGCTGAAGAAAGGAATGAATACATTATTTTACGCCATGTTTTGTAAATCATCCAAATCCAAAATGACTACTGGGTATTAGAACTGACAAATGTGACTTAACCAAGCACTGGACAAGTAAATGAATACTTATAAATTCATAAAACATACAGCTACAGTAGAGATACAGCTACGGTAGATACAGCTTCTTTATTTACATTGGGGGTACTGTTGAAGAATGAACACTTCTTACTTCTTTAGTAAAGAACATGGTTGCACACTAGAAGCAAGCCTGCATATGAGGTCAATTACAACAGGTCATCGCCACAACATCAATTTATCGACTATAGAGAGAGACGTAGGCTCCCCTGGAAGCAGCGGTTAATGCAGAGTGGGCAATGCTTACTGTTCTCGGAGAGTTCCACCACATAGTGCAGCAGGGGGCTGTTGCCGTCGAAGGGTCTCATCCAGGAGAGGTGCACGCTGCGGCTGTCTGTAGAATTCAGGCTGGCCTGCAGGTTCCGTGGAGAGTGAGGCAACTCGCTGAGGGAGCAAACACAGCAAGACGAGCAATCACTACCTTAAATGTAGCTGTATATACATGTATCAAGCACTTTATTAGGTACATTTATCTATTGCATATATTAACTGATTGTTTTATAAGCTAGGCCTAGCATGCAGTTAAACATTATGGATATACAGCTACTGAAAGCAGTCCATCTGCTTAAGGGTTGATGTTTGTTGCTGATCACATAAACAAAAAAGGCAGATTTAGTAGCTACTTTATTGCACATCAGCTTTTAAAGCCCACTGTGATATTAAGCTTGCTTCACTTGGGTTTTCTTCCTGACCTTGACCAACAGACTACTGTTTTATGTAGTCTTTAATAGTTCCAGTCAAATTAGTTCTTTCTATGGTCACAGAAAAATTACCAGCCAATCATGACATCGACACTTTAATGACACCATGGCTGCGTCTGAAATCGCATACTTAAACAGTATGTACTAGATTCGAGGCAGTGCGCACTGCTTGGTCGGTAAAGCAGTAAGCTCTTTCAGTACGCAAGTGTGCAGTATGCATGCAACCTCAGATGTACTACGTCCGCCATCTTACCAACGTCACATGATGCATGATGTCACATCGCCACAAATATAACAATTTTAAAATCAGACAAAATTAATTCTGTCGTTCTCCACAAAGCTACTCAACGTTATTCAGGGTTGTACTAAATCATAACGATTAAGCATTATTTGGACTTTTTACACAATTTACAATATTTTACTTTTTAGCACCAAAGTAATAATAAGTTGTTGTATGTATGTTGTGTTTATTTGTAACCAAGGATACGATACCACACACACACGCACTTTCGTAAAACAACCTGTGGAAGTTCTTGGACAAAGACATTATTCATTGATTGTTTACCAAAGCTTTATCCTTGATGAGACTAATTCGCTGGGCAAAAGGTAGGAAATACCCCGGACAGGTTGCCAGTCATCACAGGGCAAAAACACACACATTTACACAAAAACTCACACTCAGAGCAATTTTAGTAGCTCCAATTAACCTGACTGCATGTCTTCCCCTCCACCTGGGAATCAAACCCACTGAGCCACCCGGACCAACACCTATGTTTGTTTGTTTATTTATTAGGATTTTAACGTCGTGTTTTACACTTTGGTTACATTCATGACAGGAACGGTAGTTACTCATTACACAAGATTCATCAGTTCACAAGGTTATATCAAACACAGTCATGAACAATTTAGTGTCTCCAATTCACCTCACTTGCATGTTTTTGTACTGTTGGAGGAAACCAGAGCACCCAAAGAAAACCCACAAAGACACAGGGAGAACATGAAAACTCCACACAGAAAGGACCAGGACTGCCTCACCTAGGGATCGAACCCAGGACCTTCTTGCTGTAAGGCGACAGTGCTACCCATAATTTTCATAAAAGAACCTCTGGAAGTTCTTGGACAAAGACATTATTCATTGATTGTTTATCAAAGCTTTATCCTTGATGTGACTACACAAAACACACACATTTACACTCGAGCAATAGTTAGTAGCTCCAATTAACCTGACTGCATGCCTTCCCCTCCACCTGGGAATCAAACCCAGGACCTACTCGCTATAAGGCAACAGTGCTACCCACAGAGCCATCCGGACAAAGACCTCTGCTGTTCAATCAATTTCATATCTTGTATTGGTATGGCCATAATTATAATACATGAACAATAGCTGCAGACGCATTTATTTAAAGTCATGTGAGGATGTGTATCAGTGGAATCTAAAGTCTAAAATTTTATACAAAGCAATAGACCGTCTCAATTTGTTTATTCTGTTCAATGAACATGGCAGACTTCTAATTCACACTTACCAAACCCAGAAAAACATCAAGCAGAGAGTAGGTGCAACTATGTGTGTGTGTGTATATATATATATATATACAGTGTATCACAAAAGTGAGTACACCCCTCACATTTCTGCAGATATTTAAGTATATCTTTTCATGGGACAACACTGACAAAATGACACTTTGACACAATGAAAAGTAGTCTGTGTGCAGCTTATATAACAGTGTACATTTATTCTTCCCTCAAAATAACTCAATATACAGCCATTAATGTCTAAACCACCGGCAACAAAAGTGAGTACACCCCTTAGTGAAAGGTCCTGAAGTGTCAATATTTTGTGTGGCCACCATTATTTCCCAGAACTGCCTTAACTCTCCTGGGCATGGAGTTTACCAGAGCTTCACAGGTTGCCACTGGAATGCTTTTCCACTCCTCCATGACGACATCACGGAGCTGGCGGATATTCGAGACTTTGCGCTCCTCCACCTTCCGCTTGAGGATGCCCCAAAGATGTTCTATTGGGTTTAGGTCTGGAGACATGCTTGGCCAGTCCATCACCTTTACCCTCAGCCTCTTCAATAAAGCAGTGGTCGTCTTAGAGGTGTGTTTGGGGTCATTATCATGCTGGAACACTGCCCTGCGACCCAGTTTCCGGAGGGAGGGGATCATGCTCTGCTTCAGTATTTCACAGTACATATTGGAGTTCATGTGTCCCTCAATGAAATGTAACTCCCCAACACCTGCTGCACTCATGCAGCCCCAGACCATGGCATTCCCACCACCATGCTTGACTGTAGGCATGACACACTTATCTTTGTACTCCTCACCTGATTGCCGCCACACATGCTAGAGACCATCTGAACCAAACAAATTAATCTTGGTCTCATCAGACCATAGGACATGGTTCCAGTAATCCATGTCCTTTGTTGACATGTCTTCAGCAAACTGTTTGCGGGCTTTCTTGTGTAGAGACTTCAGAAGAGGCTTCCTTCTGGGGTGACAGCCATGCAGACCAATTTGATGTAGTGTGCGGCGTATGGTCTGAGCACTGACAGGCTGACCCCCCACCTTTTCAATCTCTGCAGCAATGCTGACAGCACTCCTGCGCCTATCTTTCAAAGACAGCAGTTGGATGTGACGCTGAGCACGTGCACTCAGCTTCTTTGGACGACCAACGCGAGGTCTGTTCTGAGTGGACCCTGCTCTTTTAAAACACTGGATGATCTTGGCCACTGTGCTGCAGCCTAGTTTCAGGGTATTGGCCATCTTCTTGTAGCCTTGGCCATCTTCATGTAGCGCAACAATTCGTCTTTTAAGATCCTCAGAGAGTTCTTTGCCATGAGGTGCCATGTTGGAACTTTCAGTGACCAGTATGAGAGAGTGTGAGAGCTGTACTACTAAATTGAACACACCTGCTCCCTATGCACACCTGAGACCTAGTAACACTAACAAATCACATGACATTTTGGAGGGAAAATGACAAGCAGTGCTCAATTTGGACATTTAGGGGTGTAGTCTCTTAGGGGTGTACTCACTTTTGTTGCCGGTGGTTTAGACATTAATGGCTGTATATTGAGTTATTTTGAGGGAAGAATAAATTTACACTGTTATATAAGCTGCACACAGACTACTTTTCATTGTGTCAAAGTGTCATTTTGTCAGTGTTGTCCCATGAAAAGATATACTTAAATATCTGCAGAAATGTGAGGGGTGTACTCACTTTTGTGATACACTGTATATATATATATATATATATATATATATATATATATATATATATATATATATATATATACATATATATATATATATATATATATACATATATATACACACACACATACACACACACACATATATATATATATACACACATACATACAAATAAATGTGTTTTGTGTGCAATGTTTAACAAGGTCAAGTGCAGGAGAAGATGAGGGAGAAGGATTTTTGAGTTAGTGTGTGTGTTTGTGGGGCTGGCTGGTCAGTATGAGGAAAGCCTGTATATTCTGCTAATGTTATGCAGTCTGACGGAAGTGGCCACAAAAGAACGTCTGAAGCACTGTCTTGCTCTTGGGTGGAATAAGCCTATGACTGTTCAATGAGCTTTGACTAGTGACACCTCTTCCTCTTTTCTAGTTCTGTTCTTCACTTATCACCATGACTTATACAGGTTTCCTTTAAAACACTAAATACATTTTAATTTTTTATTATCTGAACTTGGAATTTGGATGCTTATTATTCATTTTTTTAGAATTTGTTAGTAAACACTAATTCTCAAAGCTCATTCAAAGTCTAATTCTGAGTATTATAAATCAACATAATTACCGTTTTCATTCCTTATCCTTTATGTCTCCACCTGCAACCTTATTCATTTAATGTTCTAGCAAATCTAGTGAAGGAAATCTAATTATACAGATAAGTGTGCTTGCTTTATTTATCAAACAGAAGTTCAACATGACAGACCTCTAATTCACACTTACCAAACCCAAAAAAACATCAAGCAGAGAGAGAGTAGGTGCAGCAGCATGCAGAAAAAGAAAATTTAAGTGGACATGTCCCGTAATACCCAGCATTCTGCCTTCTTTTCTTCTTTCGAGCCTCCCAATAACAACTTTCCTCCATGGTCTGTCTGATCCCATTTCTCCTGCTCCTTAGTGTTCAAAGCAACACAGCAAGACTCCAAATTCCCCCACTCAATAAAGGCCAAGTTATATTTGTGTTCTTTTGATTCTATCATCTTTTTATTGATTGCTTTATTAATCGTAGCTGGGGAGGATGGGCTTCATGCTGTGGTGACATATCAAACACCAGCATACCCACTCTGGCAAAGCTTATTTTTTCTCTAAATTAAACCCAGAGAGAGAATCTGCAAAGCTCCAGATTCCACCACAGTGTGTTCTTTCTAACTAGGCAGGGCGCCTTTGACAATCTCACAGTCACAAATAAATGATAGGAGCCTTTCATCTTACATCTACAAAACTTAGAGGTTTGATATTTGTTTGGAAAATAAAATCATGGTTATTATGGTATTTGGACATATTTAGTGACTTAACTTGACATAAAACAATGCAAATCAAGACTAACATATATTTGACCATATAGTGTATATCAGGGTTTAGTATCTAATTTCAAAATATCACTTTTTACATTAAAAGGTATTATTTATGTATTATTTTAACGTCATGTTTTACACACTTGGGTTACATTCATGACAGAACAGGTAGTTACTGGTCACACAAGGTTAATGTCAAACACAGTCATGGACAATTTTGTATCTCCAATTCACCTCACTTGCATGTCTTCGGACTGTGGGAGGAAACCAGAGCACCCGGAGGAAACCCACACAGACACAGGGAGAGCATGCATTGAAAATGCATTTTAAAACATTGTTTTGAATGCTTTGAAATATATGATACATCCCTTATTAATCCCTTTATGATTCCATCATTTGGGAAATATGATTAAATACAAGATACAAGTACTATAAAATAAAAATATAAAAAGTATAGACGATACATAACCATTTAATATTATACAGTAGTAGGAAAACACTATACACCGATCAGCCATAACATTAAAACCTCCTTGTTTCTACACTCACTGTCCATTTTATCAGCTCCACTTATCATATAGAAGCAATTTGTAGTTCTACAATTACTGACTGTAGTCCATCTGTTTCTCTACCTGCTTTCACCCTGTTCTTCAATGGTCAGGACCCCCACAGAGCAGGTATAATTTGGGTGGTGGGTCATTCTCAGCACTGCAGTGACACTGACATCATGGTAGTGTGTTAGTGTGTGTTGTGCTGGTATGAGTGGATCAGACACAGCAGCGCTGATGGAGTTTTTAAACACCTCACTGTCACTGCTGGACTGAGAATAATCCACCAACCAAATATATCCAGCCAACCGCGCCCCGTAGGCAGCGTCCTGTGACCACTGATGAAGGTCTAGAAGATGACCAACTCAAACAGCAGCAATAGATGAGCGATCATCTCTGACTTTACGTCTACAAGGTGAACCAACTAGGTAGGAGTGTCTAATACAGTGTGGACAGTGAGTGGACATGGTATTTAAAAACTCTGTGTCTGATCCACTCATACCAGCACAACGCACACTAACACACCACCACCATGTAAGTGTCACTGCAGTGCTGAGAATGATCCACCACCTAAATAATACCTGCTCTGTGGTGGTCCTCTGGGGGTTCTGACCATTGAAGAACAGGGTGAAAGCAGGTTAAAAAAGTATGTAGAGAAACAGATGGACTACAGTCAGTAATTGTAGAACTACAAAGTGCTTCTATATGGTAAGTGGAGCTGATAAAATGGACAGTGAGTGTAGAACAAGGAGGTGGTTTTAATTGTATGGCTGATCAGTGTGTGCGTATATGTGCGTATATATATATATATATATATATATATATATATATATATATATATTAGGGCTGTCAAACGATTAAAATTTTTAATCGCGATTAATCTCAGAATTTCATATAGTTAATCGCGATTAATCGCATTAAAAAAAATCTGTGTAAATGTTATAGAAAACAAGGATTTTTAAGTGAAATGTTACAATTAAAATGGTGTTTTTCATTTTATGCTAAATGTACTAATGTTAAAAACTGCTGGGACAAGAGAAAACTGTAAGGGAGTTTTATTCACTCACATACTAGGCAGTAATACTATCCAATGGTTTGATGGACGTTTCTACACGAAGTGAGTGTGTTTTGACCCTTTGGGGCTTCCATAGCTCATGAACTAACGTGCTTGACTCAGCTGTCCGGTATTCTTTACCGTAACAGAATAAGTTAATAAAGTCTTCTGCTCCCGACAACTTGTGAATATAGCGTGTATTTATTTCTTTATTATGCAAGTGCAGATGCTACGACGCTCTTTTGCATTTTGTTAACAAACCGCAAATGAAAAACGGTGACATGTCTGACATTAAAACGTTTGTTCTACCAGTCAAGTCTCAACATGAACTAGAATTTGCGTTAATGGCACTATATATCTTAATCGCGTTAAATTGAGATTGCGTTAATGCGTTATTATCGCGTTAACTTCGACAGCCCTAATATATATATATATATATATATATATATATATATATATATATATATATATATATATATATATACAGTGTATCACAAAAGTGAGTACACCCCTCACATTTCTGCAGATATTTAAGTATATCTTTTCATGGGACAACACTGACAAAATGACACTTTGACACAATGAAAAGTAGTCTGTGTGCAGCTTATATAACAGTGTAAATTTATTCTTCCCTCAAAATAACTCAATATACAGCCATTAATGTCTAAACCACCGGCAACAAAAGTGAGTACACCCCTTAGTGAAAGTTCCTGAAGTGTCAATATTTTGTGTGGCCACCATTATTTCCCAGAACTGCCTTAACTCTCCTGGGCATGGAGTTTACCAGAGCTTCACAGGTTGCCACTGGAATGCTTTTCCACTCCTCCATGACGACATCACGGAGCTGGCGGATATTCGAGACTTTGCGCTCCTCCACCTTCCGCTTGAGGATGCCCCAAAGATGTTCTATTGGTTTAGGTCTGGAGACATGCTTGGCCAGTCCATCACCTTTACCCTCAGCCTCTTCAATAAAGCAGTGGTCGTCTTAGAGGTGTGTTTGGGGTCATTATCATGCTGGAACACTGCCCTGCGACCCAGTTTCCGGAGGGAGGGGATCATGCTCTGCTTCGGTATTTCACAGTACATATTGGAGTTCATGTGTCCCTCAATGAAATGTAACTCCCCAACACCTGCTGCACTCATGCAGCCCCAGGCCATGGCATTCCCACCACCATGCTTGACTGTAGGCATGACACACTTATCTTTGTACTCCTCACCTGATTGCCGCCACACATGCTTGAGACCATCTGAACCAAACAAATTAATCTTGGTCTCATCAGACCATAGGACATGGTTCCAGTAATCCATGTCCTTTGTTGACATGTCTTCAGCAAACTGTTTGCGGGCTTTCTTGTGTAGAGACTTCAGAAGAGGCTTCCTTCTGGGGTGACAGCCATGCAGACCAATTTGATGTAGTGTGCGGCGTATGGTCTGAGCACTGACAGGCTGACCCCCCACCTTTTCAATCTCTGCAGCAATGCTGACAGCACTCCTGCGCCTATCTTTCAAAGACAGCAGTTGGATGTGACGCTGAGCACGTGCACTCAGCTTCTTTGGACGACCAACGCGAGGTCTGTTCTGAGTGGACCCTGCTCTTTTAAAACGCTGGATGATCTTGGCCACTGTGCTGCAGCTCAGTTTCAGGGTGTTGGCAATCTTCTTGTAGCCTTGGCCATTTTCATGTAGCGCAACAATTCGTCTTTTAAGATCCTCAGAGAGTTCTTTGCCATGAGGTGCCATGTTGGAACTTTCAGTGACCAGTATGAGAGAGTGTGAGAGCTGTACTACTAAATTGAACACACCTGCTCCCTATGCACACCTGAGACCTAGTAACACTAACAAATCACATGACATTTTGGAGGGAAAATGACAAGCAGTGCTCAATTTGGACATTTAGGGGTGTAGTCTCTTGGGGGTGTACTCACTTTTGTTGCCGGTGGTTTAGACATTAATGGCTGTATATTGAGTTATTTTGAGGGAAGAATAAATTTACACTGTTATATAAGCTGCACACAGACTACTTTTCATTGTGTCAGTGTCATTTTGTCAGTGTTGTCCCATGAAAAGATATACTTAAATATCTGCAGAAATGTGAGGGGTGTACTCACTTTTGTGATACACTGTATATATATATATATATATATATATATATACATATATATACATATATATATATATATATATATATATATTACATATATATATATATATATATATATATATATATATATATATACAGTGTATCACAAAAGTGAGTACACCCCTCACATTTCTGCAAATATTTCATTATATCTTTTCATGGGACAACACTATAGACATGAAACTTGGATATAACTTAGAGTAGTCAGTGTACAACTTGTATAGCAGTGTAGATTTACTGTCTTCTGAAAATAACTCGACACACAGCCATTAATGTCTAAATAGCTGGCAACATAAGTGAGTACACCCCACAGTGAACATGTCCAAATTGTGCCCAAATGTGTCGTTGTCCCTCCCTGGTGTCATGTGTCAAGGTCCCAGGTGTAAATGGGGAGCAGGGCTGTTAAATTTGGTGTTTTGGGTACAATTCTCTCATACTGGCCACTGGATATTCAACATGGCACCTCATGGCAAAGAACTCTCTGAGGATGTGAGAAATAGAATTGTTGCTCTCCACAAAGATGGCCTGGGCTATAAGAAGATTGCTAACACCATGAAACTGAGCTACAGCATGGTGGTCAAGGTCATACAGCAATTTTCCAGGACAGGTTCCACTCGGAACAGACTTCGCCAGGGTCGACCAAAGAAGTTGAGTCCACGTGTTCGGCGTCATATCCAGAGGTTGGCTTTAAAAAATAGACACATGAGTGCTGCCAGCATTTCTGCAGAGGTTGAAGACGTGGGAGGTCAGCCTGTCAGTGCTCAGACCATACGCCGCACACTGCATCAACTCGGTCTGCATGGTCGTCATCCCAGAAGGAAGCTGACGCACAAGAAAGCCAGCAAACAGTTTGCTGAAAACAAGCAGTCCAAGAACATGGATTACTGGAATGCCCTGTGGTCTGACGAGACCAAGATAACCTTGTTTGGCTCAGATGGTGTCCAGCATGTGTGGCGGCGCCCTGGTGAGAAGTACCAAGACAACTGTATCTTGCCTACAGTCAAGCATGTTGGTGGTAGCATCATGGTCTTGGGCTGCATGAGTGTTGCTGGCACTGGGGAGCTGCAGTTCATTGAGGGAAACATGAATTTCAACATGTACTGTGACATTCTGAAACAGAGCATGATCCCCTCCCTTCGAAAACTGGGCCTCATGGCAGTTTTCCAACAAGATAACGACCCCAAACACAACCTCCAAGATGACAACTGCCTTGCTGAGGAAGCTAAAGGTAAAGGTGATGGACTAAACCCAATTGAGCACCTGTGGCGCATCCTCAAGTGGAAGGTGGAGGAGTTCAAGGTGTCTAAC
Organism: Trichomycterus rosablanca; assembly: GCF_030014385.1. Classification (NCBI taxonomy): domain Eukaryota; kingdom Metazoa; phylum Chordata; class Actinopteri; order Siluriformes; family Trichomycteridae; genus Trichomycterus; species Trichomycterus rosablanca. Next base: position 22,571,238 of record NC_085989.1, on the reverse strand, counting down.
ATCCACCAGCTCCGTGATGTCATCATGGAGGAGTGGAAGAGGATTCCAGTAGCAACCTGTGCAGCTCTGGTGAATTCCATGCCCAGGAGGGTTAAGGCAGTGCTGGATAATAATGGTGGTCACACAAAATATTGACACTTTGGGCACAATTTGGACATGTTCACTGTGGGGTGTACTCACTTATGTTGCCAGCCATTTAGACATTAATGGCTGTATGTTGAGTTATTTTCAGAAGACAGTAAATCTACACTGCTATACAAGTTGTACACTGACTACTCTAAGTTATATCCAAGTTTCATGTCTATAGTGTTGTCCCATGAAAAGATATAATAAAATATTTGCAGAAATGTGAGGGGTGTACTCACTTTTGTGATACACTGTATATATACATATACATACATACATATACATACATATACACACATACAAATAAATGTGTTATGTGTGCAATGTTTAACTAGGTCAAGTGCGGGAGAAGGATTTTTGAGTTAGTGTGTGTGTTTGTGGGGCTGGCTGGTCAGTTTGAGGAAAGCCTGTATATTCTGCTAATGTTATGCGGTCTGACAAAAGTGGCCACAAAAGAACGTCTGAAGCAGTCTTGCTCTTGGGAGGAATAAGCCTGTGACTAAATGAACTGCCCAGCCACCTCGTTCCTCATTGAGAGGGTAAAGAGGGATTGACCTGTTCAGGGTACTTAAAACTTCCTAACTTCTACAACTTATCTCTTAGGAAAGGAATGCTTTGTGATTGTGTTTTATTGCCTTGTCTGTCTACAGCAAATCTGTGCCGGAAACAAAAGAAAATATTAATGAGTCCGTACTTTTGTTACGACAGCGGTGTCTCCATTTCTAGCAGTATCTGCAATGCCATGGTTAAGTAATCTATCGGCAATGTAAAGTACATCTGACTGAAAGTCGTTTTTCTCTAATGGCTCGGACATCAGCGAACAAAGGAAGAACAAGAAACAAGAAGAAACAACAGAGAAGAGCTAAAAGTGCTGAGTAACCTAAAAACCGCCAAATGCCAGAACACACATCATAAACACTTTAATAAGGATTAAATGAATATTCCCAATTCCATATAAATAAGGCCCTACCTAATTCACGGCTGTGAAAACCGCGTCACGGACCATGAAATGAGTCGTTTTCGGTGTAATATGCAATTTGCTGTAAAAGTCAACATTTAAGGGTTGTGTTAAGCGATTTAACAATTTTCAATTGCGTAGTGTATGCAACATGAGGCGCAGTATGCAATATAAGGTGCTCCTAGCAATCATACAGCAATAAAGTTAGTATAACAGTCCTTTCTGTGATGTAGTGTGCTGACCATGTTTGACGTACGTGTTTACATATTGAGTGCATTCTGTCCCTTTGTGGATTCAATAATCAATGGAAAAGTGTGCTTCTCTACACATGTAATCATCTCTGTGCTGCAATAGTCTGTCTAGGTATAGTTTCTTTCTTTCTTTATAAACTCAGCAAACTCGAAAGACGCTCGGTTACATGATCAATCGATTAGACAAACTGTTCAAGATGTCGAAGTGTAAAGCAGCTAAAACACTACTCGGGTTTTGCGGACGCAGAGGATGGTGTGTCAAAGAATATTCGTCTTTGAGAGGGAGCTATTAAGGTAGGCTGTGCTGTATTGTTGCTTCCATTGATTCTACGTACAATTCAATGTATGCGTGTAATTTAATGACTGCTGTGAAATGTGGTACTTTTCTTTAAAAATTCGTAAAATCTGTGATTTTTGAAAAACAAGGTCTGTGAAATTAAGCACATTTTCCTGTAAATTCAGTAGGGCCCTGCATATAACGCTTCCAAAATTGCATTAAACTCCCCCCATGCTTCTCGTCCTCATTACAAACTCATATTTCGAAGTTTTGTGTATTAGTTTCTTTTGACCTTCTGGGTGAATTTATTTTTTCACATCTTGACTTAGGCTTTAAGCAATAAATGTGGAGATCATGGCAAAGCAAAGGAGTTTTATTCAGCGTTCAGAGGTTAAAAGCGAGCTCTGTATCCGACCCTGGTGCATTTACATCTCCGTGGTTAAAAAGCTGCTTGGAGACAAAAGGTCAGCAGCCTTTTAAGAGCAGAAAAAATAAACACAGAAAGCTCACACAATGCAAACAATACTGCGAGGCTCAGTGCAAAAATGGAAAACAAAACAGCAAAAAATAGAACACACTCACAGCCTGCAGCTTACCAAACCTTTGATTATGCAAAAGTCACAGTGAAAGTTACAATTAGCAGCTTTTATAATTTAAACAGAAAGCGGCAGGAAATCTGATGGAAAGGTTACAACAAAGAAATGTTAACAGCATAAAGGTCAGTCTGCAGTTCACGCTGGGAGTACTCTCCCAGGTCTGCATATAAAACTGTACAATCTAACGTTACAGGTTTTATTTCACTTCATTTTGATAGAGCAAAGTAAAAATGTGGTTAATGTGAAATATGCACATGCAGCTAATACACACATGTAAGTAATAACACTTAATACATTCAGCTGTATAATTATTCAACATTTGTAATGCTTAATTCTAATAAGAATAGTGATGGGTCAAATTCTACCGGAACAGTGGGTGCAATGGTCTGTGTAGATGCCCAACCTGGCAGATAGCACTGCTGATTTGAACCCACATCTCATTGTTTGTGTGCTAGTGTAGTGTCATAGACTGCTGTGCCACTCAAGAACCTCATGTATTAAAAATAATCAGAATATATTTCAGAAACCCTTTAGGTCTCTCTACATACACCGATCAGCCATAACATTAAAACCACCTCAATGTTTCTACACTCACTGTACATTTTATCAGCTCCACTTACCATATAGAAGCACTTTGTAGTTCTACAATTACTGACTGTAGTCCATCTGTTTTTCTACATACCTTTTTAGTCTGCTTTCACCCTGTTCTTCAATGGTCAGGACCCCCACAGGACCACCACAGAGTAGGTATTATTTAGGTGGTGGATGATTCTCAGCACTGCAGTGACACTGACATGGTGGTGGTGTGTTAGTGTGTTTTGTGCTGGTATGAGTGGATCAGACATAGCAGTGCTGCTATAGTTTTAAAATGCCGTGTCCACTCACTGTCCACTCTATTAGACACTCCTACCTAGTTGGTCCACCTTTTAGACAAAAATTCAGAGACGAGCGCTCATCTATTGCTGCAGTTTGAGTCAGTCACCTTCATCAGTGGTCACAGGACGCTGCCCACAGGGCTGGATATTTTTGGTTGGTGGAGATATTCTCAGTTCAGCTGTGACAGTGAGGTGTTTAAAAACCCAATCAGCATTGATGTGTCTGATCCACTCATACCAGCACAACACACACTAACACACCACCACCATGTCAGAGTCACTGCAGTGCTGAGAATGATCCACCACCCAAATAATACTACTCTGTAGTGGTCCTGGGAGAGTCCTGACCATTGAAGAACAGCATGAAAGGGGGCTAACAAAGCATGCAGAGAAACAGATGGACTACAGTCAGTAATTGTAGAACTACAAAGTGCTTCTATATGATAAGTGGAGCTGATAAAATGGACAGCGAGTGTAAAAACAAGAAGGTGGTTTTAATGTTATGGCTGATCAGTGTACATTCAATGGGGTTTAAGTCTAGGGTTTGGCTGGGCAACTCAGACATTCAGAGACTCGACCAAAAGCCACAGCAGTGCTTTTTGGGATTATATGCTATAACTATAAGACGTTCCTGTTTTTGGCTGCATAAATTAGTATTTAAATTCTTATCTGACTTCCCTGTCCTGGCTGCTGAGAAGAACTTTCATAGCATGATGCTGCCAACACCACGTTTCACCGCAGGAATAGCATTAGCCAGGTGATGTATACCAACTGTATTTCACCAGACCTAATGTTTGCTCTTCCACCAAAAGAGTTTAATTTTAAGTCTTTTTCCTCAAATTGCAGACTTGAGGACTTTTAAAGCTCTTTTAAAGTAACTGCTGGGTTCTTTTCTACCTCCTTGATCAAGACCCTTCTTGCCTAGAACTCTAAAGAGGGTTAAGGTTGTGCCAAGCTTCTTCCGAACTTCAAAATAATTAAGACCACTGTGGTCCTGGGAACAGTTAAAGCCATATTCATCAAGATTCATTCAATATGTTAATGAATATGCTTGCCCTGATCTTTGCCTTGCCATAATTTCATCGCAGAGGTCCTCAGACAGTTTCTTAGACAGTTTCTTAGCCCTTTTTTTGACAGTGCTGTATAAAACTGTGGGCCCTTATAAACCCAGGTGTTTGCCTTTTCAAACTTTGTCCAATAATTTAATTTTGGAGTGCCAAACATGGGTCTGATTGTTAATGAATTTTCTACATATGCATAATGTGTTTTAAATATGTTCTAGAAACATGTTTTCAGTTCATCATGAGTGATTGCATGCACAATAATGGCTAACAATGGCAATTACATCCATTCAACAACAAATAATGGGCTTAACTAGTACATTAATGGCTAAAAATGGCAATTATATCCATTCAACAACAAATAATAGGCTTAACAAGTACATTAATGGCTAAAAATGGCAATTATAACCAATCAACAACAAATAATGGGGTTAAGAAGTCTGAATACTTTTAAATCCACTGTACATAATGCAATATTAACTTTTTCATCCCATAAACCCAGTCATGTCGAAACAACATATTACTGGTGTCACCAAATACAATTCATATCTCTCCATAAAACGCTGGGTCATTTTACTGCTTTGTACACTTTCCTGCCCTCAGCACAAACCCTTTTTGCAAAAGCTTTTTTGTGCTTTGTGTTCTGTGCCACTCAGTGAATAAAATAATGATTCAAATGTTTAAGAGGCTTATTGTTATGCTGCATCATTTTTCAAAATCATTCCATTAGGTGAACGTCTGTTCTGGGAATTACAGAGCTCTTTTCATTAGAAAAGAAAATGTTTTGAAGTACATGAATGGGTTGATAAAAGAAAACTCCCAATCCGAGTACTTTGCACAAGCTGACTGCTTGGCAGAGTCAAACCTGGACGCTTAAAAGAGGCAAAAAGGAACACACTAATTTACCTGCAATTTCAAAGCTTTTTGACATATGACAAGGCACTTTGTTACCTCTGGTAGGTGGCCTATTGCATTAGCCCACCACCGCTGAGACTTGGGTTCAAATCTCAGCGGTGCTATCAACCCTGTGGGTGCCTACATAGACTTGATTGGCATGGATTGGCTTATCATCTATTCATTCCTTGCACCCAGTGAGCTCGCCACAACCCTGACCAGGATAAAGCAACTAATGGAAAAGAAATGAAAGTCAAAACTTCACATACACCTTTATGGGGAGACAATTCTAGGCAGTCTTGGTATTTTAACGATTATTGCTATTATTCTTTTTGTGGGTTTGCGTTAAATGATATGGAACCACAGTGGTCTTAATTATTTTTAAATTTGGCACAACCTTGAACGTTAGAGTTGGCCATTCAGTCAAATTGGGCATCTAGGCAAGAAGGGTCTTGAACCCACAAATCAATTATGCAACTTCATATATGTATATATACACACATACACCGATCAGTCATAGCATTATGACCACCTTCCTAATATTGTGTTGTTCCCCTATTTGCTGCCAAAACAGCCCTGACCCATCAAGGCATGGATTCCACTAGACCCCTAAAGGTGTGCTGTGGTATGAAGGTGTGCTTTCGACGGTGGACAGGGGTCAGCATGGGCACCCTGACTGGTCTGCGGCTATGCAGCCCCATACGCACCAAACTGTGAGGCACTGTGTATTCTGACACCTTTCTATCAGAACCAGCATTAACTTCTTCAGCAATTTGAGCTACAGTAGCTCGTCTGTTAGATCGGACCACACAGGCCAGCCTTTGCTCCCCACGTGTATTTTTTATTCTTTTTTCCTTTTTTTTCCCTAAAACCCCATTTAATGAACAAATACAGACTAAATTCAAACTAAAATTCAAAAACAATTTTAGGGGGCAAAAAAAGTATGTGTTCCAATTACTTATTGACTTACTCTCCAGAATTATTGCATTCTTTCCTATATCTCCCAATCTAGTCATATACAATTACCCAGCAGTACAGACCAGTACAGAGGATGCCTATACCTTACATGCCCCCTCGAAAGGTGTATTTACTTGTTTGTCAGTACCCTAGACTATTGATATGAATTATGATTATGAAAATTATGAATCTGAATTTCATCACTGACCAATGATAAGAGTGCTTTTTGTTGGTATTATCACCACAACTGATTAAATAGTACAACAAAATAAATGAATTGAAAAAAACTAAATTAAACAATGATTAATACACTGGTTGGTATAGCATTATTATTATATATGCTTGTTTAGCATAAAGGCAGTAAAGAGGAACTTACATGACTTCCAGACGAGCACTCTTTGAGTCATTGCCGGCTGGCGAGAGCACGTGGCACGTGTAGTCACCTATATCACCGGACCAGGTCTGAGAGATGTGCAGAGACCCCTGCTGCTGACTAATCCGGCCTCCTCTTGATTGGCCGACCGTCTCACCATCCTTCATCCATACAAACCTGTACAGAAAGAAAGAAACATCTAAAGAAAGAGCCAAGGGGAGGAAAAAGACTCCAGAGAATGTAATGAGAGGAGAGACACGAAAAGAATGGAAAGCGGGAGGCGAAGAGACTGAGGACGGGAGCAGAAAACGCTTGAGTGCTTCATTACACCGATTTCCTGCATATTAGCGCCGAATTAGCTTTACAGCATAACGAATTGCAATTTGAATCTACTTAACAGTGCATGGGCTGACACTTCCAATTATGTATTACGGTCTAAACTAATGGGGCAGCCAGAGCCTCAGGGAGCAGAGTCTGATCATATGTACATACAATGCTGTACATCAACACCCACCTCACAGGTACGCGTGGGTCGTGCACGACGGAGCACTCCAAAATGGCCGTTGTTCCTTTGATGACTCGTCGATCCTCGGGTGGCTGGGAAATATAGGTGCGACCTTAAAGAACACACACAAAACATTATATTACACCACATTTATCAAAGCAATACAGAAACAAAGCAGGGTATATTTAATGTAAATGACTGACAGGTCATATTGACCTGTAAAAGAACTTACTACCTGCCCAAGTTAAGCATCCATGGGACAGTTGAACAGCTTGTCTTGTGTCTTTTACAGATATTAAACAGTTTGGAGTTATGGAAAGTTTTTGAGAAACTACACATTTTAAGACAACCTCTATGTAAAGGCAAAATCCCATTTTTGGAAAACAATAGTTCAGTGTTTTATATGTGTGTTTTTTTTATATTGGAATCAGACACAATATAATAAGCTATGGACTATGGATAAGCTATGGTTGTTGTTTTTTTTTGTTTTTTAAAATAAAAGTTGCTGACTGCTCTCCCTCTAAACACACCACTGTAATTAATCAAAAATGGAAGTGTCTGAACATGCATAATTCCTAAAACTAGCAAAATAACAGCCTAAAAGGCAGCAATCAAGCTAATTCTTTGAAAACTGATGTTTTAGTAATTGACCTGTTTAAATCAGTTCTCTGAGATCCTTTTTTGCATCCTTAATTGTAGACAACAGCACTATAAAGCTTCCAATTCTTTCAACATTAGGGACAGTGGTAGCCTAGTGGGTAGAGCTTTGGACTATTAATCTGAAGAATGCGGGTTCGAATTCTGGCTCTGCCATGCAGCCACTGTTGGGCCCTTGAGCAAGGTACTTAACCCTGTCTGCTCCAGAGTGAGTGAAAGGGAGACTAGTAAGAATTGAGGGATGGATAAATATAGCCAAAAAATGTCAAGAACTGACTACGGACTTTATCACAGACTGGACTGGACTGGACTAGACTATATAATAAAGAATTCCAATTCCAATAGTTTACATATATATATATATATATATATATATATATATATATATATATATATATATATATATATATATATATATATATATATATATATATATATATATATATATATATATATATATATATATATATATATAGTGAGTGAACATTCCCACAGCGGACGATGTTTTTCCGGTGTTTTCAATATTAAAATGTCCCCAAATAAGGTGCAGAGAGAGCACAGAGCTGAGAAAATGCATTTTTTTTTATTACATTTGTTGTTGTATAATTACTCCTGCCAGTAGCTGTCACTGTGTATCAGACAGCGGGGACAGCGAGTGAGAGAGAAGAAGGAAATCGCTGAGTAAAGTATTCTTTCTTTCGTTCAATTACACCTACAAAATACAATACTACTGAAATAAAGAAGGAGATAATAGAGAAATATGAGAGTTATTGTTGTTTCTGGTAGATACATTTTATAAAAAAAGAAGGAAATGTATTATGGTGTATGTGATGGTGTATTATGGTGTATGAAATGTGATGTGTGTTGTTTTATGTACAGTACTACTGTGTATTGTTGTTTATTATTGTTTATTACAGGAATGTCTATTCTATAATTTAAGATTTAAGGGAAAATATACTTGTATTTATAACAAAAAAGACAATTTAAGACATTAGAAAGGTTAGGTAAGGGGGTGGCAAATTATTCTCCAGGCCACCCAAGAAGGATGGAGGTCCCTGCTGAGTTTGGTTCCTCTCAAGGTTTCTTCCTGTAAGTTTTCCCTTGCCACCGTTGCCCTCGGTTTGCTCGACAGGGTTTTTTGGTCTGTTGGTCCTGGATTCTGTAAAGTCGCTTTGAGACAATGTCTATCGTAAAAAACGCTATATAAATAAATTTGACTTGACTTGAAATACAGAAACATCCATAAAGAAACCTTATCCACAGCACACATAAGTCTCTACCTGTCCTTGAGTGGACCAGCTAATGCTCAGACTTAAGCCTCATTGAACAAATAAGGAAAGACTTGTGGTTGGCAGTTCACAGAGGATTGCACTTTAATCTGATAGAGCTTGACAAATGGAATAAATTGCCCAAATTTAGGTGTACAAAGCCAGCAGTGAGGTATCCAAATATACATGCAGCTTATTTAATACTTCCACAAAGTATTAATTAAACCGTCTGAATAATCTGGGAGGGTAAACAATGAATGCTATACTTTTTTTCCCAAAAAGCAAGACCAATATTCCTCATAGATGGCTAACGTTTGGGAGTAAACTAATGCTTTCCAATGCTTTATAATCATAGAACTATATCTGGATCCATTGCTTAATCACTGAATAAACAACAAGATAATAAGGTAAGAACACATATTATACTACAGAAATCATATGAATATGAACTGCACCTTTTAATCCCCAATGTATGCATGTGAATAAACTAGAAATCTGAGCTCTTACTCCACACAGTGAGCTCAGCGCTGGAGTTGATTGCCCCTTCGCCGTTAGCAGCGTAGCAGGTGTACGTTCCTGCATCCTGCAGCGTCACCGGACGCACCTGCAGCCCTCCGGATTCCAGCAGCGTGAAACGCGGTATCTGCATGGAGCCGCTGGCCAGTATCTGTGCATCTGTAAACACAGACGGATATTCTCACAAACACAGTGTTAAGTGTCTTCTCTCTCTAATAATGCACCAGATTAACACAGCGTCATGAGTAGCTGCGTCTCTCTGCCTGATGTTTTATTACACACTTACACTTTCCCAGGGGAAAATCCTTCAGTTCAGCCTGTCTTATTAGGAACGCTTTAGTGTATGTAATTGGAAAGAGTATGGAAATGACTGAATACTGGCAGAACTATGCTGGAATAAAAAGGCAGATTTGTAACGCTTGTGAATAAAATTATCATTTTTTTATACTGTTAATTAACCACAACAAAGACATTTGCATAGCATTCTGTAAGGCACACTAAATAGTGTTTAATCATTTACAATTCTTATTTAAAGTGTGCCAAATAGGTCCTTCAGTCTGTGACCAATAAAAATTCAAAATTCTGATCTACGCAGATTTTAATTGAATCTAGGTTTGCACTACAGATTAAATGATAAGTCATGGTTGGCAGAAAGGAAAATGCTGTAAATAACCAACCTTGGTTGGTTGGTTAGTTTTAAAAACTGTCACCCTGTAGTCATCTTCAGTAACCACTTCATCCAGTGCAGGATTGTGGTGAGTCTGAGACTTTACAGCAAAGACTTGATTTAAGGAAGCAAAACTCCACAGACTAATTCTTTCCAAGGCATCACTCCACTCCCCTCTTTTGGTAATTTAAAAACCCAAAGTGCGCTAAGGAAACCCACCCAGACACAAGCAAAGATGACATTTCTTTTAGGCATGTTAATAGAATTAAGAGCAGGTCACCTAGATGGTCTGTGTGGCACCCACTAACTAATAATTAGCAGATTTAATCTACATGAGTGTGTGCTGAAGACAGCATAGGACAGGGGTGTTTAATCTTATCCATAAAAGGACGCTGTGCATGTTTTCTGGAGGTGGAAGAAAACTGAAGTAACTGGAATGCCATGAACCGCATGCTGGGTCTTAGTGCCCCAAATCAATGCTTATTACTAATGGGTCTGAGTCCTTACAATCAGCAGTCCAAAATGTGGGAAATAACTTGAGAATAAAAACCAGCCCAGGCTTGTGCTTTTTTGATTTGCTATTTTATAAGGCACATGGTAAACTTGCCTTAATCTGATTGTTCTAATACAGTGGTACCTTGTATCTCGACATCCCCTTATCTTAAAATCTTTGAAACTCGATGCCCGTCGTGGAGAAATTTGTACCCTTAAACTCAGCGTTTCCCTTAAATTTGACGTGTTCAGCCTTTTCAAAAAAAAAAAAAAAAAATTATTTAATTTCAAATTAACAATGAACAGCTGCTTTGTTCAGCGCTCGACTTGAGCAGCGCGATAGGACGTCATCAAAGTGCGCGTATGAGACGAATCTGTATTATAGCTGGGGGTTCTGACAAAATCGCTTTTGCACTTTTCAGCTTTTTTTCCATGTTTAGTTTTGTGCTGCCGCCTGTGAATGCACCTTTGCTAAATGTAATATGGTATTCCAAGATCAAGCATCTCCACAATTAAGAAGCATAAGGAAACAATAAAGAAGTACAGGTAAAGTGCAGGTGTCAAAACAACCCCATTATTTTACATTAGCCTAAAATATATTCAGTTCCGTGGGACCATAGAACGCATTAACAGGTTTCCTATACATCCTTATGGGAAAAAAATACCTTGAAACTCCACACCTTTAAAACTCGACAGCAGTCCCAGAACCAACTGACGTCGAGTTTCAAGGTACCACTGTATGTGTTTCACTTAACCCTAAAGACACCACCAACACTAACCTGTACTAACCAGTTAAAGTGCCTCACAATAAGCTTAACACTGCATGTAGCAGTGTGTGGTATTAGCTGGGTGTGTTAATTAGTACCTTTTCTCCAGGTGATGGCTGGTTTAGGGGCACCAGAGACCCGGCAGGTGAAGGAGGCAACAGCACTATTGGTCACAGTGATATTCGCCGGAGCAGCGACAAAGGCTGGAGCCATACCTGTTCACAAACACAGCTGTAGTTAAGCAAACAGCAATACTTTTCACTCAGCCACCCAAAGACATACGTGCGCGCACACACACACATGCACACACGCGCGCACGCGCATGCACACGCACACACACACGCAAAAATCATTACAGGAGGCCTAACAGCAGGAAATTAAATTAAAGTTCCATTCAATTTCTGCTTTTATCCCAGCATTACCGTTATTTGTTATTCTGGCTGCTGCTTTTCCACTCTTTCAGCAAATCTGTGATATAAATCGGAACTAGTAAACAACCAGTATGAATCCAATTAGGCTATTCTGATTGGGCACACATAATGAAAGCATAATGGAGTTGGTGGGTCATTTTATAATAAACAGAGATTTGCAAACAAATGGGTATATCCACTGGGGCTGGCAGTGCATGGCGTTGATTAAAAGGAAAACAAGATTATTTGGAATCGGAATTGATTCTGCCATATCAATTTGAAGCCAACATGCAAAAATAAAGCCTATTACAGCACTGTTTACAGAGTGGCTAAAAAAGCTAGTTTTCTCTCAACATTTAATATACATCTTTATTAAGATGGATGAGGTCAATTTCCAAGAAGCGAAAATTATATCCTTAAGTCATATTTACAGACATATTGGAAAATATTTTGTCTTACAAACATGATTTCACTAAATATACTGAGCATATTTAAGCGATGATAAAAGCATAAAGTGCATTGTGCAGCTCGGCATGTGGTCACTAAAACTGATACAACATGCGGTGCCAATACAGGGGTTTATGGACGTTTTAACATTGTGTAAATTGGACATTGTGTTTTGGAAGGGTGCTGGAGTATTCTGGAAATATGCTGGGTCAGAAATATACACAGAGCAACAAATTATTACGGCATGGTCTCCTAATTCCTCTTTACTGATTAGAATTGACTGTATCTGACACTTTTTTGTGCCTGTACAGGTCTGGTTTTGCTGCACTTATTACAAAGTACCATGGAACAGTGATCTCTTGCTAAGGTCAGTAGGGAATTGAACTGTCTTCTTAGGCTAAGAGGTAAATTTGTCAAAGTTTGTCATAAATTACAAGCCTTTAAATTGCCAAATATGGAGCAGCATCGTCTAATACCAGGACAATATCAGGCTTGCTGATATTGCAGGATTTATATGAGGGATCTTCAAAAGGTTTCCACACTTTTATATTTTGGTTGGAAACGGTGAGGGAGGGAGGAGTAGTAATTGATCGTGTCTGAGAGACAGAGAGAGCTTTTAGTTCGGATTTAGCGCCATCTGATTTCCACCTTTGTGAAGCTTTAAGGGGAAGAAGATTTTCATGTGATGATGATGTGAATGCAGCGCTGCATCAGAGGCTACACGCTCAACCAGACACATTTTTGCTGATGGCATTAAAAAGTTGGTTCGACACTGGGAAAAATGCATCACAAGGTGACTAAGTAGAAAAGTAAAGAAAGATCTTAAATTTGTAAGTAGCTATGGCAGCTCAATGGTTAAGGTACTGCAACAGTGATCAGAAGGTCCTGATTCAAGCCCCAAAATCACCAAGTTGCCACTGTAAGGCCAAAAAAACAATATTGCTCACTCTTTGTTTTAACATAGCCAGTAATCCTATATCAGATAGGCACTACTTTGTCACCCTGGAGATGTCAATACACCCCTAGCAGATCGATAGTAGATCAATAAGAGTGTGATGTCAGTGTTAAAGGCAGCCGACAGGTCTGGCAAAATCAGGATGAAAATTTGACCTTGGTCAGCAGCACAGTGCAGAACATTCAGTAGGGCTGTGCAATGCTAGGGAGCCAAAATGCAAAGAGTCAGAGTTGGTTGGTGTGCAGGTGTTGCACTTGAAGGACAGTCCAGTCTTCCTAAAACAGGTTTGACAGCAGCTATATTTAAAAATGAGATGACTGGACTAATAGCCAGGACTAATAACATTACTGAATGCCAGTTAAAAGGTGGCAGAGAGATGGTAAGCATGCTTCGGTCAAAGTCGCAAAAAAAGAAAACTGGTTGGCCACACTCACTGCATAACAGCCACCAGACCTCATTCAGATCTAAGCTTGTTGGATATCCTATTCTAAGACCATGGGCATTATATATATATCAACCATAACATTAAAACCACCTCCTCACCTATATAGAAGCACTTTGTAGTTCTACAATTATTGACTGTAGTCCATCTTTTTTAAGTCTGCTTTCACCTTGTTCCCTAATGGTCAGGACCCCCCACAGGACCACTACAGAGCAGGTATTATTTAGGTGGTGGATCATTCTCAGCACTGCAGTGACACTGACATTGTGGTGGTGTGTTAGTGTGTTGTGCTGGTATGAGTGGATAAGACACAGCAGCGCTGCTGGAGTTTTTAAACACCTCACTGTCCCTGCTGGACTGAGAATAGGCCACCAACCAAAAATATATCCAGCCAACAGCGCCCCCTGGGCAGCGTCCTGTGACCACTGATGAAGGTCTAGAAGATGACCAACTCAAACAGCAGCAATAGATGAGCGATCGTCTCTGACTTTACATCTACAAGGTGGACCAACTAGGTAGGAGTGTCTAATAGAGTGCACAGTGAGTGGACACGGTATTTACAAACTCCAGCAGCGCTGCTGTGTCTGATCCACTCATACCAGCACAACACACACTAACACACCACCACCATGTCAGTGTCACTGCAGTGCTGAGAATGATCCACCACCCAAATAATACCTGCTCTGTGGTGGTCCTAGGAGAGTCCTGACCATTGAAGAACAACATGAAAGGGGGCTAACAAAGCATGTAGAGAAACATACGGACTACAGTCAGTAATTGTAGAACTACAAAGTGCTTCTATATGGTAAGTGGAGCTGATAAAATAGACAGTGAGTGTAGAAACAAGGAGGTGGTTTTAATGTTATGGCTGATCAGATACTTATGTTGAATGAGAAAGTCTGGCTTATAACTGGAATTCCAAATTCATCCAGAAGGTTTTTATTAGGATTGAGGTCAGGGTTTTGTTCAAGCCACTGAAGTTCTACCACACCAATCTCACACTCATCAAGCCATGTCTAAATAGACCATTTTTGTGCACAGTCAGAGTAAAGCACTTACAAAGTGTTGCAAAGCAAGTGTTGAAGCATATAATTAATTTTATATGCCTTTTAGCAATGGGTGTGACTGAAACACCTGAACTCAATACAGTGTATTTATGGTAATTTTGTGAACAATTGTTCAATAATTGTTTCTTTACTGTCAAAATGTTTGAAGTCACTTGACTCACTTGACTAAGGCATCGTGCTTGCTAATGGATCAGCTTCACACATGAGCAGACCCAGTAATTATACAGAAGTTGTACAAGGTCTGAACCCGGTAAATTGCAGTGTCAGTCCACAGTTTTGACTCTGGGGTGGAAATTGCTGGGTAAATTTACATGAGTAAAAGAGGTAAAAGTATCCCTATAGCTCTGTGTTCTTCCAGGTGAAGAATCTATGGTCCCTGTGTTACAATATTACACGCCCACCCAAGCTTTCAAGGCTATACTGAGGATTCTAATGCTTATTTTTAATAGCTTTACCAGCAAAGCAGAAAAGTGGTTTGGACCTTGCTCTCGGTCTGCATAGTGAGTTAAAGCATATGCCTGCATCCGTTCACTGCTCTTGTCCTTGATCACATCAGCATGAATCAGTTCTACACAGCAAACAATACATCCAGAAGGTGGACTTAAATGGCTTTTATTGAACCACAGGTCAGTAAGGGGGTCAAGATATGTACACTCACTACACCGTGACAGACGGTGCGTACGGATGTCAATACGATGAGATCTTCTGCTCTCTTGAGTTTTCTTCTCCCTTGATATTGTTTCACTACATGGAATAATACCTGCCCAGCCAATGTGATTAAAAAAGCCTGAGATCATATGAAGCCGGTTTCCTAAATGAAGTTTACAAAGACAGGTGGGACGCGGAGGCACAAACAAGACCTGTTACGTGTATACAAAGATACAATATACAGGTTTAATAACAGAGCAAATAGCATTGCCTAAAGGTCATGACGAGAATCATTATCGCAATCCAGCCAGTATGTTCAAACAGTGCTGGTGTGATTATCAGACGTGTTCCTCCTAGACACCCTTACGGCCTAATACGGCACGGACGAGAGGCGGCTTGACACGGTAAACATTACCATCACAGCAAACAGTGTAATCAGGAGCAGACTGGCTCTTTCACAGGAAAACACTTGTATTTCTTATCTGGCAAGCAAGAAGCATTTGGTTATACATTAGCAGAAATGTATCTGTGACTGCAGGAAGTTAAAGCAAAAAGGGAGAGCTCTGTGCAACCCGTCACACTTAATGCCTTTCATTATGCCTCTGCTGTCTCTGCACACAAGTAATTACGCTCAGACCTAGTCAGCTTTCCTAACGCCTAGCAAATTGTTTGGCTTCTGACTTACTTGTGACATCCAGGTACGTGTGGACCTGCATCTCTCCAGCCGCATTCCTACCAAAGCACTGAAAGATGCCAGCGTCGTTAGGCTGTAGCCTCCTGATCTGTAGCCCCATGCTGGAGATAACCTTATAGCGAGTGTTGTTGAGTTTGTTGAGTGGCACTGCATCCTTATACCACTCCAGCTTCGGCATGGGTACTCCTGCAGATTAAAAGCCAAGAGTTACAAGAGGTCCAAAGGGCTGGGATGACTTGTGAACCAAATATTAAGAAAAAAATATAAAAGTTCATTTCAATTAGCAATTGTTGTGGCTGAAACACATTTCAGTAAATTTAGTCATTAGAAGGGGGGTCCCATTACTTTTGTCCATATAGTATATCTTCTATTCTACCATGATTACAATCTCTATGTCAACAAACCCCATGTATGGTGGGGGTTAGAAGAAAGCATTTCCATTGTACGTATCTAATAACAAATTTAAAATTACCCACAAATATAAACATAAACATACAACTAAATGCTATTGAAATTACATTACTATTAAACACTAAAGGCTTACGTGTACATTTTTAACATTTAGTAGATGTTTTTATCCAAAGCGACTTACAATTACACCGATCAGGCAAGACATTATGACCACTGACAGGTGAAGTGAATAACACTGATTATCTCTTCATCACGGCACCTGTTAGTAGGTGGGATATATTAGGCAGCATGTGAACATTTTATCCTCAAAGTTGATGTGTTAGAAGCAGGTAAAATGGGCAAGTGTAAGGATTTGAGCGAGTTTGACAAGGGCCAAATTGTGATGGCTAGACGACTAGGTCAGAGCATCTCCAAAACTGCAGCTCTTGTGGGGTGTTCCAAAAGTGATCCAAGAAAGAAACAGTGGTAAACCGGTGACAGGGTCATGGGCTCATTGATGCACGTGGGGAGCGAATGCTGGCCTGTGTGGTCCGATCCAACAGACGAGCTACTGGAGCTCAAATTGCTGAAGAAGTTAATGCTGGTTCTGACAGAAAGGTGTCAGAATACACAGTGCATCACAGTTTGTTGCGTATGGGGCAGCAAAAGGGGGACAACACGATATTAGGAAGGTGGTCATGATGTTATGCTTCATTAGTGTATGTAAGAACACAATTTTTGAGCAGTTGAGGGTTAAAGGTCTTGCTCAGGGGCCCAACAGGGGCAACCTGGCAGTCGTGGGGCTTGAACCAGCAACCTTTTGATTACTAGTCTAGCACCTTAACCACTGAGCTACTACTGTCCACAGATGAGGATTAAAGGTCTTGCTCAGGGGTCCAAAATTTACATTAACATTGCATTTGCAGCACTTAGCTGACGCTTTAATCCAAAGCGACTTACAGCTGTTACAGTATACAGTCTAAGCTTGCTCAAAGGCAACCTAGTGGTGGTGGAGCTTGAACCAACAACCTTTCGATTACTGCTACAACTACACTAAGGCTTGTGTAGTACAAAAAAAGAAAGTTATGAAGAATTGATCATTATTATTAATAAAAATTAAGCTAATTTTCACTCAATTTAATATAAAAAAAGAAAATCGGTCTGCTTTTGCTTAAGAGCCGTGACTTGTTCTGAAGAGCTCTCCTCTTCTAATCCAACTGAGAATCTGTGTGGTGAGCTGAAGAGGATCATCCACAAGAGAGGACCCTGGAGGTTTAGGAAAAAGTATGCTTTGAGTAGTGCTGGCAGGTTCTTCATCTGCATGTAGAAATTTAATCAAATTGAAAATACATTTCTCCTAATTACAATTTTTCTCATGTTTATGGTCTGATAAAGCCAATAAGAAGGGATAAAAAAGCCAATAAAAAACAGCTATACAGAGGGTCACTGGTCCCGTAACCTGGATTGGTACTGATGAACGTCCTACCAAATCTCTCCATTGTTGCTGGTCGTGCACTAACGCCTGCATTTGTGCAAAGCTCTTTCCTGTCCATCTGCTTATATTGTCTGCCTTGTCTCCTTTTGCCTGGCACTGTTCCTTGACTTGTCTTCGAGATCCCTGCAGATCTTGTCACATGGCCATACCATCTCAGTTTCCTCTTCTTCACGGTGGTGAGGAGCTCTTCATATTGCTCTCTGATCACTGCGTTTGGTATACGGTCTATATAAGAGACACCCAGGATTCTTCTGAAGCATCGCATTTCCATCTCTAGATCTGCTGTGAGAGTCTACGATTTGCAAGAATGTAGGAAAATTGATAGAACTAGTGCACGCATTAGGTTCAACTTTGTTCTGAGGCTGATGTTCCCGTCGCTCCAAATGGGCTTCAGTCTGGCCAGTGCTGTTGCAGTTTGTGCAGCTCTAGCCAGTATTTCCGTCTTTGAACCTTCTTCACTGATAATGGCACCAAGGTACTTCAATTGTTGCACGGTTTCCAACTGTTGTCCCCAGACAACGATCTTTGTTCTTAGAGGGTTTGTTTGTTTGTTTATTAGGATTTTAACATCATGTTTTACACTTAGGTTACATTCATGACAGGAACGATAGTTACTCATCACACAAGGTTCATCAATTCACAAGGTTATATCAAACACAGTCATGGACAACTTAGTATCTCCAATTTACCTCACTTGCATGTCTTTGGACTGTGGGAGGACACCGGAGCTCCCGGAGTAAACCCACGCAGACATGGGGAGAACATGCAAACTCCACACAGAAAGGACCTGGGTCCTTCTTGCTGTGAAGCGACAGTGCTACCCACATAGCCACCGTGCCGCCCAGTTCTTAGAAAGTACAGAGACTTTTCATTACAGTAGCAAACCTGACATACATGCATGCGTCACTACATGGAATTGCTAGTGAATTTAACAGAAACCAAAGACATCCTGTTACATTATTTAAAAACAGATCAGATTTACCACTGAGCAAAATGCTTATCTGATTACTCAATCAATTTATCAAATTTAATTGACAAATTATAAATTGGGATTGATCAAATTAGATACACCCAAGTTTGATTACTGCATGAACCTTTCCACTGTGGCCAAAATTAAAGCAATTCTGGGTAGAAGAGTGGGCCAAAATCCATCCACAGCAATCTCCAGTTTTCGGAGCTTGGTTATAGCTGTATCTGCTAAAGCTGTCTAGGGGGCCATTGCTTGTTCACATGGGTGATAAAACTGTTGCAGAGCCTTTTCTAGTCAATAAATCAAAGAATATGTTGTGTTTCTTTATGTTGGCTATGTCTTTTATTCCATTTTTTTGTGTAATGTATGACACCATTTAGTGAAAAAAAAATACACATACACCGATCAGCCATAACATTAAAACCACCTACTTGTTTCTACACTCACTGTCTATTTTATCAGTTCCACTTACCATATAGAAGCACTTTGTAGTTCTACAATTACTGACTGTAGTCCATCTGTTTCTCTACATACTTTTTTAGCCTGCTTTCACCCTGTTCTTTAATGGTCAGGGCCCACACAGGACCACCACAGAGTAGGTATTATTTGGGTGTTGGATCATTCTCAGCACTGTTAGTGTGTGTTGTGCTGGTATGAGTGGATAAGACACAGCTATGCTGATGGAGTTTTTAAACACCTCACTGTTACTGCTGGACTGAGAATAGTCCACCAACCAAAAATATCCAGCCAACAGCGCCCCGTGGACAGCGTCCTGTGACCACTGATGAAGGTCTAGAAGATGATCAACTCAAACAGCAGCAATAGATGAGCGATCATCTCCGACTTTACATCTACAAGGTGGACCAACTAGGTAGGAGTGTCTAATAGAGTGGAAAGTGAGTGGACACGGTATTTATAAACTCCAGCAGCATTGCTGTCTGATCCACTCATACCAGCACAACACACACTAACACACCACCACCACCATGTCAGTGTCACTGCAGTGCTGAGAATGATCCATCACCTAAACAATACCTGCTCTGTGGTGGTCCTGTGAGGGTCCTGACCATTGAAGAACAGGGTGAATGCAGGCTAAAAAGGTATATAGAGAAATAAATGGACAACAGTCAGTAATTGTAGAACTACAAAGTGCTTTTTTATGGTAAGTGGAGCTGATAAAATGGACAGTGAGTGTAGAAACAAGAAGGTGGTTTTAATGGTATGGCTGATCAGTGTATAAGTTAAAAATGAAGTATTAAAAAAGTAATCATTATTAAGAATACACACTGGGCTAACCATTTTCCTTATTATGACCAGTAAGGGTGACACTACAGGTAGAGCTGGTGAGGTGCTGGTTCAGCAACCGCTGTTTAATCCATGCATCTAGTTACAGTCTGTGTATTTTGGCAATTCCAAACAGCTCCTGGGTGTGGACATGTGCTTTCATTTGTAAAGCTACAGCTCTATACGCCTTGCACGCAGTATTAGTGAGATAGGCAAAAGGTCCCAGTGACTGAATAGAACAGACAGTTGTAGCCTAGCAGTTAAGGTGCTGGACTAGTATGGTTAAAGCCCCACCACTGCCAGGTTGCCACTGTTGGATCCTTGAGCAAGGTCCTTAACCCTCAATTGCTTAGACATTGTCTTATCATAGTACTGTAAGTCGCTTTGGATAAAAGAGTCTCTTAAATGCTGAAAATGTAAATGTATCCGTTACTAAAGATGAATGAAATGTTCAGTATTTTCATGTTATTTATCAAGGCTACTATGCAGCAATGTTTCATAACCATTTCTTTTTAATCAGGGTTCATTCACTTACATTCACCTAGGGGCAATAAGACTAGTCATCAAGGATGTTTTCTGAAGGAAGGGGAAAACGAGTTTACCCTGAGAAACCCATATGAACACTGATAGGCAAATATCTACCCCACATGCCCAATATTGCGCAGCACACACACTCCCTGCTGTGCCACTGTCGCACTATGTTAATGCTGTTTTATGCCTCTAGACCATGACTCAAATTAGCATGCAGATGGGCAGAGCCACTCAGGGAATTCGAGTCTCATGATGAGCTTGGACACCAAGGGCTGCGATTGCAAACAGGCTTTTCAGCTGGTAAATTGAGCCCAATAACACATTGTTAAAACAGAAGTATGCTTAAAAACACAATAAATTAAGGAGTTGTGTTAGTTAAAATATGTGCATACTTAATGACAGCGGCAAACAACAACAGGGCAATGATTGTTCAGCGGGTAAAGTACTGGACTAGTAATTCGGAAGGTCACTGGGTTAAACCCCACATCTGCCAGGTTGGGTTCTTGAGCGAGACCCTAAACTTCAATTGCTTTGGATGAGTGTCTGCTAAATTATATGAATGCAAAAATCTTTAGTACATAAATGTATGTACAGTGCCTTGCAAAAGTATTCAGCCCCCTTGAACTTTTCAACCTTTTGCCACATTTCAGGCTTCAAACATAACGATATGAAATTGTAATTTTTTGTGAAGAATCAACAACAAGTGGGACACAATCGTGAAGTGGAACGAAATTTATTGGATATTTTAAACTTTTTTTAGAAATAAAAAACTAAAAAGTGGGGCGTGCAATATTATTCAGCCCCTTTACTTTCAGTGCAGCAAACTCACTCCAGAAGTTCAGTGAGGATCTCTGAATGATCCAATGTTGACCTAAATGACTGATGGTGATAAATAGAATCCACCTGTGTGTAATCAAGTCTCCGTATAAATGCACCTGCTCTGTGACAGTCTCAGAGTTCTGTTTAAAGCGCAGAGAGCATCATGAAGACCAAGGAACACACCAGGCAGGTCCGATATACTGTTGTGGAGAAGTTTAAAGCCGGATTTGGATACAAAAAGATTTCCCAAGCTTTAAACATCTCAAGGAGCACTGTGCAAGCGATCATATTGAAATGGAAGGAGTATCAGACCACTGCAAATCTACTAAGACCCGGCCGTCCCTCTAAACTTTCAGCTCAAACAAGGAGAAGACTGATCAGAGATGCAGCCAAGAGGCCCATGATCACTCTGAATGAACTGCAGAGATCTACAGCTGAGGTGGGAGACTCTGTCCATAGGACACAATCAGTCGTACACTGCACAAATCTGGCCTTTATGGAAGAGTGGCAAGAAGAAAGCCATTTCTCAAAGATATCTATAAAAAGTCACCTGGGAGACACACCAAACATGTGGAAGAAGGTGCTCTGGTCAGATGAAACCAAAATCGAACTTTTTGGCCACAATGCAAAACGTTATGTTTGGCGTAAAAGCAACACAGCTCATCACCCTGAACACACCATCCCCACTGTCAAACATGGTGGTGGCAGCATCATGGTTTGGGCCTGCTTTTCTTCAGCAGGGACAGGGAAGATGGTTAAAATTGATGGGAAGATGGATGGAGCCAAATACAGGACCATTCTGGAAGAAAACCTGTTGCAGTCTGCAAAAGACCTGAGACTGGGACGGAGATTTATCTTCCAACAAGACAATGATCCAAAACATAAAGCAAAATCTACAATGGAATGGTTCACAAATAAACTTATCCAGGTGTTAGAATGGCCAAGTCAAAGTCCAGACCTGAATCCCATCGAGAATCTGTGGAAAGAGCTGAAAACTGCTGTTCACAAACGCTCTCCATCCAACCTCACTGAGCTCGAGCTGTTTTGCAAGGAAGAATGGGCAAAAATTTCTGTCTCTCGATGTGCAAAACTGATAGAGACATACCCCAAGCGACTTGCAGCTGTAATCGCAGCAAAAGGTGGCGCTACAAAGTATTAACGCAAGGGGGCTGAATAATATTGCACGCCCCACTTTTCAGTTTTTTATTTCTAAAAAAAGTTTAAAATATCCAATAAATTTCGTTCCACTTCACGATTGTGTCCCACTTGTTGTTGATTCTTCACAAAAAATTACAATTTCATATCGTTATGTTTGAAGCCTGAAATGTGGCAAAAGGTTGAAAAGTTCAAGGGGGCTGAATACTTTTGCAAGGCACTGTATATTTATTTATTAGCATTTTTAAATATATTTTTGTTCATGCATTTTCTCCCAACTTTAGCGCATCCAATTACCTGCAGTATGCTTCCTCTCTACTGATGCCGATCCCCACCCTGATTGAGGAGATCGAGACTGACAGAGAGTACAGAGAGCCACACCCTGATCCATGAATTTTCCCTCAGCTCTGTGCAGGCCGCCATCAATCAGCCATCAGTTTGAGGAGTCCCTACCCCACCCTGTATGAACAACAGCCAATCATTGTTAATGTAGGTGCCCAGCCGGATGGTAGAGTCGAGTTTCAAACCAACGAGTTTGAAATTTCAACTCTGGTGTGCCACCCGAGGGCCCATTTATTAGAATTTTACCATCATGTTTTACACTTTGGTTACATTCATGACAGGAACGGTAGTTACACATTACACAAGATTCATCAATCTCAAACACAGTCATGGACAATTTTGTATCTCAAATTCACCTCACTTGCATGTCTTTGGACTGTGGGAGGAAACCGGAGCTCCCAAGGAAACCCACGCAGACATTATTAGAGCATGCAAACTCCACACAGAAAGAACCCGAACCGTTTAACCTGGGAATCGAACCCTGGACTTTCTTGCTGTAAGGCAACAGTGCTACCCACTGTAAATCCAAAATTGTGTTTTGCACCCATAGTACAATTAATAAGAAGAATCTGTTGCACATTCTGCTTCATTATGTTGAGCAGGAAAGCATAAGGAAGAAGAACAGACATCAAACACATACAGTCCAATGCATTTACCAGTAAAGTCCTGTCAGTTTACCTTATAATTTAGAGGCAGCTTGGTAAGATTTCTTTTTACAGCAGCATCAGGGTAGTGAGCGCTGTTATCATATACTTGGCATTAGTTTGGATATCAGTGTTTTGTGTGAGACATACATTATTACATTGCAGTGCAAAGCAATTACATAGCAAAGCTCCTCAATACAGGCAGCCACCACTTTTACTTCATGTTGGCGTCCTGCTCACCTGCCATGTCAGCACAACTTAATAAGTGACTGTAGATGCTGATTATCTGCCTGTTGGGAGCTAGAACAAAAATCAGGACCGGTTAGGGGTCCTTGAGGATTGAATTGGGAGCTTGTGTCGTGTAAGATGTAAAAAAAAAAAAAAAAAAAAAAAAAAAAAGTGGAAAAGAGATGATCAGAGATAAGCCCCAGACAGCTCCTACTTTTGCACTTCTAAGAATATTCTGCCAGCTTGAGAAGCACTCTCTGGGGATGCTTTAAGCAAGAGCTGAAAGAGACAACGGAAAAATTTCAGCACTCGTAGCAGCTGCTGTGTACTTCAACGGAAAGTCGTGGAATTACATAAGTCATTTAGCTTGGCTCTGGATGAAGGATATAACATAATACATGGAATATAAGGGGAAACTTTATAAAGTGGCTTTCATTTAATATTTTAGAAAGTGCACACAAAGGCCAAAACTCCTTCTCAGGTACAATTAGGCTACATTCTGAGTGTGTAATACTAGTGCTTGGGCTTCAGTATACAAAAGACGATTGCACAGACATAGGCCGTCTGCACAACAAAAAGTTGGGAATATGGAAGTGTGCCTCATTACATATTCTGTTTGATTCACAAAAGCCTCTTTTACGCTTAAAACGTGTGCAAAAACTGGGATGTGCTTACCCAAAATGAGTTGTGGGTCAAACCGACATGCAGGCTTTACACATCAATTTACCAGATTATATCAACTTACAGAATAAAGGGCAGGACAGGCCATGTTACATGCAATATATCTGGTGAAAGTCAGGTCAGACTGTTATCAGACGCGGCTTTAATCTGTTTAACAGCCCTTTACCAAAGGGATACACTTCTGATTCACTCATAAATCAGTCCACATTAAATACAGCAAAGACTGCTTTTTATAAACTATATTCCAGAAAATTTGGGACGATAGTAAAGTGCAGTGGTAAAAAAAATCCCGCTAGCACACCAGAGCTGACATTTCGAACTCGTCGGTTCGAAAATCAGCTCTGCCATCCGGCTGGGCTGGGCGGCTCATGAACAACAATGGGCTGTTGTTCATACAGGGATGAACACAGCCCACACGGAAAGGGACCTCAAAACTGATGCACTTACGACCTATGCTGGCTGATCGATAGCATTCGCACAGAGACGAGGGATAATGCATTGCACGCAGGGTGTGCAGGGTGTGTCTCTTCGTACACAAAGCTGATCCGCATATGAACGCGCTTCGTGCAGGTGAAAAGATGCAGTCGGCTACTGCACACGTGTCGGAGGGGACGTGTGTCAGTTCGCTCTCCTCAATTGGGGCGGGGGTCAGCACCAGTAGAGAGGAAGCATAACGCAATTGGATATTGCGAAAAGATTATAATTTGCTTTTAACTTGTTGACAGTGGAGATCTTCTTTTCATTCAGTATTGTGGTATGCACAGTATTATTAATGTAATTTCCCTACACCCTACATATTAACACACTACCTCCCTCACAGTACACAACAGTCGCACAGGTGACAGTCCTGGCCTGGTCCACACCAAACATTCTGAACTCCATCTGATTCAAACATACTCGGAAAAAGAATTTCATTGTACTGTACACGTGTATACACCAATCAGCCATAACATTAAAATCACCTCCTTGTTTCTACACACATTGTCCCATTTTATCAGCTCCACTGACCATATAGAAGCACTTTGTAGTTCTACAATTACTGACTGTAGTCCATCTGTTTCTCTGCATGCTTTGTTAGCCCCCTTTCATGCTGATCTTCAATGGTCAGGACTCTCCCAGGACCACTACAGAGTAGGTATTATTTGTGTGGTGGGTCATTCTCAGCACTGCAGTGACACTGACATGGTGGTGGTGTGTTAGTGTGTGTTGTGCTGGTATGTGTGGATCATACACAGCAGCGCTGCTGGAGTTTTTAAACACCTCACTGTCACTGCTGGACTGAGAATAGTCCACCAAGCAAAAATATCCAGCCAACAGCACCCCGTGGACAGTGTCCTGTGACCACTGATGAAGGTCTAGAAGATGACCAACTCAAACAGCAGCAATAGATGAGCGATCGTCTCTGAATTTACATCTACAAGGTGGACCAACTAGGTAGGAGTGTCTGATAGAGTGGACAGTGAGTGGACATGGTATTTACAAACTCCAGCAGCGCTGCTGTGTCTGATTCATTGGTACCAGCATAACACACACTAACACACCACCACCATCTCATTGTCACTGCAGTGCTGAGAATCATCCACCACCTAAATAATACCTGCTCTGTGGTGGTCCTGACCATTGAAGAACAGGGTGAAAGCAGGCTAAAAAAGTATGTAGAGAAACAGATGGACTACTATATGATATATAAGTGGTTCTATATGAAAAATGGAGCTGATAAAATGGACAGTGAGCGTAGAAACCAGGAGGTGGTTTTAATGTTATGGCTGATCGGTGTATGTATATATGGCAAATAAAGGTTTATTTTAGTTTCATCCAACCAGAGAATGTGCTCCCAATATTATTCAGGTTTCTTTCCATCAAACGTTAGTCTTGTAGTTTTATATCAATTTGTTAGTAATGGCTTTCTTCTTGGATATCATCCAAATAGGCTAACTTCATGTAAAGTTTAGTTGAGTTTTCATAGAGCGGCTCATTTCTCGGGGTAAGTCTTATGCTAGGCTGGAAACACTGGCCTGTGTTTTTCAGTGCAAGATTGTATAAATAGCGAACTTTGGGCGACAGCCACTATGGCTTGTAGTGTGACTTTTCCTATACTTTCTAATAACTGCTGCCACTGTGTTTCGACTCATGTTTAAGCTAACCAATGTTCTTGTGCCCTTTCGCTTCTTTGGTTCCCTTTTTCCTTTTAGAGACAATTCCTTGCCATGTGAAGCCATGATGGATTACACACATAAGAGCCCAAAATGAAGAAAAGTCTGGTGTTAGCAGCTTGTTTCGTCCAACAAACAGACAAGCAGTGATAAATATTTGAACAGTGGCATACCAGAGCTTAAGTATTTGGTCCTAATTGGAAACATTGTTTCACTGAGTTTTACAATGTTAAGTAATTGTTTTTTTAACCTAAAATAACAGCACGTATCCTGTTGTTCAAATTAATATGAACTCATTTTAATACAGTACTTAAACATTTTAGTGATATTTATCAGAAGTGTACTAATTTTTGTTGTATACTGTATCTTCATACAACCCCAAATCAGAAAAAAAGTTGGGACAGCATTGAAAATGCAAATGAAATAAAAACAGTGTCTTTTACTTTGACTTTTATTTGATTGCAGACAGTATAAACCTGAGATATTTCATGTTTAATCTGCTCAACTTCATTTCATTTATTAAAAAACATCCATTCATGCGTTTAAGGCCTGAAGCACATTCCAAAAAAAGTTGAGACAGTAAAGCATTTACCACTTTGTAGTTTCCATTTCTTTTCACCACACTTAAAAGACGTTTTGGCACCAAGAACACCAAGTGATTTAGTGTTTCAGGTTTTATTTTGTCTCATTCTTCCTGCAAACACGTCTTAAGATGTGCAACAGTACGGGGTCGTCGTCGTCTCATTTTTCGTTTCTAAATACTCCACACATTCTCTATTGGGGACAGGTCAGGTCATTCCAAAAAAGACCTGGAATGCTGATTCATCTGACCACAATACACGTTTCCACCGTGTGATGGTCCATCCTAGATGCCTCTGAGCCCAGAGAAGTCAACGCCGCTTATTTTTTGCGCAGTAAAGTTTTTAAGTGGCATTTGTGCATGTAACTCTGTATTGTAGAGCTTGACAAAGGTTTTCCAAAGTTATCCCTCACCCATGTGGTTATATCAGCTATTGTTGAGTGGCGGTTCTTGATGCAGTGCCGTCTGAGCAAATCCTTTCCAATCTTTCTTTGAGGTTCGTTGTTTTTAAACATTTTAGTAATTCTCTCACACATTTGTTGACAAACTGGAGATCCTCTGGTCATCTTTGCTCATCAAAGACTCGGCCTTTCCTGGATGCTGCTTTTGTACCAAACCATGATTACAATCACCTGTTTGGAATCACATAATTATTTACTTTTTTCACCTCATTACTAGCCCTAAATTGCCCCTGTCCCAACTTTTTTTTTGGAATGTGTTGCAGGCCTGAAATGCAGGAATGGAGGTATATTACTAATGAAATGAAGTTGAGCAGACAAAACATGAAATATCTTGCATTCATACTGTCTGAAATCAAATAAAAGTTAAAGTAAATGTAAGGAACACTGCATTTTTTTTATTTGCATTTTCCATACTGTCCCAACTTTTTCTGATTTGAGGTTGTAGCATGAAATTATCAACTGTCAAATCAACGACAGTGAAAATTAGCCGTGTCTTATGAAAACATGAGTTGTGCGCTGTTTTGAAGTATCGAGACACCCCATAATACATGGTTCGTATAAAAGAAGCTCTAGCAGTAAACACAGTGTATCTACAGCTGTTTCTGTCTACATTATGTACAACACACGTCCAAACATTTTCACTGCTTTCTCGAGTCACTGTAAATCACTTGCTTCTGTAGTTTTCTTACCCTGTAATGTTTTGTCAGCTGTTCACACACACAGAAAAACAGTATTTACCAAACAAAGTTTCCAGGCTTCGACTTGATTGGGCACTTGGGTGGCACAGTGGTATATTACGCTAAGCCAACCCCGTTGAGGAGAAATCTCAGTGGTGCCATTGGTCAGTCAGGCGTCTACACAGACATAATTGGCTACGTTTAGGGATTGGCGGTGTATCCTGTAGAACCGATCCTACTTTAAGCAAACTGAGGCCTATTTTCTGTTCCCTTTTACGGATAGGAAACTGTTAAACAAATTCTTTTTGTACAATGCCCATCAAAAAAGTAAAGAAAGTAGAGAATTGATTCTGCTCTCCACTCAGGAGAATAAGAGCTGTTTGAGCAGGTTGTTTATATTTTTCTCAGTGCATCAGATATTGACAGGATCATTTTTCCCCTCACTCCTGAAATTGCAGCTCTGTGACACTTGGACGCAACACTGACAAATATTGTAAATATGGTTCTGACTATTGGGCTGACCTTCCATTTTGGAACTATTAGACGACTTGCGTGAAAAGTAATGAAGAATATTTTTGGCAGAAAGCCAATGCCATTTCCACTGTCCATTCCCCTTCCCCAACATAATGATAGCAGCACTGGCTTTTCCCCCCCATCAACTACTCATCTCTCGAAGCTAATGATGACCCAGCTGCTCATTCAAAAGGCCACCATTTCTCTTATGGGCAGCTGAGAATGACATTCTCAGAGCCGGTAGGATTTTATAAATCACTGCTAACAATTTTCTGATCAATACCTGCTTTAGGATATAGGTAACTATAAAGAGTGTGCTGTATTTTATTGCAGATCCCAGGTGCCAGGAAACTAGCATATACACCGATCAGCCATAACATTAAAACCACCTTCTTGTTTCTACACACATTGTCCATATTATTGGCTTCACTTACTATATAAAAGTACTTTGTAGTGCTACATTTACTGACTGTAGTCTATCTGCTTGCTTTGTTAGATCCCTTTCATGCTGTGACACTGGCATTGACATGGTGGTGGTGTGTTAGCGTGTGTTGTGCTGGTATGAGTAAATAAGAAACAGCAGCGCTGCTGGACTGAGAATAGTCCACCAACCAAAAATATCCAGACAACAGCACCCTGTGGGCAGCGTCCTGTGACCACTGATGAAGGTCTCCAAGATGACCAACTCAAACAGCACCAATAGATGAGCGATCGTCTCTGACTTTACATCTACAAGGTGGACCAACTAGGTAGGCGTGTCTAATAGAGTGGACAGTGAGTGGACATGGTATTTAAAAACTCCAGCAGCGCTGCTGTGTCTGATCCACTCATACCAGCACAACACACTAACAAACCACCACCATGTCAGTGTCACTGCAGTGCTGAGAATGCACCACCTAAATAATACCTGCTCTGTGGTGGTCCTGGGAGAGTCCTGACCAGTAAAGAACAGAATGAAAGAGGGCTAACAAAGTATGCAGATAAACAGATAGACTACAGTCAGTAATTGTAGAACTACAAAGTGCTTCTATATGGTAAGTGGAGCTGATAAAATGGACAGTGAGTGTAGAAACAAGGAAGTGGTTTTAATGTTATGGCTGATCAGTGAATATGACCACTCGACTGCTGCAAATTTTCCATCCTACAACAAAGGCGCTCTATTGTATAGAGTGGCAAGCTCACTAAATGCATCGTCACGTTCATGGAACAACAAAAAGCTTGGACCCAGCAACATGCTGTAGCTAAAATTGAGATCCAACTGAGACTAGGTGAAAATTTTAAATCTTTAACTGTCTAGGTACAGCTAGCATGTACAAAATGTAGATTTTGATTTCTGTTCCTGGCTAAATAAAGTAGAACCCAACATGGTATTCAGGTGTTGTAATTTATCCCATTTAAAGTTTGCTTTATTGCACATTAGGAGATGCTTTTCTGGTTACTGTGGTAAAGAGTAATTTTTTTGAATTACTGTATCCTTCCTGTCACAGCATTCTACTCTGACCTTCTCATTAATAAGGTGTTTCCGCCCACAGGACTGCTTCTCAATGTATGCTTGTTATTTTTCTGAGTAAACCCTAGAAACTGTTGGCATAATATCCCAAGAGATCGTTATGACATATTTAAATCAGTCTGTCTGGCACCAACAATAATACCCTGGTTAAAATCAGTAGGACCACATTTTCCACTCTTTCTGACGTTTAATTTGAACATTAAGTACGGTTCTGAGTGATTGGGTAATAAGTAGGTGTACCAGTGTTCCTAATTAGGTGGGCAGTAATTGTAGATCCCCATAGGCTGACATCACATGAGTCATGTACCTAGTTGTTACCTAGCAATAGGAAGTTTAATGTAATTAAACAAAGTGATTCTTTTAAACATTGAAATTTATTTATTTAACCAGCCAGAACCCAATCAATTATTTATTAGCTGCTATAGTTGCCCTGATTTTACTGCCTATTTATTTATCAATTCGTTTTTAGTAGCCACTTCATCATGGTCAAGGTTTAGGTGGGTCCGGCAACACAAACCAGACAGGGCTCACTCACTGACTTACACCCAAGAGAATTTTCGAGCAATCAGTCCACCTTTTGCATGTTTAAGAGATACATTTACATTTTCGGCATTTAGCAGAAGTCTTTATTTAAAGCGACATACAGTACTGTGACAGTCTACTGTATAAGCAATTGAGGGTTAAGGGCCTAGCTCAAGGGCCCAACAGTGGCAACCTGGCAGTGGTGAGGCTTAAACCAATGACCTTTCGATTACTAGGTCAGTACCTTACCTGCTAGGCTACAACTGCCCTAGATAGGATGAAATTCAAACCTGACTAGGTGTCCAAGAGGCACAACTGGCTGAGCCTGAGAGGGGTCAGTGCTGAGATCTGCAGCTATGAGGAGTTATAATCAGGAATTGGAAATGACTACATTGAGAGGGAAAAGAGGGACTGCAAAAGAAAAGAAAAAGCCTTTTAATGTATTGAGCCACCAGGCAGATCGGTGTAAAAGCTAGTCTATAAACAACTGGGTTGCATTTTCACTCACTCACTTAACCGTTTATCCAATTAGGGTCGCTAGTGGCTGGAGCCTATGCCAGCTTTTCAATGGGAGCAAGGCACACAGTAACCCTCTAGACGGGGCACCAGTCCATCACAGAGCAGACTCACAAACACACACACATTCTCCTATTGGGAAATTCAGTGTCTCCAATTAACCTGACCATGTTTTTGGACTGTGGGAGGAAACCCACGCAGACACGGGGAGAACATGCAAACTCCACACAGAAAGGACCCAGACCGCCCCACCTGGGGATCGAACCCAAGACCTTCTTGCTGTGAGGCGACAGTGCTACCCACCGAGCCACCATGCCACTGGGGTCGCATTTTCACTCTACTTAAATAATTATTGAATAAATAAAATATAAGACACAAGCATACACATGTAGGTGCTACTGATATTTCAGTGGAAGCTTAGCAGTTAAAGTACTGGACTAGTCATCAGAGAAGGTTGCCCGATCAAGCCCCACCATAGCCAAGTGGCCACTGTTGGTCCCTAAGTAAGGGCCTTAACCCTCAATTGCTTGCATTGTATTCAGTCATAATTGTAAGTCGCTTTTAATAAGTGTCCCTTAAATGAAACTTTGAATCTTTAAATATCCTTAAAAAAAGGTAAGAAATAAGAGGACAGAGGAATCGGCTGATGTAGTCTTGTGACTAATATATTGCTGGGTTTTTTTTTAACTGGCGAGTGTTTGGTGTGAAAAGGCTCACACAATGTTTCTACATGAAGCTGGTGTACTGTTAAAGCTGTAAATGTTGTGAGTCAGTGTAAATTCTGTGCATTGTCTTAGAATGAAGAGAATGCATGCTGACAGTGTAATCTATTGTAGCAGATCTATTCTAATCTACTCTAAATCAGTGGTCAATAAACATCCTCTGGCAGATCTTTCCTCCTACAAGCACCATTTAGCTGGGAAAGCTTTCCTGAACAGCAACTGATAAGTTCCAGCAGATAGATGATGGAAGTTATAACTACATTTCGTATTAAGGTAAATCTGCATGACTGACCTCGAGCTTGGCACGGGATTTCCACACTTTTCTCCACTTCTCCCATCATTTTCCTCCTGGGCTCGGCCGTAAAGTAGGGAGCCTCTGCCAAAAGCAAAGAAGCAGTCAACACAGGCAAACAAGTAAATGCCATGCACTTAAGCAATAAAATTATCATACAGATCAGTCTGTGGTGCTGTAGTGTAAGCGAAAGTGGTTGAAGTGAGTGGGCAGGTGGACTCCAGCTGCTACTCTAAACCATGTGCAGAACAGAGCTGGAAATTAACACCCACTCATGCCCCATTTGCCAGTGAAATTTGGCATTGGCAAACCACCAGTCGCTTTGTTGGATAACCTTGTGGTCCTGCTATTCGAATAAAAAAAAAAAATCAGAATTGTATGCATGCCATTTCTTTAATTAAGGTTAACACTCAAATACAAAAGCTAAACCCAACAGGGACTGGGGGCATTAAGGGATTTAGATCTGGTTTACAAAGTAAATAAATTAACACATTTTAAAAATTATAAGAAAAAAACTAAGTCACATGGACAACAATAAGAAAAAGAACATTAACAGCAACACAGTCAAAGAAACAAAAAGAAAGCAACAAGCCCACTATGGTGCTACTCCAAAAACAATTTTAACTGAACATTTTAACCCTAATTACAATGTCAGCTTCGGTTCCCAGATGATCCTAAATTATATTTTTTCAGTTAATATTTGTGTCAGGACTGTCTGTGTGGTTGGTAAAACAACTGCTTTGTTAGTATTTAACAGCAAATTTAGCAGGATTAAAACAACTTCCAGAAATACAATGCATAAACAAATGTTAAATATGTTTTAAAACAGTGTTAGTTTTTTTATTTAGCTTTGACTAATTCAGTAGCACTTAGACAGTGCTATTTACCAAGCCACCGTGCCACCACCTGGCAAGTGTATAGTATATCTGCTGAGCTCCAAACAGTCCGAGGAGTCCGAACAGCCTCATACAAGCCTTACATGATCAAAAACAATGACAAGCATCGAATAGAGTGGTGAAAAGCATGTCACTACTGCACTCTGGAGCAGTGAAAACGTGTTTCATACAGTGACAAATCATTCATCTATATCTGGCAATCTGGGTTTGGCAAATACTAGTCATCAAAGCTCCTGCAGGTGTAATGTGTAGATGTCAGTGTTCCAATACATTAACCAACAGGTAAATTCATTCATGTTTAACTTTTAATTTTTTAGTTAATTTTAGAGACGCTGTTTGATATTTCTTGAATTGTTATGTAGTGCCTTTAGTGACCATATTAACCTGGATTTAAACCTTCCATTGGTCACTGCCTGTGAGGAGTCTGCCTTGTTTTTCTCCTGTGACTGCTGCGAGTGTACTCTGAGTGGGAAAGCTATACAGACATTCACTTCGTGCTGAAGTGGACCTTTCATATAAATACATAACTAGATAATCCTGCATCAAATCTGGACAACCGTGCAAACAGCCACTGAGCACCTGACTTATGAAAGATGTCATTCCGACAGGCTACATTTATCATCCTGTGCTACCTTATACTATTCCTAAGAAATGCTTGTTTATATGCAGACATTTAGAACTTTTATTCATACCTCACTCACAGATTTGTTTTAAAAAGGGCAATAAACAAGTGCTCAGTGCTCTGGAAATTAATAAAAAGTTTCTTTTTACAGTAGCAACATCAGGACTGCCATAATTAAATTTAGATTTTTTCAGTTGTCCTGTAGTAGTAGTTAATATTGTTTTTTTTGCAATATGAAACAAAAAAAACCCAATAATGTGTTTAACCAATCACTTAATCAAGCTGGACCTGTTCATCATGCATGTACAATTCCTTTAGTTCTGAATAGCTAATTAAAAATTGGTGTAAGCACACGCTTCCTGCATTGGCAGGACCTGGTGCCAGCATTGGTGCTCATCTACAATTCAAAACAGATCAAACAGGGGCCGGTAAAGATCAGTCAGATAAATTTAACACTCATTATAAAGGTCAGAATTAGATGCAAAGTATAACAACACATGCTGGAAAAATCCAAGAAGTGGATGGATATTCGGGTCATGTCCTTTGTCTGTAAGAACACTGAAGTTTCAGCACAAATTACAGCTTTGTCAATGGGCAAAAGACACAACAAAAATTACAAGAACACTCAATAAAAAAAGAAAAAAAGTACGGTACAGAAGTTATGCATGTTGTACCTAGTACATTTTTTTTATTTTTTTTTTTTTTATTTAACCTTTAATTTAACCAGGCGAGTCATTAAGAACACATTCTTATTTACAATAACAGCCTGGCAAGTAGAAGAGTCTACTTGAGGAAGGGGAAAACAACATCAACAAGGGGAAAATAAGGGAAAAAAAAAAAAACAATAGTTATAATCATAGTAGTAAAACAATCAATTCATAGTAAAACAAGTACATGTATTAGTAAAAATATTCCTAATGCTGTTCTTAAATTTTGAGATCGGAACAAAGACCTGTAGTTTTAAAGTTTTCTGAAGTGTGTTCCAATCTCTAGCAGCAGATAACTGAAATGATGAAGAGCCAAAAGCAGTGTATGTTTTGGGGATGTTTAATTGAATGATGCTAGATGACCTGGTGTTATATGTAACAGGCACTGGCTGTAACAGGTTTTGTAGATAAGGTGGTGTTCGACCAAGGAGAGTTTTGTAGATGAGTGTAAACCAGTGTATACTGCGACGAACGTGTAAAGAAGGCCAATTAACCAAAGAATAAAGAGAGCAGTGATGAGTTCTGAAGTGAGCATTTGTAAGAAATCGGAGAGCTGAATGGTACAGAGCATCAAGCTTCTGAAGGGTGTTTTTGCTTGCCACTGTATAAACTGTATCTCCATAGTCAAACATAGGAAGTATAGTCATCTGAACAAGAGTGAGTTTAGCAGCACGAGTAAAGGAAGAACGATTTCTGTACAGGAAACCAAGTTTGGCCTTGACTTGGACTTGAAATGATGACACATACAGTAAAGTCTTGGGATTCTAAATATTTCACTATTATTCAATGAGTACAATTGAATGATAATGCAGTACTATGGAATAAATACCCTGTTTTAGTTTAATATATGGATTGGTGAACATATGACAGCTGGGTAAATAATATACACAAGGCAACTACAATGATTCATTGTAGAAAGTGGTGTAGAACGTTCCATATTATTGTTTAATTTAACGGTATGGCATGGCCAATAATTCCTTGTTAGTAATCAAGATTGACTATATTTGGTGACTTCCCTGCTTATTTAAATATGGATAGTTTAAATGTACCCATTAGATTAATCTATAAGCATTAAAAGAGAAAGGTCTAGAAGCCTCTGTTAGAAAACATATTATAGATTTCACAAGATCGGAAAGCCATTGTTAGACAACTTCAGGTCCTAATATATTCTGAAACAATGAAAGAGTCAGAGTCACTTTACCAAGGTCAGAAAGTAAACCCAAATCATCTCATTAGGCTAAGAGTAAATTGGTGCATTTGATCAGATGTAATCTGAGAACCACCAAAAACAGGTCGCTTATGAATTGTGCTGTATGTACAGTATATTATGAGCAGATTGTTAAGCAGCACATGTTCCAATCATTCAGTAACAAAAAAAGAGCAGCAGATAACAGAAATCCCAAGACTGCCAAGCATTACACATACATAAATCAAGTACTTTCAACTTCAACATGAAGCTATGCCAAATAAGCTGAGAGGAAAACAAACACACACACAATATAAAAAAAATGGCATAATAGTAAACAAAATTCAGGCCAAGCGAAACTGGCAGAAAACATTAAATTAAGCCAAACCAACACCAACAAAAACAAGAATAGTGAAGCAAGAAAACAAGCAAATACCAACAAATAAATTAGCAGCTGGCTAACACTGGCCACCAGAAACGCTAAAGCTAAAGACTAGAAATGTCAACTAATCAGTTAATTATAAACAGCAACAGCAGAAGGTCAACTTTAAAAACAGGTGGAAAACAACAGACATTGCTATCCTTATTACAGTTACAAACACTGACTAGAAAATAAAGAAAGAAATAGCTTAGCCCTTTATGATTTCATCTAGATGAGGACTTATTTAGTAGTTTAAGCAAGAGCATCAGGTAATTATATCATACTTTAATCATCAACTCTACTATTTAATAGATAATAACTGCAATAATCATGTGTATTAAATGGAATTAAAAAATGATGACATTTTACATAGCAATTACTTCTAGAAAGAAAGTGAGTTGAAGCAGCTGGTCACAGGATGGTCACTTTACCAAGGTCAGAAAAATATCCCTATCCCCATCTATTAAGCTAAGAGAAGATTGGTGCAGATAATCAGATGTAATCTGAAATCCACCAAAAAACAGGTCGGTCATGAATTGTGCTGTATGTACAGTATATTATGAGCAGATTGTTAAGCAGTACATGTACCAATCATTCAGTAACAAAAAAGAGCAGCAGATAACAGAAATCCCAAGACTGCCAAGCAATACACATACATTAAACGAGCACTTTCAACTTCAACGTGAAGATATGCCAAATAAGCTGAGAGGAAAACAAACACACACACAATATAAAATGAAATAACAGTAAACAAAACTCAGGCCAAGCTAAACTCAAACAAAAACAGCAAAAACAAGAATAGTGAAGCAAGCAAAAAATAGCAAACCAGACAGATACCAACAAAGAAATTAGCAGCTGACTAACAGTGGCCACCAGAAAAGCTAAAGCTTAAGATTAGAAATGCCAACTAATCAGTTAATTATAAACAGCAACAGCAGAAGGTCAACTTTAAAAACAGGTGGAAAAGATGTCAACAGGCCTTGCTATCCTTATTACAGTTACAAACCCTGACTAGAAAAGAAAGAAAGAAATAGCTTAGCTGTGACCTTTAGGACTTAATTAGTACTTTAAGCAAGATCACCTGGTAATTATATCATACTTTAATCAACAACTCTACTATTTAATAGATTATAACCGCAATAATCATATGTATTAAATTAAAAATGTACATTTACATAGCAATTACTTCTAGAAACAAAGTGCAGCAAAAACACATACCATCCTACAAACCAACCACAACAGGATGGTCACTTTACCAAGATCAGAAAGAAAACCCAAATCATCTCATTAAGCTGAGGGTAGATTGGTGCAGATTAGATGCAATCTGAGAACCACCAAAAAACAAGTCGTTTATGAATTGTGCTGTATGTACAGTATAGTATGAACAGATTTTCTGATTTTTTGTTAAGCAGCACATCCAATCATTCAGTAACAAAAAAGAGCAGCACATAACAGAAATCCAAAGACTGCCAAGCAATACACATATCTAAAACGAGTATGCAGACTTTTAACTTCAGCATTAAGCTATGCCAAATAAGCAGAGAGAAAACACACACACAATTTAAAAAAATGGCATAATAGTAAACTAAACTCAGGCCAAGCTAAACAAACAGAAAACATTAAATTTAGCCAAACCAACACAAAGAAAGCAAGCAAGATAACAAGCAAAAATAGCAAAGCAGGCTGATACCAACAAAGAAATTAGCAGCTGGCTAACATTGGCCACTAGGAAAGCTAAAGCTAAAGACTAGAAATGCCAACTAATCCATTAATTATAAGGATAGCAAGGTCTGTTGGTTGCTTTTCACCTGTTTTTAAAATTGACCAACAGCAGAAGGTCAATTTTAAAAACAGGTGAAGAATCCAATAGGCCTTGCTATCCTTATTACAGTTACAAACACTGAAAACACCAATGTAAAAGAAAGAAAATAGAGAAAGAAATAGCTTTGCTTAGCTTAGCTGTGACCTCTATGATTTCATCTGGATGAGGCCTTAATTAGTAGTTTATGCAAGATCACCTGGTAATTATACCAGGTGATATCATACTTTAATCAGCAACTCTATTTTTTAATAGATTATAACTGCAAATCATGTATTAAATGGAATTAGAAAATGATCAAATTTTACATAGCAATTACTTCTAGAAACAAAGTGAGTTGAAGCAGCAAAACAAACACATACCACCCTACAAACTAACTACTACAGGATGTGATGTCACAGGAAGCTCCACCCACTAATCCAGTAGAGGTTGGAGTGAGTTGGTTACACAGTATGACAAATACCAAAGTAAACATAGTGGAGTTTTTACCTGTCTTGATTAATTAGCAGTATCTTGCTGCATTCTTAGATTTATTATGAGTAGGTGGGTCATAAATGACTACAATACTATAGCATCTATTTACCAATTTATTAGAATTAACAATCAAATTGTTTGTATTATATTGGAATTATTTCAGTTTATGGAAATATTACATTTAGTTTTGTTATTTAGCAGTGGTACTAGATCAAGTACCAGCACATTGTAGCATTAGTCTATCAGACACTTGATGGAGAGTCTGTGCACTGCTATCTTCAGTCTCTATTTGGATGCTTGATGAGGTGTAAGCTTGACCATTGGCTGGGCCACTCAGGGACATTCAGAGACTTGTTCCTAAGTCACCCCAGTGTCAGCTTTGCTATTAAATGTGTACTGTCACCACAGTCTGAATTTGCATACTTTCTAAAGGTTTTCCTGTCCCGGTCACACATAGTGCCTGCTGCTCTGCTTAAAGAGTTCCATTTTCCTATCATCACACCAGATAATCTTTTCCTCATGTTGATTGATTGATTGACTTTTGTTTGCTTATGAGTCAAACAGATTATTACCCAGCAGTGGTACTAGATCAAGTACCAGTACATTGTAGCATTAGTCTACCAGACACTGGGTGGCGAGTCTGTGAACTGTTATCTTCAGTCTCTGCTTGGACACTTGATAAGGTGTAAGCTTGACCATTGGCTGAGCTACTTAAAGACTTGTCATGCCAATGTCATTTTTCCTATAAAACGTGTACTGTCACCCCAGTCTGAATTTGTATGCTCTGTAAAGGTTTTCCCCAAGAATGTTCCTGTATTTGGCCACATTCCTTCATCTTCATATCCAGTAAATTACTGTATGTACCCTTACTGGTCACACATAGTGCCCGCTGCTCTGCCTAAAGAGTTACATTTTCCAATCATCACACCAGAGAATCTTCTCCTCAGAGTCCTGTACATGCCATTTAGAGAACTCCAAGTGGGTTGTCATATGTGTTTTATTGAACACTGGCTTCCGTCTTGCCACTCCAATAAACATCTGATTTATGAAGTGCTGCAGAGATGGTTGTACATCTAACAGGATCTTTAATCTCTGCACAGGACATTGAGACCTCCTAAAGTGATCAGTAGATTCTTTATTAGCTCCTTGACCTAGGCCCTTCATGCCTGGGTGCAAGGCAAGTATACAGTCCAGACACGGCACCCATTTACTGCAGGACTGAGGTCATGCCTCTAGGTATAACCTCAGTCATACCTAGGGGCAATACAGAGAAGGCAGTTTACCTTTTCAATCGTCTGAAAAGGTAAAAGGGAACCTTTTGTACATCTAACAGGTCACAAGACGCAGGGTTACTTATAGTTCCTAGAATTAAAAAA
Organism: Trichomycterus rosablanca; assembly: GCF_030014385.1. Lineage (NCBI taxonomy): Eukaryota > Metazoa > Chordata > Actinopteri > Siluriformes > Trichomycteridae > Trichomycterus > Trichomycterus rosablanca. Next base: position 22,531,349 of record NC_085989.1, on the reverse strand, counting down.
GACCACGGCTGGTGGAAGAGCATTTTCTTACAAAGCTCCACAACTTTGGAATAATCTTCCTGCCTCTGTTCGGGATTCGGACACAGTCTCAGTGTTTAAGTCTAGACTGAAAACATATTTATTTTCTCAGGCTTTTGATTAGTATAGACGAAGGTGCAGAGCTTGAGGGTTCTTGGTCATAGAAACTTGTGGTGATCAGGGATGTTGGATTGCTTTCATTCTGCCTCTCTTGTCCGATCATTCAGGTTTGATGACGGTGGGGGAGGTGGGCGCTGATGTCCTGTGAAAGCCTTCATGACCTTGTTACCTGCTCGCTCTCCCTTTTAGTTATGCTGTAATAATTAGGGCTGCCGGAGTCTAAAACTCTCTGTAAAACTGTTTTACTCAACTAGCATTGTACATTATTAACTACATTCTCTGTTGTTTTACCCCGAGGGCATTCTGATGGAAACCTGTTTACCCGCTGAGGTTAAGGATTGAAGTCGAGACTGTCGTGACAACGATGCTGCTCCTGCCGGATGTGAGGGGTCTGGAGTAATTGCACCAAGAATGACAAGAACTCACTATGGACTTTATTGAAGACTAGACTATTATTTATTTATTTATTGCCGGTTATAAGTTTTAGTTCATTTAATTCTGTGTTTGTATGATTTGTGTAAATCGTGTATTTATTTAAAGTATCCTCCAGGCCACCCAAGAAGGATGGGCCCTGCTGAGTCTGGTTCCTCTCAAGGTTTCTTCCTGTAATTTTCAGGGAGTTTTTCCTTGCCACAGTCGCCCTCGGCTTGCTCATCAGGGGTTTTTGTATCTGTTGGTCCTGGATTTTGTAAAGTTGCTTTGAGACAATGTCTGTTGTAAAAAGCGCTATATAAATAAAGTTGACTTGACTTGCCTCGAATTTAAGGCTAAAATCCATGATCTTGTTTTAAAGGGACAACCTGCTTACAGCTATTAAAGAAAATTCTATCAGAACTCTTCTCAGGCATGGCATGGCATGCAACATGGCAACCTTGAAGCTGTGAGAGGCATACATTTATACAGCCACATATCTGGACACTAATAACTCTGAATGCTCTGAATATTGTGTAGAATGTGCACAGCGAGAGTGTTATTGAGTGAACTAGAAAGACAAGGTATAAAATAGAATGATGGGATACCTATAATGGAAAGGAAAGCTCTGGCTTCAGCTGGGTTGACGCTACTGTCCAGAAGAGAGGCTTCGCACACGTACAAGCCCACATCAGCCGATGTGGGATTAAAGATGGTCAGACGGCGACCAAAGGATCCCACACCACTAGCTAGTTCCACTCCATTCCTTCTCCAGACCAAATTTAGCTTCTCCACAGGTCTAAAAAGAGAATAAAAGTGGTGGTAAAACTTAAACCTCAAATAAACATAATTGAAATACTCTTACATTAATCGTAATCTTACATTAATAAATTATGTTTCTAAAGATATGAAAAGTTCTCACAGGAGTTTCAGCTCTTACCTGAAGTGGTTATTAAATAACAAATGTTTAAGGCTGTCTGACAACTTTGTGTGCCATATAATGGGAGTATGAGTGGCTGGTTCTGAGAAAAGGGCTCACCTAAATCAAATGGATCAGAAAAGATGCGAAGGCCAGCACTTCTCTAATGCTTTACTCACCGTGCATTAGCCACACATTCCAGGGTGGCCTCGCTCACCCCTGCCACCACCGTTGTGTTCCTGGGAGGAATTACTATCACTGGGGCAACCGGGTCCGCAGGGGCATCCGAATCTAGCAGAGGGCAGAGATGGAGAAAAGAGATTGATGAGAAAGATGGAGGGAGAAGAGCACTTTCAGACTCCTGTAAAATATGAAAGCTTTCGGTCACTGGGTTGTGGAAACATGTTTATGAGGCATGGTCTTTTAAAAATGAGTTCCATTTGCAACCATGTTGGATAGTACAGCAAAATTGTTTGTTAGCTAAGGAATGAAAATGATTACATTTTACATGTTTCAAGAAAACATCAGAAGATATGCCCATTTAAACAGCTACAAATAGACAAAAACACAAAACATTAGTGTATTATTCAATAAACTCTTTCATTAATGTTAATAATGCAAACTTTTTCTTTTTTTATTAAAAATGAATTACCTTAATCAGGGAGCAATGTTTCAATGTTTCAATGTCTCAAACAGCAAGTGCTAAACATAGAATGCCTAAAACTAGGGCTGGACGGTATAACAGTAATATCAAATTTTTATATTTGCGATATTACTTTTTACACATTGTTGAAAATGACCATATTCGTTATATCGAGTATGCGTAGAATGCACAGGTTACCATTTGAGAACATTTAAAACAGAGCATAAAAGCGCTGCACGGAACGCTTTACTTCGCGTATGAGCGGGTGGGCGTGTGCACGCACACACATAGAAACACGAGTCAGAAACGACTCTTTTCAAACAAATTATTCGTTGGAATCGAATCAGGGAGCTGTGCTCTTATCTACGGTAAAGATTCATTCGTTTTGCTCACTCTGTTTCATTATGATGTCGTGCATAAACAGCTCCATAAATCAAAGAGATTCAGATGTATAAACCAATCAGAGCTTCCGAATTCAGATTTTGGGGGGAATTTCAATCTCTTTAACAGCTTAATGAACGAATTATCAGTTTCAGCTTTATACCGTGAAAGCAGAGAGAACAAATGATCTAAAACGGTTTTTATTAGTTATGTGGACAAACACAGTTGGAAATGAATTTATATATTCCGGAAATATTCTGGAAACATACAAGATGGCCTCCAAGAAGAAAATCAAGTGGATTATATCCCTAATGGAACAACACACGAATAAAGATTTGGTCTTAATTTGAAGAAGAGAAGCTCAGGTAAGCAGTGGTTATGATTTTATGCTTCTGTGTGGTTGATCTGGGTCGCGGTTCTGCGGTTTACCGTGTGCTTTCATTTTGCAATTATAGCACAGCATTATGAAATATTAAACGTTTTCGGGATTTTTTATGCTCATTTATTCAAAGTAAATTGTACAGCATGAATGTGATTGTGAGATTCTGCTGGTTTGTTTAATGTTGTCAATATATACAGTACAGTGTATCACAAAAGTGAGTACACCCCTCACATTTCTGCAAATATTTCATTATATCTTTTCATGGGACAACACTATAGACATGAAACTTGGATATAACTTAGAGTAGTCAGTGTACAGCTTGTATAGCAGTGTAGATTTACTGTCTTCTGAAAATAACTCAACACACAGCCATTAATGTCTAAATAGCTGGCAACATAAGTGAGTACACCCCACAGTGAACATGTCCAAATTGTGCCCAAATGTGTCGTTGTCCCTCCCTGGTGTCATGTGTCAAGGTCCCAGGTGTAAATGGGGAGCAGGGCTGTTAAATTTGGTGTTTTGGGTACAATTCTCTCATACTGGCCACTGGATATTCAACATGAAGAACTCTCTGAGGATGTGAGAAATAGAATTGTTGCTCTCCACAAAGATGGCCTGGGCTATAAGAAGATCGCTAACACCCTGAAACTGAGCTACAGCATGGTGGCCAAGGTCATACAGCGGTTTTCCAGGACAGGTTCCACTCGGAACAGGCTTCGCCAGGGTCGACCAAAGAAGTTGAGTCCACGTGTTCGGCGTCATATCCAGAGGTTGGCTTTAAAAAATAGACACATGAGTGCTGCCAGCATTGCTGCAGAGGTTGAAGACGTGGGAGGTCAGCCTGTCAGTGCTCAGACCATACACCGCACACTGCATCAACTCGGTCTGCATGGTCGTCATCCCAGAAGGAAGCTGACGCACAAGAAAGCCCGCAAACAGTTTGCTGAAGACAAGCAGTCCAAGAACATGGATTACTGGAATGCCCTGTGGTCTGACGAGACCAAGATAAACTTGTTTGGCTCAGATGGTGTCCAGCATGTGTGGCGGCGCCCTGGTGAGAAGTACCAAGACAACTGTATCTTGCCTACAGTCAAGCATGGTGGTGGTAGCATCATGGTCTTGGGCTGCATGAGTGTTGCTGGCACTGGGGAGCTGCAGTTCATTGAGGGAAACATGAATTCCAACATGTACTGTGACATTCTGAAACAGAGCATGATCCCCTCCCTTCCAACAGGATAACGACCCCAAACACAACCTCCAAGATGACAACTGCCTTGCTGAGGAAGCTGAAGGTAAAGGTGATGGACTAAACCCAATTGAGCACCTGTGGCGCATCCTCAAGTGGAAGGTGGAGGGGTGGAGGAGTTCAAGGTGTCTAACATCCACCAGCTCCGTGATGTCATCATGGAGGAGTGGAAGAGGATTCCAGTAGCAACCTGTGCAGCTCTGGTGAATTCCATGCCCAGGAGGGTTAAGGCAGTGCTGGATAATAATGGTGGTCACACAAAATATTGACACTTTGGGCACAATTTGGACATGTTCACTGTGGGGTGTACTCACTTATGTTGCCAGCCATTTAGACATTAATGGCTGTGTGTTGAGTTATTTTCAGAAGACAGTAAATCTACACTGCTATACAAGTTGTACACTGACTACTCTAAGTTATATCCAAGTTTTATTTCTATAGTGTTGTCCCATGAAAAGATATAATAAAATATTTGCAGAAATGTGAGGGGTGTACTCACTTTTGTGATACACTGTATATATATATATATATATATATATATACGTATATAATATAGATGTAATATTAATATTGTCAATATGAACACAAATACAGCCTTGTAATAATACGAAATATATACACTGTAATTCTGTCAAAATGTATCAGAACTACAATATTTTGTGTGTTTAGGATAACGTATAAACAAAATAAGCTAAAATATGGGCAGTGGCCTGCCATTGTACTTTAAATTTATATTGTATTGTATCGTATATCGCCACTTCTTAAAAGCATCTAGAAAGATGACTTTTTTAGTCATATCGCACAGCCCTAATAAAAGGTTGCTGGTTCATGCCCCATTACTGCCAGGTTGCCACTGTTGGGCCCTTGTGCAAGGCCCTTAACCCTCAATTGCTTAGACAATATACTGTCACAGTACTATTATACTAAGTTGCTTTGGGCGTAAGCGTCTGCTAAATGTCGAAAATGTAAATGTGAGCCCACAAGACAGTACCAGCCTGCCATTAATGGCTGTGCATGATTGGGTTACACTGATGGGCTGGTAACAATGCACTTTCCTGCAAACACCAGCCATAGGCCTGGCTTTAGAGGTGACCTCTTCCAGACCTGTTTAACGAGGATCGGCCTTCTAGGAGCATTAAATATTTCTTATGTCCATAGAAAATATGTTCATAGAAATGCGAATAGGGCAGCACGATCGCTCGGTGGGTAGCACTGTCGCCTCACAGTAAGAAGGTCCTGGGTTCGATCCCCAGGCGGGGTGGTCCGGGTCCTTTCTGTGCGGAGTTTGCATGTTCTCCCCATGTCTGTGTGGGTTTCCTCCAGGAGCTCTGGTTTCCTCCCACAGTCCAAAAACATGCAGTCAGGTTAATTGGAGACACTGAATTGCCCTATAGGTGAATGGGTGTGTGTATGTGTGTGTGTCTGCCCTGCGATGGACTGGCGCCCCGTCCAGTGTGTTACTGTGTGCCTTGCTCCCATTGAAAAGCTGGGATAGGCTCCAGCACCCCCCTGCCCCTAATTGGATAAGCGGTTAAGAAAGTGAGTGAGTGTGAGAAATGCGAATGTAATAAATTGTGAAATGAAACCTTTCATACAGACCCGAGTTTAGTCGCTGCTTTAATTTCACACACCTTATCTACAGAAACGAGTTCAACAGAGCAGAAGGGACTATCTGCAAAGCAAAGCCTTCACATGTTGACTGTATTGTTGAAAATACTGGTCTGTAGCCCTGGCTAATGAGCTGTTTTATATCCACCCTGCTTCAGAAGAGAATTCTTTGAATAATTGGTCTCCTGGCACTGGTCCTACCCTATGGTTCAAATGGCTTGGGTACACTCTAGCCATCTGACTTTCTTTCATGAAAATATGCCTTTTACTTTAAAAAACAATAAAAAAATTTTTAGCCAAGCCTATCTGTATTCTAATTGCAAAAAATTTAAGAGTAAGTGTTAAATCAGCTTCGTTCCTGCAGCTGGGAAATGTCAAACCAGCTGAAATATTAAAATGATATGGAAATTAGGGCTTGTTTTAAGAAGGTTAATCTTGCCTTTGATTTTGACTTTGACTAATTGTGTTATAAAGATTTTACTTCAATGCAAAAAGTATTGGTGTTAGGTCTAATCCTTGTTTTATGTTTTACTGTGATACTGTAAGATAACATGACACAGATTATCCATGCAAATACAGTGGTACCTTGAAACTCGACGTTAATTATGGTATTTTTTCCCATAAGGATGTATAAGAAACCTGGTAATGCATTCTATGGTCCCATGAAACTGCAAATATTTTAGGCTAATGTAAAAGAATGGGGTTGTTTTTTATCCTTATACACTAAAAATAACCCAAACATATAAAAACACTGAAATACTATTGAAAACAGTTAAAAAAATACAATAAAACCTGCACTGTACCTTTACTTCTTTATTGTTTCTTTACGCTTTCTTATAGTGGAGATACTTGATCATGGAATACCGTGTTCCTTAGTGAGTTCAGTTAGGGCACAGTCACATGAGAAGCGGCACAACAGCTTTTGCGCTGGCTGTGCCGTTATTTCCTATGGAGTGTGGCGGTGCACAAAGCTTGTATTAAAACAACGAGCAAGGAATTTCATTATGAGCAGCAATAATTAAGAGAGGTTTAGTGTCCCTGTGTTGTTCTTTTAATACATTAAGTCACTCTAAGCTTTTTTAATGGTAAGCGTTTTGGACTCTCTCAGAAAAGCTGATTCTCACTATTGCTCAGAACTCTGAGCTATAACACAAGTTTAAAAGTGAAACAGTGAGGAAAATCCAGCTAAACACAGATACATGTGGTTGCTTTAAAAGTGAGTTTGACAGTTATTCCACACAAATGGCATAGCTTTTATCTCTTCTGCCAACATTAAGTCTTGGGTTCCCAACAACCGGTTTGTGGTTTGTGACTTGTCCTTTCTTTGACCACTGCTAGTGGGTCGCCATGGCTGCCTGTTAGAACCATTCGCTCTTGGAGAGATACTGTAGCCCAGTCGTCTGGTCATAACAATTAGACCCTGTTCATATTCACTTAGGTCTTTATGCCTGATCATATCTACTGCATTTAACACGTTCTACGAGCATCTACAAGGGTTCTTCAAAAAGTTTCCACACTTTTTAAATTCTATTTATTACGAATTTCAAAAATAAATGACATCACTTTTCTACATACAGTAGTTACCTTCCAGTGCGATGCATTTTTTCCACCATTGTACCACTTTAATGCCATCAGCAAAAAATGATTTTGGTTGAGCGTGTAGCCACTAATGCACTGCTGCTTTCAGATCATCATCACATGAAAATCTTCTTCCCCTTAAAGCTTTTTGAGCGGTCCAAATCAGATGGTGCTAAATCCGGACTATAAGCTCTCTCTCAGTCTCTCAGACATTACCAATTACTACTGCTCCCGCCCTCACCGTTTCCAACCAAAATATAAAAATGCTGAAAATTTTTAAAGATCCCTCTAATAATCAGCCTAACATTTAATATATCATTGACCAAGACATGCACAACTTTTACTTCCACCTTCAACCTCCTGATATTCTCCTGCATTTATTCTGCACTCTACTTAAAAGAGAGACACTGCCTGATAAAAAGACAGACATGAAGACCAAAAAGCCACCACCATATTTGTAAAATTCATAGAAAGTCGTCTTGTCTTTTTTAATTAGACTACAAGGTCTAGTTTAGTTAGAGGCTTTCTTTTAGCATACAACACATCTTCTCTTTAGATGTTAGCACAGGCTTCTCGGTAACCTCTTTTTTAGAACTTGCTGAACCGTACAGCGTGAGTTTTTCTATAAAGGATGAGGAACTTCTATTCATCTTGCCTTTAAGGACTGTTTTTTTCTGTCAGTTTTTTCTTTTTTGAATGATTGTGTTTGCTGTTGGTACTGAACGTGACATTTCAGCTTTACTTTGACCACGCTAAGCCCCACAACTTCAAAATAAATACATCCAATATCAATACATGTAACTGACATGTACATTTAGGCTTACTACTAAAATGTCAGTGGATATTACTCGTAAGTAATGTGATTTAGTTTGAATGCAGTTAGCTATAAGCATGCTAACTTGGCTATACACAACAGAGAATGTCAAAATACTTAAGTGCACTAATTTAACATACAATTTTTATGCACTTTGGAGCACAGCCAAATTAAATATTAAACACAGTAAGCATCAGTGTTTTGAGAACATAATGATGTAAAGAAAGACTCTGATGTATAAATCCTACTTGTGTCTACTTGTTTATTAGCAGAAAGCTAGTAGCACTCACTATTTGTTAGCAGCTATTAGACTTTTAGTTAGTAATTTTCTCAGAAATTAAATGACAAAGGATATCATGTGCCCACTGTTACAGGTTGTTCTGACCTCAAAAAGAGAGGTTATTAAATGATAATTGCTTAATTTGAGACAACTGCTCTCTCTCTCTCTCTCTCTCTCTCACACACACACACACACACACACACACACACACACACACACAATAAAGAACTAAATACAATCCCAAATCAGAAAAAGTTGGGACAGCATGGAAAATGCAAATAATAAAAAACACAGTTTCTTACATTTATTTTGACTTTTATTTGATTGCAGATGGTTTGAACCCAAGATATTTCATGTTTTGTCTGTTCAACTTCATTTCATTTATTAATCAACATCCATTCCTGCATTTCAGGCCTGCAACACATTCCAAAAAAAGTTGGGACGGGGACAATTTAGGGCTAGTAATGAGGTGAAAAAAGTAAATAATGATGTGATTCCAAACATGTGATGTCAACAGGTGATTGTAATCATGGTTTGGTAAAAAAGCAGCATCCAGAAAAGGCTGAGTCTTTGATGAGTAAAGATGGCCAGCTGATCTCCAGTTTGTCAACAAATGTGTGAGAAAATGATTGAAATATGTAAAAACAATGTACCTCAAAGAAAGATTGGAAAGGATTTGCATATTTCTCCCTCTACAGTGCATAATATCATTTAACGATTCAAGGAATCGGGAGGAATTTCAGTGTGTAAAAGCCAAGGGTGCAAGCTTAAGCTGAACGCCAGTGATATTCGATCCCTCAGATGGCACTGCATCAAGAACCGCCACTCAACAATAGCTGATATAACCACATGGGTGAGGGATTACTTTGACAAACCTTCGTCAAGCACTACAATACAGAGTTACATGCACAAATGCCACTTAAAACTTTACTGTGCAAAAAAGAAGCCTTATGTTAACCATGTCCAGAAGTGGTGTCGACTTATCTGTCGATGGGACATCTAGGGTGGACCATCACACAGTGGAAATGTGTCTTGTGGTCAGATGAATCAGCATTCCAGGTCTTTTTTGGAAAAAAATAGACGCCGTGTGCTCCGGACCAAAGACGAAAAAAGGACCATCCAGACTGTTATAAGCAACAAGTGCAAAAGCCAGGGTCGGTCATGGTATGGGGCTGTGTCAGTGCCCTTGGGAAAGGTCGTTTACACTTCTGTGATGGCAGCATTAATGCAGAAAAGTACATTGAGATCTTAAAGCAACATATGCTGCCTTCAAGATGTCATCTTTTCCAGGGACGTCCAGGCCCAACTTTTTCTGATTTGGGGTTATAAATAAATGAAAACAAACTTTTACTGTAACTAAACTAGTCAGCTTACTTTTTGGTTTGTGTTTTCTGGTTGGTTTGTGTTTTACACAATGCATAAAACTGCTAAAAAATTGGATACATTATAAATAGGCTTAGTTCATGTGTGAACCTACAGTATTTGGTTCATACAACCTTACAGTAAATTGATTCTCTTAAAAAGAAAAGAGTAATTTCTCAGATCAAATAGAAAATAAAATAGAAAAATTATAAGCTCCCAGGATATACAGTAATAGTGTCATTTTTAAACTATGTGACACCGTATGGTAAATCCACTCAAAGTTAAAAGTTGTTGCCAGGCAAGAAATGAATCTCAGAGCCAGCAATCTTTTTACTGTAACTATATTATTATTGCATATAAAACCCATTCACCACCAAATGACTAGCAGCTTTTCAACATGTTCCTGCACTCTGTGCCTAAAATGACACACTATTATTAGAAAGTATATGGACATCGTTCTAATTAGTGGTTCCTGGCATACAGTCATGTATGTTATAGGCAGACACTAGCAGTAGTATGATTCATACTGGAGAGCTCAGAAACCTTTTAATTAGCTACTTCATTTGTGCAGCTTCTGCCTTAATCAGCTGTAAGTACTGTTAATAATAAGTGCAAATCTGGGAGCAACAAGAGGCAAGCAGTGGGTCTTACAATGTCACACAAGGTCCATATAGAGTGTCTATCCTCAGTCACGACACTCACATACTACATAGTCAAACTGCCCTTCACAACAGTTGTTTAACAGAGGCCTTGTTTTCCTTGGCCAAGCAGCCAATGATATGCAATACCAATTACAAATGCAGTATAAAGCACACGGCTATTAGACTCTGAAGTAAGAAAAAACACATTCTCTGGGGTAACAAGTCATCACCTACAGTACATTTGATAAACAGAAAAGTCTGTCTAGATAGATGAAAATATCAGTTTTTGATAGTTTTCACTGGATCCCTTTGTTCCAGAAAAGGTCATTTTAATAATGACACAGCATATACAACCCCAAATCAGAAAAAGTTGCGACAATATGGAAAATGCAAATAAAATAAAAATGCAGTGTTTCTTACATTTACTTTGACTTTCATTTGATTGCAGACAGTTTGAACCCAAGATATTTCATGTTTTGTCTGCTCAACTGGACTGCGGGTACTGGACTGGCCTGCCTGCAGTCCTGACCTGTCCCCTATAGAGAATGTGTGAAGAATTTTGAAATGAAAAATGTGACAACGACAACCCCGTACTGTTGCACATCTTAAGACGTGTTTGCAGGAAGAATGGGACAAAATAAAAGCTGAAACACTAAATCACTTGGTATCATCTGCCAAAACGTCTTTTAAGTGTGGTGAAAAGGAATGGCAACATTACAAAGTGGTAAACGCTTTACTGTCCTAACTTTTTTTGGAATGTGTTGCAGGCCTGAAATGCAGGAATGGGTGTTTATTAAAAAATGAAATAAAGTTGACCAGACAAAACATGATATATCTCAGGTTCATCCTGTCATTCATTCATTCACTGTCTGTTTTGCCACAGTTTTATCCTTGTCAGTGTCTGTCCCGGTGGGTCTGATTTACTGGGCAAGGAAACACCCTGGACAAGTGGCCAGTCCATCACAGGGCAGACACACAAACACACATTTACACGCACACACACTTAGTTCCAATTAGTCTGACTGCATGTCTTTGCACCTGTGGGAGGAAACCGCAGCACCTAGAGGAAAACCATACAGAAAACATTCATCCTCCATACAGAAAGAACCCTGGCTGCCTGTCTGAGGAATGGAATCCAGGCTCTTAATGCTGTGAGAGGACAGTGCTACCCACAGTACCACCATGCCACCTTGTGCGGTTCCAGCTACTCTCCAAGCCACCATGCCACCCCAAATAAAAGATAATAAGATAACACAACCGGCAGTATATCTTCATCTCTCTTGGAGGGCCCTTATTACCTTCTACAAGGTTCCAGGCAAGTCGGTATGGCAGTAGCGTTTACTGCTGGCATGAAAAAAATTATGCAAGGCTATCTAGCATAATCTCAGAGTCTGTATCCAATCAATATGGAAACAATTTCTATGTGGCGCACCCCTGCTGCCAACAGATTAGTCAGATATTAATTAGTCAGTGTGCAGAAAACTTAGGAACAGCACACAAAAAACATTCATCCTCTATACAGAAAGAACCCTGACTACCCGTCTGAGGTATGGAAAGGTTTTCATGCTGTGAGGTGACAGCACTACCCACAGTACCACCATGCCACCCTGCGTGCTTCCAGGTTTTTGCCAAAGGTATAGAGAAAGTAAAAAAATATATATTTTTGGGATGATTGGATCAAATTGCAATTAATTTAAAGACTTGGTCTGTTTAGTACATTTTGAGAAACTGTTCAGCTTGTACTAAATATGACATTTTTCTAGTACTCTATATGATACTGAGCAAAAGCACATTATCAGCTCAGTGTTGAAAATCCTTGTTATTAGCACACTACATGCTGGCACTCCAAGTCCCAGACTGATGGAAGCTTTGTCGCCTTCATTTTAATCACAGGATTAATGGATAGGATTACATAGTATTTCACAGTGTAAAAAAACTATTAGGCATAAAGCCTAAGCCAGTGTAAATGAAGTTTTATTAAGGTGTGTATATGCCACAGCCTCCTGTGAGCTAATGTAGCACAGAAGCCTTGCCCCCTGCCTGCTGCCTATGTGCGGACTCCTGGCACAATATGTATATATTAATAGAAGCCTTGTATGGCCTGTTTGGGAGGTAGCATGATGCCCTTGAACAACATGTGAGCGGTGTAAAGAACATTACTCGGCCGTAGGGCTGTCGTGTTAGTGGCTGGATTTTTTTTCTTTTTTCGCCTCGCCTCAGTGCCTTAATGTTTTCACTGCCTATGCCTTTAGAAAGCAGCAGATGCCACAAGGGATATGTTCGACACCGGTATCTCCCAAGCTCTGTGATTTCTAGCAATGTCAGAAGACGTCAGATACAGCCTGCTTAAGCTTGCTTAGAAAAAACAAATACAACTCTTCTGAGACTACCGCTGCTTTTTTCCCCTTATTTGCTTCCACCTAGTCATCTCCAATGCAATCTCATTGAATCATGCTACTGGCAACACCCCCCAAGCTTAAACTATCATGTGCCTCCTCCGGCACACACATGTAGTCATCGACCGCACCTTTTCACCTGCACGCAATGGAGTCTCAGAGAGAGCTGTATCACCTTCAGAGAGACACGCTAGAATCTCTACATCATCCAGTTTCCTTCACCACTATTGTATTACAATAATGACTTTTTTCCCTCTCATACAGGCACAGCCAATCATGCCTTTGTGTGGGCACTTGGCTACTGTTAATAACAATAATGATGATAACAATAATAATAACTAATAGTAATTATTTTGCCAGCACTCACAAATGGCACCTAGATGTACATTTGTATTGGTACCTGAGGTACATTTGTATTGGTACCTCAGTAAAAGATAATATTTATTTATTTATTTATTAGGCTTTAAACATCATGTTTTACACACTTTGGTTACATTCATAACAGGACAGGTAATTACTGGTTACACAAGATTCATCAGTTCAAGTGTAATGTCAAACACAATCATGGACAATTTTGCATCACTAATTTACCGCACTTGCATGTCTTTGGACTGTGGGAGGAAACCGGAGCACCCTGAGGAAACCCACCCAGACACGGGCAGAACATGCAAACTTCAAACAGAAAGTACCCGGACCGTTCCACCTGGGAATCAAACCCAGGACCTTCTTGCTTAAATAAAAGCTAATAAGATAACACAACCGGCAGTAATACTGTATCTTCATCTCTCTTGGAGGGCCCTTATTACCTTCTACAAGGTTCCAGGCAAGTCGTTATGGCAGTAGCGTTTACTGTTGGCATGAAAAAATTACGCAAGGCTATCTAGCATAATCTCAGAGTCTGTATCCAATCAATATGGAAACAATTTCTGTGTGGCGCACCCCTGCTGCCAACAGATTAGTCAGATATTAATTAATTAGTCAGTGTGCAGAAAGCTTAGGAACAGCACATGGTAGTGTACTGGCTATGAACCAATGCCAGTCTATTACATTTTTAATAACCAGTACGTCCATAATGAACACTGCAAAACCACAGTCAATTATTTTTTTATGAACTGATTTAGTTAATGAATGATATAAATAAGTCTGACATTTGATAAAGTCATACCGGCAAATAAAATTCTACAACACAACCCCTCTAGTCTCCTAAAAATGTTCAATTTTGTTTGAAACAACATAGCTGCATCGTAGAAACAAATCTTAATGTCCCTTGGTATGAGTGAGAGAGTAAATAAGTTCAATTGTGCATTTTTGCTTTGTGTCCAGCATTTTTGAGCAGCTCCAAACCTAATGTGACCCAGATGAAGTGGGTATTGAAAATGAATAAATGAATGAAAAATGTCTTACCATGAAACCATCGATTCCTCTTGCTTACTGTCCGGCAGCAGAGGTAAAAACAGACACATACCAGCCAACACAGTGAGAATAATAGAAACTGAAGGGTTATGATATTACAGTACAAAAAAAAACAAGTATTTAACCACTTTTGTCTAGAATATAATTCTAATGTATCATATATTCACTTTGTTTAATAATGTCTATGTACTTTGTACTTGTATTCATTACTATAAAGAAGAAAATTGCTAATTAATATTATTATTGGGGCGGCACTGTGGCTCAGTGGGTAGCACTGTTGCCTTACAGCAAGAAGGTCCTGGGTTTAGTCCCCAGATGGGTGGTCCGGGTCCTTTCTGTGTGGAGTTTGCATGTTCTCCTTGCATGTTCTCCTTGTGTCTGCGAACTTCAGGCTCCGGTTTCCTCCCACAGTCCAAAGACATGCAAGTTTGGTAAACTGGACAAAATTGTACTGGTCCGCGGCTATGCAGCCCCATATGCAACAAACTGAGATGCACTGTGTATTCTGACACCTTTCTATCAGAACCAGTATTAACTTCTTCAGCAATTTGAGCTCCAGTAGCTCGTCTGTTGGATCGGACCACACGGGCCAGCCTTCACTCCCCACGTGCATCAATGAGCCTTGGCCGCTCATGACCCTGTCGCCGGTTTACCACTGTTCCTTCCTTGGACCACTTTTGATAGATTCTGACCACTGCAGACCGGGAACACTCTACAAGAGCTGCAGTTTTGGAGATGCTCTGACCCAGTTGTCTATTTGGCCCTTGTCAAACTCGCTCAAATCCTTACGCTTGCCCATTTTTCCTGCTTCTAACACATTAACTTTGAGGATAAAATTTCACTTGCTGCTTAATATATCCCACCTACTAACAGGTGCCGTGATGAAGAGATAATCAGTGTTATTCACTTCACCTGTCAGTGGTCATAATGTTATGCCTCATCAGTGTATATTAAATTAAGCAACAACAAAAATTGGGCAGTGGTAGCTTAGTGAATAAGGTACTAGTCTAGTAATTAACAGGCTGCTGATTCAAGCCCCACTGCCATTAAGTTACCACACTTGGGCCCTTAAGCAAGGCACTCAATTGCTCAATTTGTATTCAGTCATAATTGTAAGTCACTTTTAATAAAAGCCTCTGCTAAATGCTGTAAATGTAAAAGTGGTTAAAGACTTGTTTTCTCCTACTGAAAATTCAAACTAATGTGGTAAATCACAGCTAAAGAACACAGCTAAATCAACAATATAAGATATATGAAAACCTAATTGTAATATGTCATTACTTTAGACGTAAATCATCTAAAGGGAAAAAAAAAAAAAACATCAAAGTTGGCACAGGCTTGACGACCGCTGATGGTTGGCAGGAATTTGCCAGGCAGTAAATTGAAACAGAAGGGCCTTAAATTGCAAAGCTGTCCTTGTTTATTTTCCCCCTAAATCTGTGTTCCGGCCTTAATTTAGACAGCGCCTAATGAATTCACGTGGAGTGTGAAAAGGTGATCTAATAGCACTTTTAAATGGAAAAACTAAACAAGCAACTCAACAGCTGCCAGACTGCTTTTGAAGAAGAGAGGCAGAAAGCTATAAAATATGCAATACTTTAGGGACGGGAGAACTTCAGGCGACATGCAGGGGTTCAGTCGGAAGCTGCTGTCATACAGATGAGCCCTGAATCAAGCGTCATACAAAACAGAAAAAGAAAATGTAGTATGGAAGGAGATGCATGTTACAGATAATGCCTTGAGGGTAAATTGTTGTTTGGAGGGTTTGAGATAAAAACTAGAATTGTGTAGAGGGTGTGTTGGGGAGGGCTGGCTAGAAGAAGGCTTTGATTATGTACACACAGCCAGACAGTTATCTGTTAACTCAGATAAAAGTTCCATTAGTAGCCAGACTACTGTGCAAGAAACAAGTGGGATTACCAAAACGTTCATCAACATCAGCGTGCTTCATATTTAATGTCTCTTCCTTTAGCGCGTCCAATTGCCCAATTGCATCATGCTTCCTCTCCGCCTATGCCGATCCCTGCTCTGACCGCGGAGATCGACGCTAACCCACGCCCCCTCCGACACGTGGGCAGCAAGCCGTATGCATCTTATCACCCACACATTGACGAGTGTTGTGCAACCTAGCGTTGTGTACGGAGAGACACACCCTAAGAGCACTCTTTCCTCATCTCTGTGTAGGCGCCTCTAATCAGCCAGCAGAGGATCAAGGGCCCAAGGTGAACGACTTCTGTAGAAGTCTAGGAGCCCCAAAAGCATGGCTAGGGCCCCCGGGGCCCCCCCACAGGGCCCCCTAACCTCGAGGGCCCCTGGGCGCTGGCCCCACTGGCCCGGTCAATAATCCAGCCATGTATAGGACGTGTGTGTGTGTGTGTCTTTAAGAGAGGTGTATAGTGGGAGATGCTCTGTTCACAATATCGCTATAAGTGATTCAGGAGTCGATTCGTATGAAGCGAAGCGTGTGCACGTCCTGAGTTTCTCTCCTCAGTCAGCTCTCTGTTTTTACTGTTATTAATAAATGCTGCGGTTTTAAATAAACACCAGCTACTGGAACATTTTGTGTGACTCGCTTTCCTTACTGGTCGGAGACTTAATTAAACTGGCTATTACCACAGAGCGGTAGCCAAGTCAGACTCGTTCTGTCCGTGGAGCTAAAAGTTAGCTCACCTGAGTTTTCTGTCAGTCAAAGCAGAGTATCCTGAACTAGCGAACTTAGCATTGATGTACTTTTGTCTCTACTTGGCTCTGTGAAGTAACTTTACACTTACTATTTACGAAAGGCTGTAACTGAAATTGAACAATGAATTGCTATAATGTGCTCGCAGAATACATTACACAACCTGTGCACAACGTTAATTATATTATTGTAGCTTGTCAAAGAGCTTTCACAATGGTTTCTGCGTGAGGGTTGAGTGGTGGTAGTGGGGGTGGGGGGGGGTTTGTGGGGGGCCACAGATGTCATCACCACAGATGTCATCACCCATGACCATAATTTCCAGCCCACAATCACCAGTGATCAACACTGATTAAAATGTGTTTTTGTTTATTTTATTATTTTCCTTTACTGTTTTATTCTGGTTACGCTGGTGTGAGTTTGGAACCTATTATTGAAGCACCAGGTAGAAATATACCATGTACTGGGTTCCAGCGAATCGTTCTGCATCATAGACTCACTTATTCCTTCATAGTCTTAGCTAAGGGCAATTTGGAATGTAAAACAAACCTAGACTTTACACAGATAATTAAAGGAAGGGATTGAATCTGGGTAGCTGGATTGACAATGCTACCTTCATAACCACTTTAATCAAATCATACAAAATTATAACCTACTGGCAGGTGGCAGAGACAAATGGCCAGAAGCATACTCCAATAATTTCCATGTCCTAAATGAAAACAATTTTGTTACAGCTTGTGAGATTCTGCTTTGCAACCAACGCTAGGCTTCCAGATTTGCAGCGTGTTGGCTTGGTAAATAGAGATAGCACTGTAGCCAATCCAAAGCTGTCACCAGTGCAGAGGGGGCTCATATCCCTGCAGGCTCGTTCTGCCTGTGCTGTGTCACTTGTTGTGCCAGGTAAGCAGAACTGGCAGAGATTCTTTACTGGGTTAGGTGGCCTTTCTCTTTTCTATAGGCCCTGGGGCAGAGGTTGGCACTCAGTTCCTATTTAGATCCACTCACAAATGTGAACAAGGCCTGGCTACCCGACTTCTAGGCATGCCTGTTATGGGCAAGCAGGGAATTGCTGATCCTGATCCATATTCATTGTCTGTTCAGCCCAACTATTGGTTAGGATAGCTCCTGTCCCTGAGGGATTGCCTAGTCTGGCTGGCAAGCTTCAGACTGACAAAATTTATTCTGTACCGCCTGTCAACACGGATTGAGCTTTGCAGAATTAAAGAGTACAGAGATGTCATGAATCTAGAGCTATACCCTGTTTTCTAGTCTGTCCAAACCCACACACTTAACCACCAGTTCCGAAAAGTTGCCCACCCGCACAGTGGCCTTTGATTGCACCAGCTTATAGTCGACATTATCTTTTCCCATCACGCATGCAGACAGGCGTGTAAATCCTGGCTTTGATTTCACTGATGTGGCTGATTGGACTCACTTGTGGCTGGAAGACTAGTGGAAGTCACATAATGAAAAACAAAAGAGGCTGCAATGCCTCATTACTGCTCCTGACCACAGACATTGCCTGAGATTGCCTGCTGGAAGGATGAGGGATGTTACTTCTATACCTTTTTATATATACGGTATATACAGTGTATCACGAAAGTGAGTACACCCCTCACATTTCTGCAAATATTTCATTATATCTTTTCATGGGACAACACTATAGACATGAAACTTGGATATAACTTAGAGTAGTCAGTGTACAACTTGTATAGCAGTGTAGATTTACTGTCTTCTGAAAATAACTCAACACACAGCCATTAATGTCTAAATAGCTGGCAACATAAGTGAGTACACCCCACAGTGAACATGTCCAAATTGTGCCTAAAGTGTCAATATTTTGTGTGACCACCATTATTATCACTGCCTTAACTCTCCTGGGCATGGAATTCACCAGAGCTGCACAGGTTGCTACTGGAATCCTCTTCCACTCCTCCGTGATGACATCACGGAGCTGGTGGATGTTAGACACCTTAAACTCCTCCACCTTCCACTTGAGGATGCGCCACAGGTGCTCAATTGGGTTTAGTCCATCACCTTTACCTTCAGCTTCCTCAGCAAGGCAGTTGTCATCTTGGAGGTTGTGTTTGGGGTCGTTATCCTGTTGGAAAACTGCCATGAGGCCCAGTTTTCGAAGGGAGGGGATCATGCTCTGTTTCAGAATGTCACAGTACATGTTGGAATTCATGTTTCCCTCAATGAACTGCAGCTCCCCAGTGCCAGCAACACTCATGCAGCCCAAGACCATGATGCTACCACCACCATGCTTGACTGTAGGCAAGATACAGTTGTCTTGGTACTTCTCACCAGGGCGCCGCCACACATGCTGGACACCATCTGAGCCAAACAAGTTTATCTTGGTCTCGTCAGACCACAGGGCATTCCAGTAATCCATGTTCTTGGACTGCTTGTCTTCAGCAAACTGTTTGCTGGCTTTCTTGTGCGTCAGCTTCCTTCTGGGATGACGACCATGCAGACCGAGTTGATGCAGTGTGCGGCGTATGGTCTGAGCACTGACAGGCTGACCTCCCACGTCTTCAACCTCTGCAGCAATGCTGGCAGCACTCATGTGTCTATTTTTTAAAGCCAACCTCTGGATATGACGCCGAACACGTGGACTCAACTTCTTTGGTCGACCCTGGCGAAGCCTGTTCCGAGTGGAACCTGTCCTGGAAAACCGCTGTATGACCTTGGCCACCATGCTGTAGCTCAGTTTCAGGGTGTTAGCAATCTTCTTATAGCCCAGGCCATCTTTGTGGAGAGCAACAATTCTATTTCTCACATCCTCAGAGAGTTCTTTGCCATGAGGTGCCATGTTGAATATCCAGTGGCCAGTATGAGAGAATTGTACCCAAAACACCAAATTTAACAGCCCTGCTCCCCATTTACACCTGGGACCTTGACACATGGCACCAGGGAGGGACAACGACACATTTGGGCACAATTTGGACATGTTCACTGTGGGGTGTACTCACTTATGTTGCCAGCTATTTAGACATTAATGGCTGTGTGTTGAGTTATTTTCAGAAGACAGTAAATCTACACTGCTATACAAGCTGTACACTGACTACTCTAAGTTATATCCAAGTTTCATGTCTATAGTGTTGTCCCATGAAAAGATATAATGAAATATTTGCAGAAATGTGAGGGGTGTACTCACTTTCGTGATACACTGTATATATATATATATACAGGGGTTGGACAATGAAACTGAAACACCTGTCATTTTAGTGTGGGAGGTTTCATGGCTAAATTGGACCAGTCTGGTGGCCAATCTTCATTAATTGCACATTGCACCAGTAAGAGCAGAGTGTGAAGGTTCAATTAGCAGGGTAAGAGCACAGTTTTGCTCAAAATATTGCAATGCACACAACATTATGGGTGACATACCAGAGTTCAAAAGAGGACAAATTGTTGGTGCACGTCTTGCTGGCGCATCTGTGACCAAGACAGCAAGTCTTTGTGATGTATCAAGAGCCACGGTATCCAGGGTAATGTCAGCATACCACCAAGAAGGACAAACCACATCCAACAGGATTAACTGTGGACGCAAGAGGAAGCTGTCTGAAAGGGATGTTCGGGTGCTAACCCGGATTGTATCCAAAAAACATAAAACCACGGCTGCCCAAATCACGGCAGAATTAAATGTGCACCTCAACTCTCCTGTTTCCACCAGAACTGTCCGTCGGGAGCTCCACAGGGTCAATATACACGGCCGGGCTGCTATAGCCAAACCTTTGGTCACTCGTGCCAATGCCAAACGTCGGTTTCAATGGTGCAAGGAGCGCAAATCTTGGGCTGTGGACAATGTGAAACATGTATTGTTCTCTGATGAGTCCACCTTTACTGTTTTCCCCACATCCGGGAGAGTTACGGTGTGGAGAAGCCCCAAAGAAGCGTACCACCCAGACTGTTGCATGCCCAAAGTGAAGCATGGGGGTGGACCAGTGATGGTTTGGGCTGCCATATCATGGCATTCCCTTGGCCCAATACTTGTGCTAGATGGGCGCGTCACTGCCAAGGACTACCGAACCATTCTGGAGGACCATGTGCATCCAATGGCAGTGCCGTGTATCAGGATGACAATGCACCAATACACACAGCAAGACTGGTGAAAGATTGGTTTGATGAACATGAAAGTGAAGTTGAACATCTCCCATGGCCTGCACAGTCACCAGATCTAAATATTATTGAGCCACTTTGGGGTGTTTTGGAGAAGCGAGTCAGGAAACGTTTTCCTCCACCAGCATCACGTAGTGACCTGGCCACTATCCTGCAAGAAGAATGGCTTAAAATCCCTCTGACCACTGTGCAGGACTTGTATATGTCATTTCCAAGACGAATTGACGCTGTATTGGCCGCAAAAGGAGGCCCTACACCATACTAATAAATTATTGTGGTCTAAAACCAGGTGTTTCAGTTTCATTGTCCAACCCCTGTATATATATATATATATATATATATACACTGATCAGCCATAACATTAAAACCACCTCCTTGTTTCTACACTCACTGTACATTTTATCAGCTCCACTGACCATATAGAAGCACTTTGTAGTTCTACAATTACTGAATGTAGTCCATCTGGTTCTCTACATACTTTTTTAGCCTGCTTTCACCCTGTTCTTCAATGGTCAGGACCCCCACAGGACAACCACAGAGCAGGTATTATTTAGGTGGTGAATCATTTTCAGCACTGCAGTGACACTGACATGGTGGTGGTGTGTTAGTGTGTGTTGTGCTGGTATGAGTGGATCAGACACAGCAGCGCTGCTGGAGTTTTTAAGTACCGTGTCCACTTACTGTCCACTCTATTAGACACTCCTACCTAGTTGGTCAACCTTGTAGATGTAAAGTCAGAGACGATCGCTCATATATTGCTGCTGTTTGAGTTGGTCATCTTCTAGCCCTTCATCAGTGGTCACAGGACGCTGCCCACGGGGCGCTGTTGGCTGGATATTTTTGGTTGGTGGACTATTCTCAGTCCAGCACTGACAGTGAGGTGTCAGCAGCATTGCTGTGTCTTATCCACTCATACCAGCACAACACACACTAACACACCACCACCATGTCAGTGTCACTGCAGTGCTGAGAATGATCCAACACCCAAATAATACCTGCTCTGTAGTGGTACTTTGGGGGTCCTTATCATTGAAGAACAGCATGAAAGGGGGGTAACAAAGCATGCAGAGAAACAGATGGACTACAGTCTACACACACTGTCCATGTTATCTTACCACTTACCATATAGAAGCACTTTGTAGTTTTATAATTACTGAAATGTGCGTTTTCATCTTGTGGCAGGCACAATTTAAGGATAATCAAACCCACTAATGCCTTGGTTTTCTTCCAGATTTTCTTTCAAAAAGTCAATCTTAGATATTCAGTAATGTTTAAAAGACAATCTGAGACAGAATGATGGCAGGCTAAATGCCACATGCTCATACAATGTCAGCCTTTAAAGCCTTTGCCTCTTCATCTAAATACAGGCTGGACTATGATGACAGTTCCGGTTGACTGCGTAAAACCCTGCAAAGCTTCAAGACCCAGGCTTTCACGAGCTACCATATAAATTCTGACATGAAATGCAGTTCGCTGTACTCATTTCAACAAGACATATGAAACGTCTCGTAGAGAGACAGCCATTCCCAGTGCGCGACAGTGTAAAATATCCAATGCTGCTGCCCCTCAATAAGTATAAACAAGAAAAAAGGTTGCTTCCTTGAATTGACTGAGGCGGTTTCATAAAAGCATTCTCTACTGGCTGAGCTACTGGAAGAACTGTCAATCAACAGTTTCTTCTTGACATTCGATCCCAAAACGTAATACACAGCGGGTCTAAACAAAAGTGCCCTGTGATTAAATTAATCATAGGGATAATCTCGCGCCGGCCTTTTCTCACCTCCCTGTCATCGCTTCTCTTTTCACTTTCCAAAAGTAGACAACATTCCAAATGTATTTAGGATTCAAGGAAGGGGTCAGGTGCAAAAAGCTTCAGCGTTCGGTTCTTTCCACACAGTCAAGAGCAGTCAGGGCGGATGAGATTAATTGATTCACAAATGCACAAAAAGTCCTTTAAAATGAATGACCCTAAAACATCCACTCCTCTGGAACCATCTTTGCAATTCCCTAAGTCAGTTTACACTACATACAGAGCATCAGGCAGATAGTTTCATACAAAGTACTTAAAGGATACATATCATGCCAATTAAATTAAAAGGCAGTGCTGTAGAGCCCAACAGTGTTAGATTGCTGGTGGTGGGGCTCAATCCATCAACCTTCAAACTAATAGTACAGCACCTCAACCACCGTCCCACCACCTTTTCTTCCAGCCAGATAAGAACAGGGTACTTTTTAATTCAAAAAGACCCTCAATGCATGAATCTAGAGCTACACTTACCATATAGAAGCACTTTATACTTCTACAATTACTGACTGTAGTCCATCTGTTTCTCTGCATGCTTTGTTAGCCCCCTTTCATGCTGTTCTTCAATGGTCAGGACCCCCACAGGACCACTACAGAGTAGGTATTATTTGGGTGGTGGATCATTCTCAGCACTGCAGTGACACTGACATGGTGGTGGTGTGTTAGTGTGTGGTGTGCTGGTATGAGTGGATAAGACACAGCCATGCTGATGGAGTTTTTAAACACCTCATAATATCCAGCCAACAGCGCCCCGTGGGCAGCGTCCTGTGACCACCGATGAAGGTCTAGAAGATGACCAACTCAAACAGCAGCAATAGATGAGAGATCATCTCTGACTCAACATCTACAAGGTGGACCAACTAGGTAGGAGTGTCTAATAGAGTAGACAGTGAGTTTACATGGTATTTAAAAACTCCAGCAGCACTGCTGTTTCTGATCCACTCATACCAGCACAACACACACTAACACACCACCACCATGTCAGTGTCACTGCAGGGCTGAGAATGATCCACCACCTAAATAATACCTACTCTGTGGTGGTTCTGGGAGAGTCCTGACCATTTAAGAACAGCATGAAAGGGGGCTAACAAAGCATGCAGAGAAACAGATTCAGTAATTGTAGAACTATAAAGTGCTTCTATATGATAAGTGGAGCTGATAAAATGGACAGTGAGTGTAGAAACAAGGACGTGGCTTTAATGTTATGGCTGATCAGTGTATGTGCCACAAAATAAGATGCTTCTATTCAAACAGTTCACATTACTACAATAAAGCCCTGAAATAATTTATTAGTGACCTTTTATTTTCTTCTCTGATGCTTCAGTGATTTTTTTCTCATACTTTAAACATAATACGTCTCACAAGGCTGAATGAGGCAGAACAGATAAGGTGGCCTCTGGCAACTTAAATCCCTACATGATATAAAGTGAAGCAAGTCTTTTGTGCACATCGCTGGACCTGAATGCAGGTGGTATTTGGTGCATCTATCCACAATAATGTAGCCAGAGGGGCCTGAGGGGGGACGGCAGCGCCTGCTCGAAGTGCCGCTGGAAAGCTTGTAGGCTTAAATGTTATAGTCCTTCTGCACCAGCTACCATGTCAGAGTTTTTTCTCCAGCACACTCCTCACCAGGGACATCATTACAAAATTCTATTTCATCGCAGTATCGCAAACAGGGCTGAATCTGGCTGCAAATTAAACTGTACAGATACAGTAGGAGCCACAATCTGAGACCACTAATGACTAGTTTTATTATTTAATACAATGTTTTTCATTACAATTCATATACTCACTATAACAATTTGGGTGAAAAGTTTAATTTCTTAGTATTTGGCACTACTGAAAAGCAGGCTAACACATTTGTAATGCCTTTGTACAAAAGTTCAGATATTCTGATGATTCTGGGATGATTTTGAGATGGTGAATCACTTACACCTCATTGGGCATAAGTTCGCTCTAGAAAGAGCACAGTACAGCTGGATCTTCTGTTGGAACTTGAGGTTGCCGATACACTGGGTCTGTTTAAAAACCTAGTGAGCTGCCTTAGTCCCATAGGCAGTTGCCTAAGTAGAGAGGATTCTAATAAGTCATCGACTTAGCTAACACAGTTAGCCTCATGCCATTCAAACCAATGGAATGAGGTGGCACAACGCGCTAGCATGTCAACTAACTCCCTGTACTGAAAACGGTTAAATTCGCTGACAAGCCAAAATGTGCAAATAAATACACTTGTGCAAGTTTATACAAGTTAAAAATCAATAATAAACGGCGCTCAGGTGGCGCAGCGGTAAAACACATGCTGTTCACCAGAGCTGAGATCTCGAATACATCGTATAGAATCTCGGCTCTGCCTTGCCGGCTGAGCGGCCACATGAACAACGATTGGCCTGTTGTTTAGATAAGGGGCGGGACTAAGCCGGATGGGGACTCTCTCAGACTAGTGCGATTACGACCTCTGCTGGCTGGTTGGTGGCGCCTGCACGGAGATGGGAAAGGAGTGCGGTAGAGGGTGTGGCTCTCCGTACACAGCGCTGTACTACACTGCACTCGTCAAGTGTAGGTGATAAGATGTTCGATTGCTGTGCACGTGTCCAGAGGCAACGTGACTGTCTTTTCTGGTGCAAGGCCCAAGTTTGGATCCACACTGGGCTCGGACTGTGCCATGGGCAGTACCGCCTAGTTTATTGTGGCCCCTGGCTTGTCTTCACTTTTTTTCTGAGAACTGAGAACAGTTTTTATTCTTATTTCTATTGTTTTTTAATCAGTTTCTCCACTGCAGGCTGTAGATGTTTTGTTCGTTTGCTATTTTGGTCACCCTGTTTGTTTGTGGCTTTTTAGCCACAGTATTGTTCTACCTTGGTTAAGCATCCTGCATATTGGGTATATTTTCAGTTTGTGCAGATGTGGGGCTACTCCTAAAGCCTCAGTGGTGAGACACCACCTGCCTGGTTATGCGCTTAAACTTTTGGTGCCCACTGAAAGAGTGAATCAGAAAGGTAATGAGAATTCATAATAATTTTTTTCAGAATTCATTGCTGGTTAGAGATTTCTTAGTACAACCATGATCATGAGCATATGAATACAATTGCATTTCAATAAACAAAAATACAAACACTTTAAACATCTAAAACCATGAGCATCAATCTTAATAATTTATTTGGATAGGTTTTACACTAGAATTCCTTCCAGTCATTCACATGAGGATTATCAGAGTCAGACATGATATTTGGCAACAGTGCTTGGCTCACAAATAGCATTCTAATGAATTCCAAATGTTTTGTGTTGGCCAGTCAAGGCAAGAGCCTTGCAAGCTGTACAATTAACACTTGTCTTAACCAGAACTAATGTACCAAACTCAAACAATCAGAAAGAGAAATAGCTAATTGACCTGGAACCCCCCCCCCCCCCATTTCCCTCCCAATTTCCCTCCCAATCTAGCCGTATCCAATTAATCGAGTGCATTATGCTTCCTCTCTACTGATGTTGACCTTCACACGCCCCCTCCGACACGTGTGCAGTAGCTGACTGCACTTTTTCACCTGCACGAGGCGAGTTCATATGCAGATCAGCTTTGTGTATGGAGAGCCACACCGTGATCAACGCATTATCCCTCGTCCCTGTGCAGGCGGCATCAATCAGCCAGCAGAGGTTGTAATTGCATCAGTTATGAGGTCCTGCCCGGCACCCAGCAAACCCCCCACCGTCGGATGGGCCCTGAAATACTTTTGTAGTTTGAATTTTGTCTCTCAGTGTTCTTTTACATTACTAAGCCTTGTATCTTGCAGAGAAATTTCATCCAGAATTAATCAATACTTCAGTATTCACTTGTCAAGGAATTGTGAAAGAAAATATTGTAAGTTTGTGCATGGCTATGGAATGAAAAACCAATCGATCAGACAGCTACAAATAGATTTCAGGCATAGCTTGAAACTTGGTAGTTGGTCATGCAGCCAAGAAATGATTTTTTGTATGTGTCATGTGCTTCAGTGGTCTTGTCCTGGGAGCTTGTGTGGCCTGTCACTTCACTGCTGAGCTGTTGTTTCTCCTAGTCTCCTAATATCTACTTCACAATTTCAGAGTGAAGCATTGAATTAATTAACTATCTTCATAAAATGTAAAAAAAAGGGGCCTTATGCAACTGAAGCTAGTACATAGGGCCTACTATACTAAGACTAGACTGGCTAAATTTTTTTCAAATACCAATTCTGCTAGCACACAGTGCGACTCGGTGGACATGTAAAAAATTGGAAAAGTTCTGGGTAGACATTTTCACTACCCTATCTAGGGCATTTGATTATAAATTGAACCCGGATCATTATGGGCAATTTTTGGCGAACCGGATACCACCCCCACCTGTAGAACCGAGGACCGTGATGCTTAAGGTTTTGCACTATTGTTAGTCAGGCGAAGGATCCTCTTGAGCTGGAGGTCAGTGGCCCCACCTTCACATTTGTGTGGTTAAAACATAAGATGTTTTTCCTTAGTCTGGAGAAGATCAAGTTCAGCCTGAGGGGCTCTGCTAATAAATTTTACGAGATTTGGCAGTTCTTTGTAACTTACTTTAAGATGAGAGATAATTTATTAATTATTTTTTTTTATTATTATTATTGCTTTATTTATTTTTAATTCAATTATTTATTTATTTATTTATTTTTGTTATTATTATATTTTCTCTCCTAGTTATTTATTTAGGTATTTAATTTATTTATTTATTTTTGTTATTATTATATTTACTCTCCTATTATTTATTTATGTGTTTAATTTATTTATTCATTTTTTTTATTACTATGATCCTAATTCTTTATTGTTATTACGGCTGTTTCTGTAATGTATTTATGTAGTTTTTAATCTTCTGTTGGATTTAATGTTCAAAAACAGATGACTTTTGTAGTACCATTTGTGGTATACACTAACGAGGCATAACATCATGACCACTTACAGGTGAAGTGAATAACACTGATTATCTCTTAATCACGGCACCTGTTAGTAGGTGGGATATATTAGGCAGCAAGTGAACATTTTATCCTCAAAGTTGATGTGTTAGAAGCAGGAAAAATGGGCAAGCGTAAGGATTTGAGCGAGTTTGACAAGGGCCAAATTGTGATGGCTAGACGACTGGGTCAGAACATCTCCAAAACTGCAGCTCTTGTGGGGTGTTCCCAGTGTGCAGTGGTCAGTATCTATCAAAAGTGGTCCAAGGGAGGAACAGTGGTAAACCGGCGACAGTGTCATTGGTGGCCAAGGCTCATTGATGCATGTGGGGAGCGAAGGCTGGCCCGTGTGGTCCGATCCAACAGACAAGCTACTGTAGCTCAGATTGCTGAAGTAAGGTGGTCATAATGTTATGCCTTACTGGTGTATGTTCTGGTTTTGCTCTTGAGCCACCAATAAAAGGTAAACAAAATAAATAAATAATAATAATAATAAAAAATAATAATAAAAAATGTTACATCATGCTATAAGGGTGTATATGGTTCAGTTCCCAAAATCCTCCAATAGGTACAGGACTAAAAGGAAACGCTTTGCAGTGTAACGTTTTTTAAGCCAGACTTCACAAGAGAGGTGAGGACACACACGCAGCGATGTATTAACCAAAATGTTTAATAATAACAAAACAAGACAAACTAACACAAGAGGGGCATTGGCTTCAGCATGTGCTCCTGGAGAGTGGGCACAGAGGCTTGATTCCTGACATACAGTTAACGTTCCCTGTAAAATATTACCACCTTCTTTTGATGATTTATTAGAATCAGCAGGGATGCAAAAATAATGATTGTGATCATTATAAAGGTGCAGTAATGCAAAGTAAAAACTTCCAATTACACCACATGTGACACATCAGTTATGTAAAGGACATTTAATTTAATTATTTATTTTACTCAAGTATGTCTGTAATTAAGTAGACATACACACACACACACAACAAAAGGCACAAACATACCACACACACACACAACAGTGGCCTTGTACAGTCTTACTTTTCTCCTATGGTACCTTTACCAAAAAAGTCAGAGAATATAAACTATATTGCCAAAAGTATTCACTCACCCATCCAAATCACTGAATTCAGGTGTTCCAATCACTTCCATGGCTACAGGTGTATAAAACCAAGCACCTAGGCATGCAGACTGCTTCTACAAACATTTGTGAAAGAATGGGTCACTCTCAGGAGCTCAGTGAATTCCAGCGTGGTACCGTGATAGGATGTCACCTGTGCAACAAGTCCAGTCGTGAAATTTCCTCACTACTAAATATTCCACAGTCAACTGTTAGTGGTATTATAACAAAGTGGAAGCGATTGTGAATGACAGCAACTCAGCCATGAAGTGGTAGCCATGTAAAATGACAGAGTGGGGCCAGTGGATGCTGAGGCGCATAGTGTGCAGAGGTCGCCAACTTTCTGCAGAATCAATCGCTACAGACCTCCAAACTTCATGTGGCCTTCAGATTAGCTCAAGAACAGTGTGTAGAGAGCTTCATGGAATGGGTTTCCATGGCCGAGCAGCTGCATCCAAGCCAAGAGCAATGAAAAGTGTTGGATGCAGTGGTGTAAAGCACACCGCCACTGGACTCTAGAGCAGTGGAGACGTGTTCTCTGGAGTGACGAATCACGCTTCTCCATCTGGCAATCCGATGGATGAGTCTGGGTTTGGCGGTTGCCAGGAGAACGGTACTTGTCTGACTGCATTGTGCCAAGTGTAAAGTTTGGTGGAGGGGGGATTATGGTGTGGGGTTGTTCTTCAGGAGTTGGGATCGGCCCCTTAGTTCCAGTGAAAGGAACTCTTAATGCTTTAGCATACCAAGAAAATTTGGACAACTTCATGCTCCCAACTTTGTGGGAACAGTTTGGGGATCACCCCTCCCTGTTCCAACATGACTGCGCACCAGTGCACAAAGCAAGGTCCATAAAGACATGGATGAGCGAGTTTGGTGTGGAAGAACTTGACTGGCCTGCACAGAGTCCTGACCTCAACCCGATAGAACACCTTCGGGATGAATTAGAGCGGAGACTGTGAGCCAGGCCTTCTCGTCCAACATCAGTGTCTGACCTCACAAATGCGCTTCTGGAAGAATGGTCAAAAATTCCCATAAACACACTCCTAAACCTTGTGGAAAGCCTTTCCAGAAGAGTTGAAGCTGTTATAGCTGGAAAGGGTGGGCCAACATCATATTAAACCCTATGGATTAAGAATGGGATGTCACTCCAGTTCATATGCGTGTGAAGGCAGACGAGCGAATACTTTTGGCAATATAGTGTATGAAGTTTACAGCCTGCATGTGTTTTTAGTTTTCCTCTATGCCTGTGCTTCCTGAGCTCCCGAGGAGTAGATTCCTCCAGGCAGATAAAGGCATGGGGGCAGGATACAGGTCCACTGACTCTGCAAAAGGTTAACGATCCAGTGGCCAGAGGGCTACTCTCCAGAGAGCGGATTCATAATTGAGTACAGTGCAGAAGAGTAGAGGAAAAGTCTGGCAGGGGGTTTAGGATAGTGGGATTATTTCTGACTCTGTCTCTGCACACACACACACTCACACACTTTTTCGCCTTGCTGGACTTCCTGTGTAAATTCTAACCACACAGTCGCTGTCCCGACGGGAAACAGCCAGAGGTAAATCACACTGCCATGCATCCGGGCGACTCAGAAGGGAAAAAATGCGTCTAGCTCTTTTTTATGCCTACACATAAAAATGATAGTCAGAGAGGAAAAGAACTTAGGTTCGTCTTTAGTCTCAGAGCTCTCAGTGGGTACAATTACCCCCCCCCCCCACACTGTTTGCCAGATTTGCTTCAGTACTTTTAAAATGATCTCTAAGAATGTTAGAATTAAATTGGCTGTGCAGCACCTCAGATGAAAGCAGATGAGCCAGAGTTTTCACATTTTTCCATCGACCAACGGAAAGACGACGGTCAACTGCCAAACCGCTCAGAATGTCTCTTCAGACACGCTGCTGAAAGTTTTCTCTCCAATGGCATTTGCAGGTGGAACACTAATAGCTTTATTTCCACAAACAACACCGTAGAGTCATGTCCTGCTCTAATATCGCACCATCCTAAATACCACGCCGATAAAAATATGCATGAAACGACCCACCTGCACTGACTATTAGCACAGTTAAGCTGTCACAAACCGTCGGCCATTACACAAATCCTTTTTAAAACTCATCAGAGGAGCTGGATATCTGTCTTATCTCTGGCCTTGGGATGAAATTCAATCAGAAATACCAATAACATTATGTTAAGTGCTATTTCTAGTGCTCACATTATTAGCCATTGTTCACAAGGCATTACTAAATGGCTTTTAGATGTTCTGGCAAGGTAATTAAAATAGCATGAGGGACATGCATGTGTTTTTTAGGACTGGTCTTTTGGAGCCAGTGAAATGTAAGATAGTTTAATGTAAAGGAAGGTGGGTTTGAAATATATTTTCAGTTTTTTGTAGACAGAGCTCATAAGTATGCCAGGGATTTAAGCTAGATGTTTTCCAAACTGCACACTGCTATCCTAAACAGTCAGTTCACTCTGGAAGGGATTGTTACATAATATTTAGTACAGAGGATGTGGTTTGGAATGCAGCAGCAAATCAGTCAGTATGTGTTTGTAAACTTTGGTTGACTAAAATTTATCCTGTGGTTAAAAAGCCACCACATACAACCCCAAATCAGGAAAAGTTGTGAGTTTCTCACATTTACTTTTATTTGATTGCAGACAGGATGAACCTGAGATATTTCATGTTTTATCTGCTCAACTTCATTTCATTTATTAATAAACATCCATTCCTGCATTTCAGGCCTGCAACACATTCCAAAAAAGTTGGGACAGTAAAGCATTTAGCACTTTGTAATGTTGCCATTCCTTTTCACCACACTTAAAAGACGTTTTGGCACCGAACATACCAAGCGATTTATTTTCAGGTTTTATTTTGTCTCATTCTTCCTGCAATCACGTCTTAAGATGTGTAACAGTACGGGGTCCTCATTGTCGCATTTTTCGTTTTAAAATTCTCCACACATTCTCTATTGGGGACAGGTCAGGACTGCAGGCAGGCCAGTCCAGTACCCTTACCCTCTTCTTATTCCGCAGCCATGCCTTTGTAATGTGTGCAGCATGTGGTTTTGCATTGTCTTGTTGAAAAATGCATGGACGTTCCTGGAAAAGATGACGTCTTGAAGGCAGCATATGTTGTGCATTAATGCTGCCATCACAGAAGTGTAAATGACCTTTGCCAAGGGCACTGATACAACCCCATACCATGACAGACCCTGTCTTTTGGACTTGTTGCTGATAACAGTCTGGATGGTCGTTTTTGTCTTTGGTCCATCTTTGCTCATCTAAGACTCAGCCTTTCCTGGATGCTGCTTTTGTATCAAATCATGATTACAATCACCTGTTGACATCACCTGTTAGGAAACACATCATTATTTAGTTTTTTCACCTCATTACTAGCCCTAAATTGCCACCGTCCCAACTTTTTTTGGAATGTGTTGCAGGCCTGAAATGCAGGAATGAATGTATATTAACTAATGAAATAACTTGGGTTCAAACTGTCTGCAATTAAAGTCAAAGTAAATGTAAGGAACACTGCATTTTTATTTTATTTGCATTGTCCATACTGTCCCAACTTTTTCTGATTTGGGGTTGTAATATGACAGTAAAGATTTACTTGTATCACAGTAAACACATTGGCTATGAACAAAAGCAAGCATTTATTAGCTCACTGTCTAGGCGTACTGGTACTGTTAGCACTAAAAGTCAGCTTTAGATTTAAAGCAAAGAGCCAAGCTAGTTGTCAAATACTACACTTGCAATACTCAAGATGGTAAGTGATGTCAGCAGTCCAATAGCGATCCTTACCTCCAGCGGCCACTTTATAGGATTAGCGGACAACCCCCACAGTGCTCGGACATCAGTCTTTCCTGACTAACAATGTCTTCTAACAGTAAACAGTATCTTTTACAAGGCATAAACTGTTTACCTAGCCTCTCTGGGCAGAGGCTGTAGCCTCTCTTGGCAGGGGTAAAAGTAAATAATGGTAGTTTGTGTTCCTGCTGTTCATAAATATGAACATACAGTCAGTAAATGTGATGTTAAAATAGTAAACCGCTACATTTAAACAAAATAAAAAACACTCACAATGGATGCAAATAGGACATCAGTGCATTCATTCATTTTAATGACTTTTCACTAGAGCTTGAGATTTTTCTTGTGCTATGGATTCTACTCCATAGCAGTGGGCAGTGGTAGCTAATCTGTTAAGATAAAGGGCTAGTCATCAGAACGTTGCTGGTTCAAGCCCCACATCTGCCAGGTTGCCACTGTTGGGTCCTTAGGCAAGGCCTTTAACCCTCAATTGCTTGAAATGTATACGGTCACAACTGTAAGTCGCTTTGGATGAAAAGAGTCTGCTAATTGCCAAAAATGTAAAGGTAAATGTACTCCTTCAGACCACAAGTGGAAAGCTTTAAGAAAGCCTGGAGGAATTACATTAAGAAACGGCATCAAGTTCTCTGGGCTCTGAGGCATTTGGGATAGACCATCACACAGTGGAAATGTGTATTGTGGTCAGACCAATGAGTATTTTAGTTATTTTGTGAAAGAAATGAACACTGTTTGCTCTAAACCAAACATGAAAAGGACCATCCAGACTGTTATCAGCAACAAGTCCAAAAGCCCAGGGTCTGTCATGGTATGGGGCTGTGCCAGTGCCCTTGGCAAAGGTAATTTACACTTCTGTGATGGCAGCATTAATGCAGAAAAGCTCATTAAGATTTTAGAGCAACATATGCTGCCTTCAAAACAACATCTTTTCCAGTGACGTCCATGCATTTTTCAACAAGACAATGCAAAACCACATGCTGCACACAGTACAAAAGCATCACTGTGGAAGAAGAGGGTACGGGTACTGGACTGGCCTGTCTGCAGTCCAGACCTGTCACCAATAGACAATGTGTGGAGAATACACTAAATCTCTTGGTATCTTCAGTGGCAAAACGTCTTTTAAGTGTGGTGAGCAGGAATGGTAACATTACAAAGTGGTAAATGCTTTACTGTCCCAACTTTTTTTTGGAATGTGTTGCAGGCCTGAAATGCAGGAACGGATGTTTATTAATAAATGAAATGAAATTGATCAGACAAAAACATAAAATATTTTGGGTTCTTACTGTCTGCATTTTGCATTTCCTATACTGTCCCAACTTTTTCTGATTTGGGGTTGTAGCAGAATGAATACACCTTTAAATTTGCACAGCTATTATGGAATACAAATGTGCTGAAAGAAATTGCAAACATAAGAAGGCAAAGCTGTGTTGATTTGACTGTGTTGATGTACCAGCTCTGCTCTGTTACCCTGACAGTAATGACACAGCTCATTATAATTACAGATAAGAGCTGCTTCCTTGCGGCTGCAGAAAACTGGATTAGACAAGAGGAGGACTTCTAATGCCTACCTACTCCTGTCTTGGCACCATACCTTGTACAGTATTATGATGATAATACAACAGCCCGCCCTGCTGTAAGCAAAGGCAGGGATCTATCTGGGTCTCACTGGTGCTATAGTACAAGCCATACTGTTTGAATACATTTTCACAGCGGCAGCAGTGAGAGATAAAATGTTAAACCTACAAAATGTATTAGTGTGTTTTCTAGAAATAAAAAAATCAAATAGATTCAGGCCCCCTGCTAGTGCATTATCATAAAATGCCAAACAAATGTGTCTGGCTTTATCCCACAGAATCACAAAAGCACACAGTGACTGAATGCTAGACATAAATCTGTAGATGCTGTAAATAGATTACAAGCATAATACAAGCATGTCAGGATGCTATGGAATTAAATATTTATTTATTTGTTAGGATTTTAATGTCATATTTTACACACTTTGGTTACATTCATGACATGACAGGTAATCACAGTCCTGGACAATTTTATATCTCCAGTTGACCTCACTTGCATGTCTTTGGACTGTGGAAGGAAACCGGAGCTTCCGGAGGAAACCCACACAGACACGGGGAGAATGGAATTACATATAGTTCAGAATGATCGGTAATGACAGCTTTCACTTAGCAACAGAAGATTCATTCATTCATTTTCCTGTCTAACTGGTTTATTCTGGTCAGGTTCATTGTGTATGGTGCCACCTGAAAACATTAGGGCTCATCCAAAATCACACACTTCCATACTAAACAGTATGCAAAAGCAGTACATGAGAGCAGTTAGTGTTTAAATTCGTAGTATTTGTTAAACAGTACGCAAAAAGTACCCGGATGACCTACTGCATGGACATGTTGAGTATGCAAACACAGCACACTACGGCCCGCTAATCTATCCCATCATTTAACTAAAGCTGAAAGATGGCGGAAAGCAGAGAGTTGGCTATTTACAAGTGTAAGTAAGACAAATTTTAAAATTTTAAAATTGTTAATACTGTGGCGGACGTAGTACGTCCAAGGTTGCGTGCATACTGCACACTTGTGTACTGAAAGAGCTTACTGCTTTACCGGCCAAGCAGTGTGCACTGCCTCTAATTTAGTATGCACTGTTTAAGTATGCGATTTCGGACGCATCCTAGGAGTGCAAGCTAGGAATACACCATGGAAAGGACGTCAGTCCATCTGAGCATAACACACTCATGCCAAGGGTGCCATTATACACACTCACGCATATGGTGCCATACCACACACTTCTCCCAATTTTTTTCCCAGTGTAGTCTTTGCATCAGAAAAGAGTATATTGGGCTGACACACACTCCCTCTGATGTTTGCGCAATCTACCGACCCCTTCTTAGTCGCCCATACTTCAATGGATTTGCAAGTTAGGCCAGTCTCACGCATTACTACACTTCTGTACAACACTTCGAGCTGGTAACCAAAGTCCTTACACAGCATCAAAAACCCCACCCCTTTTTTAGTTCGGTCTTTTCCCACACAGCAGACTAGTAGCCAATTTTGTCTGCTGCAGGCACTGCCAATTGTGCCTGCTAGGAGGCACACAGCCAACCAATAGAAGAGCTGAGATTTGAACTAAGGGAGCTCAGAATCCTAGCGCGGATGTGCTAGTGGAATATCCTGCTGCGCCAACTGGGCGCCTACACACTCATGTTTTTGAGAGGGGAGCCATACCATAGAAAAGAGAGACCATGCTTCTCTAAACTGGTAGGTAGAAAATGGCTACTTGTACTACATTGCCCTTAGGTGTATTGTGTCAGTGACCCACCATGATTCTAATCAGGATGAAATGGTTAGTAAAAATAAAAAAACTGTGCTATTTAAATCATCCAGAAAAAAGTAAAGGGGAAAATGTATAAAATACATCGCTGATTTGATAATTACAGGCAATATTGAAATTTAAGGCTAGTACAGATGTGATAGTTTAGGCTCTTTTAGCTCTTCAAATAACTCTTTCATCCAACCAAAACCACAAGAGCCTCATGCTTTTTGTGATTCATGAAAAACAGATGTCTATTTATTTTTACATCAGTGCAACCTTGTTTTCCTTCCAACAAACCCACTATGAATATACAGTTTTCCATTCAGCTTTCGTGGTGGTATCCCTAAAACCTGAACTACCACATTTCCTACTTGCAGTCTCAAATGCTGCATCAAAATGACCTACTTCCATTAACAGCAACACTCCAGCTAAGTGTGACTGACAAGGCGAGCGAGTAGGTTGGAGAAACCTGAGCATCTCCGGGCTGCGTTCATTCTCTCTGACCACGAGTTCGCGGGTTATAAACAGCAGATTTTATTTTTGAATATAAATATAATCGTGGTTATAAAATCCCCTTTGCTTTTACTACTGCATTACACACCGCTGCTTAGTAATTGATAATACATATTTACAAAGTTTATCTGAAAATAATAATCCAACTACTCAGCTGCACAGACTGTTTACACAATTACTGTAGATTTAATTACTTTGACCTTGTTTCATTTTGCAAAACCAGGCAACATAATTTAAGTAAGGAAAAAAAAATATGGTACCATGTGCCAGCTATGGGTCCCGAGGGCTTGAATGCAAATGAAGACCCATTGATTGTGGGTCAGGAGCACAATGGCAGGACCGCCTGCTCTGCCGTGTGTATCTTTTCTAGAGTTTATGGTCTCATTTGGAAATGTAATTGCACTGAAGTCATGCATGTCTAAATTCTTGTTGCTCTGGTAACATTTGCTTTAAGAGCTTCTTCACATTTTAAAGTAATTATAGTAAGCAACAACGTTAGTGCATTAAAAGTGACCAAAAGTCACCAAAATAAAGAAGCCAGTAAGTTTGAAAATTGACTGGCTGTTGCAATTTGTGATGCTTAAATGCAAATGTTAAGGTAGTAAAAGGAATCTAGTTCATTTACTATTCTATTACACAACATGTATTTCACACCATCTGTTTAAACCATGCTGTTATTTTTAATAGCATGTTTTCACCACACCTGCATCGCTCTGCTGACCACATGTTGTAACAGTAAAAGTAATGGCTTATTTGTTTGGCTGAATAATTAATGGATTTGACAGTATAATTCATTCGTCTTGCTGCTTGTAAATTACTGGATATATATATATATATATATACAGATCGGGCATAACATTATGACCACCTTCCTAATATTGTGTTGGTCCCCCTTGTGCTGCCAAGACAGCCCTGACGTGTCAAGGCATGGACTACACTAGACCCCTGAAGGTGTGCTGTGGTATCTGACACCAAGATGTTAGCAGCAGATCCTTCAACTACTGTAAGTTGTGACTTGGGGCCTCCATGGATCGGACTTGTTTGTGCAACACATCCCACAGATGCTCGATTGGATTGAGATCTGGGGAATTTGGAGGCCAAGTCAACACCTTAAACTCGTTGTTGTGCTCCTCAAACCATTCCTGAACCATTTTTGCTTTGTGGCAGGACGCATTATCCTGCTGAAAGAGGCCACAGCCATCAGGGAATACCGTTTCCATGAAAGGGTGTACATGGTCTGCAACAATGCTTAGGCTGGTGGTACGTGTCAAAGTAACATCCACATGGATGGCAGGACCCAAGGTTTCCCAGCAGAACATTGCCCAAAGCATCACATTGCCTCCGCCCATAGTGCATCCTGGTGCCATGTGTTCCCCAGGTAAGCAACGCACACGCACCCGGCCATCCACGTGATGTAAAAGAAAACGTGACTCATCAGACCAGGCCACCTTCTTCCATTGCTCTGTGGTCCAGTTACGATGCTCACTATTGTTGGTGCTTTCGGTGGTGGACAAGGGGTCAGCATGGGCACCCTGACTGGTCTGCGGCTATGCAGCCCCATATGCAACAAACCATTGTACGGCGCCTGAATGGAAGAACTAAGAGTTAAACCCACAACCTTCTAGTTGGTAACCCACAGCTCTACCCACTAGGCTACCACTGTTCCAATGTCTTTGTTGGTCAGACTCTCTATCATTTACCCTTTATCATTGCACTTGTACAGTGACTCCTATTAAAACTACATTTACAAAAGCAGGTAAATAAAAAAGTCACGTCATGGAGTAAATGTAGTGTGTTATCACCAGGATAGATGGCCTCAGCTGGTCAGGTGTACCCAGCTTGTTTGTCCATAGACTTACTGTATCACTCCCTTGGTTTCTTTTCTTGCCTGTGTATTACTTGCGCAGTGTGCACAATGTGTGTTTTTTCAGTGCCTGTTGCCATCTTTTACAGGTTGATTTGATCATTGTTTGCACCCGTTCCCTGTTCAGTACTAATTAGTTTGTAAGAGTTTCTTTTTTTGCCAAGTAGTGCTAATTTTGCATGTATTACAAAAATA
Source organism: Trichomycterus rosablanca (assembly GCF_030014385.1). Lineage (NCBI taxonomy): Eukaryota > Metazoa > Chordata > Actinopteri > Siluriformes > Trichomycteridae > Trichomycterus > Trichomycterus rosablanca. Next base: position 22,492,758 of record NC_085989.1, on the reverse strand, counting down.
TCTGTGTTCTGTCTGTTTCCTTGTTTATTGATGCTTATCGTGTGTATTTCCTAGCTTTAAACCTTGCTAGTTATTCTTTTTATCGACCATGTCTGCCTGTAGTCTGACCAGTAATACAAACTCTTACCATCTTGGATTTACCCCATTGAACACGCCGTTGTTGATTTCTGCTTCCTCCATTTCATACCCAATGTTACATGATGCCATATGCCAATCAGCATCTCTAACAAGTCACAAGGCATTTGCAACCCACATCACTGGCTCAAATAAACCAAAGAGAAAAGTGCTCATGAACCATACTTCCCAGTGTAAACTGCACCACTGAGCAAACTCAGCGTATAGAAGCTTATGTATAGAGGCTAATTACAGTCACTCTCTCCAGTTCTAATAATGTTTCTATGGTTATTACCCCCTCTGGTTTTGACATAATCAAACCTCTTTAATTGAGGTCAGTAATCAGGCAAGTAACTAACGTGCTACAGAACAAGACCACATTATTAAAAAATGGTCTTGGGCAAACACAAGGATCGTGCCTTGTCCGTCTCATCCACCACTTCAGCATTACCATGGTCCTGTATAGGCTTCCCGCTGATGCAGCTGATAAATCAGTCATCTCCTCTATACATTATGCAAACCATCAGAATAATGACCAGAGAAATTGAGATAAGAGTGGCAAAGTGAGGACTGCTTTCAAGATTAGGTTGCTGTGATTAGCAGGCTGTAATTGAGAGCGCTATCGCCTTAAATCGTCAAGTGGATCGCCTGGCATAAACATCTACTATCTAGAGAGCTGACGGACAGCTTATTATTTGTCTGTCAAGTGCAGAGTGAAGTCATAAGCCCGGAGAGTCTAGCACACACTAATAAGAGACAAAGTAAAACGCTTGCAGCAACATCACTGCCACAGCCCCGTGCATCAGCCGCCGTCACGTCCCATCAGTCAGCTCCCAAATTACAGGTGACAAGTTATCAAATATGCGATATTACAGACTAAACACAAATCTTACAAGGGGCCTATTTGTTTAAGATATAGGCAATTAAACAAGAAGCGGTCTGTCAGGCCTTGTGCCCCGAGCTAATTTCAGCCTCCTAATGGAAAACCAAACAAAAGGAAAAGAGGCGAAAAAACTCTAGAGAAACATAAGCAATAAAAGGCAAGGTGGCATCCATGCTTTAGAGCTGATGTTTTAATCATCTTGTGTCCCTCGGGTCAGCTTACAGTGCAGGAAAGCAGCTTTTGTTTGAATGTAATCTGCCAGCAGAAGAGCATTATAAAAATTTATAGAGGTGTTCATTAAATCTTAACAAGAAAACCCTGCAAATATTCTAGGCACAGCTCTTGTCCTCCCACCAGATGTTTACATGGAGACCAATCCCGCCAGTGGCTGTAAATACACTCTGAGTGCTTCCATTACACCAGCATCCAGAATACTGTACTGAATAGTAAAATACTGAACTGAATACTGATCTGATAGTAAAAAAAAAAGTGGATAATATAAGGACTAAACAGAATCTGAATGAGACTTTATTCTGTCCAGTCCTTGGGACTAGAATCTGTCTGGTCGTGAATCCCACTCTGTTGACGGGCATGTATGAGGGGAAGAAGTCTGAATGGTACTTAACCTCCTTGATGTGGTGATATATATAGAATTCTTCAAAACGTTTCCACACTTTTTCAACTCTATTTATTAAGAATGTCAAAAACAAATGACATCACTTTTCTACATAATCACCTTCCAATGCATTTTTTTTCTAGAGTCGTACCAACTTTTTAATGCCATCAGCAAAAAATGTGTTCAGTTGAGCGTGTAGCCACTGATGCAGCGCTGCTTTCACATCAACATCACATGAAAATCTTCTTCACTTTAAAGCTTCTATGAGTGGACTGAAAAGGTGGAAATCAGATGGCACTAAATACAGACTATAAGCTCTCTCTCAGTCTCTCAGACATGATCAATTACTACTCTTCTCGCCCTCACATTTCCAACAAAAATATAAAAGTGTGGAAACTTTTTGAATATCCCTCATGTATATATGTATATATGAGGACTGAACCGAATCTGAAAGAGACTCTATTTTGTTCAGTCCTTGGGATCAGAATTAGTCTGGTCGTGAGTCCCACTCTGTCGGTCACCAAGTTCAAGCCTGACGGGAAAGAGGGAATTAGGGAAAGAGGTCTGAATGGTATTTAACCTCCTTGATGTTGCAAAATTAATACATGTACTAGTATTATTCACTCTGTTATACTATAGGAAGGGTGATATAAAGCTTGCTGAACAGTGTCAGCAGCTTCTAATTCATGCCAGACCTGTTTTTCTGATTTTCATCTGTTTATTTGCTCTCAGCCTTAACAAAACATCATTGTTTCATGTACTTTTCAAGGGTTAGCACTTGTAGGCTCAGTGGGAGACAAGAATGAGCTTGTTAGGGTGCCAAACAAAAAAGGTGCCCGGAACAGCGGCAAGCTGTATATATATACAGTGTATCACAAAAGTGAGTACACCCCTCACATTTCTGCAAATATTTCATTATATCTTTTCATGGGACAACACTATAGACATGAAACTTGGATATAACTTAGAGTAGTCAGTGTACAGCTTGTATAGCAGTGTAGATTTACTGTCTTCTGAAAATAACTCAACACACAGCCATTAATGTCTAAATAGCTGGCAACATAAGTGAGTACACCCCACAGTGAACATGTCCAAATTGTGCCCAAATGTGTCGTTGTCCCTCCCTGGTGTCATGTGTCAAGGTCCCAGGTGTAAATGGGGAGCAGGGCTGTTAAATTTGGTGTTTTGGGTACAATTCTCTCATACTGGCCACTGGATATTCAACATGGCACCTCATGGCAAAGAACTCTCTGAGGATGTGAGAAATAGAATTGTTGCTCTCCACAAAGATGGCCTGGGCTATAAGAAGATTGCTAACACCCTGAAACTGAGCTACAGCATGGTGGCCAAGGTCATACAGCGGTTTTCCAGGACAGGTTCCACTCAGAACAGGCTTCACCAGGGTCGACCAAAGAAGTTGAGTCCACGTGTTCGGCATCATATCCAGAGGTTGGCTTTAAAAAATAGACACATGAGTGCTGCCAGCATTGCTGCAGAGGTTGAAGACGTGGGAGGTCAGCCTGTCAGTGCTCAGACCATACGCCGCACACTGCATCAACTCGGTCTGCATGGTCGTCATCCCAGAAGGAAGCTGACGCACAAGAAAGCCCGCAAACAGTTTGCTGAAGACAAGCAGTCCAAGAACATGGATTACTGGAATGCCCTGTGGTCTGACGAGACCAAGATAAACTTGTTTGGCTCAGATGGTGTCCAGCATGTGTGGCGGCGCCCTGGTGAGAAGTACCAAGACAACTGTATCTTGCCTACAGTCAAGTAGTGGTGGTAGCATCATGGTCTTGGTCTGCATGAGTGTTGCTGGCACTGGGGAGCTGCAGTTCATTGAGGGAAACATGAATTCCAACATGTACTGTGACCTTCTGAAACACAGCATGATCCCCTCCCTTCGAAAACTGGGCCTCATGGCAGTTTTCCAACAGGATAACGACCCCAAACACAACCTCCAAGATGACAACTGCCTTGCTGAGGAAGCTGAAGGTAAAGGTGATGGACTAAACCCAATTGAGCACCTGTGGCGCATCCTCAAGTGGAAGGTGGAGGAGTTCAAGGTGTCTAACATCCACCAGCTCCGTGATGTCATCATGGAGGAGTGGAAGAGGATTCCAGTAGCAACCTGTGCAGCTCTGGTGAATTCCATGCCCAGGAGGGTTAAGGCAGTGCTGGATAAAATGGTGGTCACACAAAATATTGACACTTTGGGCACAATTTGGACATGTTCACTGTGGGGTGTACTCACTTATGTTGCCAGCTATTTAGACATTAATGGCTGTGTGTTGAGTTATTTTCAGAAGACAGTAAATCTACACTGCTATACAAGCTGTACACTGACTACTCTAAGTTATATCCAAGTTTTATTTCTATAGTGTTGTCCCATGAAAAGATATAATAAAATATTTGCAGAAATGTGAGGGGTGTACTCACTTTTGTGATACACTGTATATATATACTGTATATATATTTACATTTCACAGGCAGCAGGTGATTTGGTATCATGATCGATGAGGGTACACATAGAACAAGGATTCACCAAAGTTTGCAAACCTTAGTTAGTTAGTCACCACTTTATGCCAAACGTTTCCCGAGGATTGTCAATCACTTTGTTTTTTACCATCTACCATACTTTATTACCATACACACCATACATACTAATTTGAAAATCTCTGTCTGTGTATGGCAAGGTCAGAAACCACTGTTATAAATAAAGTGAACTTAGAAAACATTCAGAGCCTTTGATTCTGTGTTGTGAATTTCATATTTATGGAACAGTATTTGTCATTTTTATCCCTTAATCATCAAGTTTTTTAAAAATTCAGTTAAAAATGTAATCACTTAGTCAATAAAGTATTTAAACCCTTAATTCATTACATTGTAGAAGCCCCGTTGGATAATTTACAGCTGCGTCTCTAGAGGCTTTGCATATATGGATTTGGGCAGTTTATCCCATTCTTCACGCCATTCTTCCTCTTAACAACGTCTGTGGACTGTCAGGTATTGCCACAGATGTTCAACTGATTTTGAGTCTAGGCTTTGGCTGTGCTACTCGAGAACATTCAGAGACCAGTCTTCCACCCTTTGTGCAAGTGCTTTAGCCAGCCAGCAGAAGTGACATTTGCAGTAGCAATGATGAACAAGATCAGCCCTTCATTCCTCAGCTGTATGACCAGCTATTCATTATGTGCTTACGATATCAACAGTGGTTTGCTAGTGCATTCGATATACTGTATATCTGATGCACTAGCCATCTGAGTGGCTATTTGTTCCTCAATTCTCACTGTCCCTGCTCCTGAAAGCACTGCCGTAGCATGATGCTGCCACCACCATTTTTACTGTAGAGATGGTAGTAGCCTAATAATGTGCAGTGTCTGTTTTTTTTCATATTCTTTTTTTTACATAATGCTTGCTGTTCAGCCCAATGAGCTCAATTTTTGTCTCATCAGACCAGAGAAAATGTCTCATTATTTTCCTCATGTTTCCCAAGTCCTGCAAGCGAGCTGTCATGCGCCTTTTACTCAACAATGCTTTCTGATTGATGGAATGCTTGTCCCTCTAACAGTTTCTCTCATCTCTGCACAGGACTTTTTAACAGTAAGTGTTGCATTCTTTCTTACCTCCCTGACTGGCCCTTCTTGCCTGTATGCCCAAGCCTCAAGGCTGATTTAGACTGTGATGTGTTACAGCTATGCACTCAGTGATTTCAGAAGACCCCAGACCCATAACAACCAGAATGAAGTGGTTATTAAAAATTAACAAATAAAAACACCTTTATCACCAGGGTCACATGATATTTAGTGGTTGGCGTTTCTGTATCAAGCATTTCTACAGTGGCTAAAGCAAATGTTGCCATCTTTGCATAGATACAGCCTTCTGTATTGCTCTCACTATCACACCAAAACACACATTGGAGCTCTCCTTACATACATGAGCTGCAGGTACTAATAATGAAGGGCAACTGGCAAGACATAAAAACATGTATGGAAAAGGCTTTAGAACAGAAAGAAAACAAGAAATATTTTACACCAAGCTGTCCTGAGGGAAAACCCGGCAAACAAGAGACAACAAATGCCTACAGATGATCAACAGTATGAATCAATAAAACTGCACACATGCCAGTCTATTTTACAGGTTGTTTTTCCCCAGCAGAGGCTAATTTAAAAAGCAAAAAGAAATTAAAACGTAATGGGATTTAGACAGGGAGGCTAGGACAGTCAGCACAACATCTGGATGAATATTTCATGCCAGCTTACCCAACCTAAACATTGTGTATTCATTTGTTCCATGATGTAAAGTATTGCAAGTAATGTCCTATCAGACTGAGCAAAGTCTAAGACCTTTTTAATTGATGACTATTTAGTAAATTGGCAAATTAGATAAAACAGAGATTTGATTATGCAGCAACACTTACTGTGCAATCAACAAACAAAGACTGTACAAGTTCCAGCAGTTTCTTTAACTTTAAAACCTACAAAATGGTTATGAGACTCTAGTCACTTGATTTTTTGAGTACAGCCCAGATACTAAATAACCACTTGTGTGGTCTTTATTTTAGCACTGGTAAATTTGCACTGATAAACTCAGTGGGTAGCACTGTCACCTCACAGCAAGAAGGTCCTGGGTTTGATCCTCATGCGAGGCGGTTCGGGTCCTTTCTGTGCAGAGTTTGCATGTTCTCCCTGTATCTGCGTGGGTTTCCTCCGGGAGCTCCGGTTTCCTCCCACAGTCCGAAAACATGCAGTCAGGTTGATTGGAGACACTGAATTGCCCTATAGGTGAATGGGTGTGTGTATGTGTGTGTATATGTGTCTATCTACAAAGTGCTTCTATATGGTGGTGGTGGGCGGATCAATCCAAATATCGATATTATCGATACCAACGTTGGTATTGGTATCGTATCGATACTAGTGTGATGGGATCGATACTTTAGTTTTACTTTTTCTCCGCAACATTCAGCACATTTCTCCCGTTTTGTCAGAAAGTAAACACCATGTCTGTACAGACGCCACTCCTCTCACATCTTACATGCTCACCTTGCTCCTCCCGTCCTGCTCTGCCGTGTTTTGTTGTGGTACCGTCACGTTGTTATAATCCTAACAGACGTCGGTACGTTCACGTTGGTAGGCATTGCAAGATTGTAAGTTTTTGAATACTTTGCTTTGCAGATACAGAAATAGGGTCAATTTTATGGAAATAATAGTGAAAACTATACGTACGTAAAGTACGGATGCGCCTTACGCACTTTGCGCAAATGAATCGGGGCATGCATAATGCTCTTATTCCGTGTTTTGGTGAATGAGAGCTCTTATCTTTTGACCTTGTGCTTATAAATGTAAACAGAATAGCATCGATTTTTTTATTTTAAATTAACAAGGACACATGTATTCCGTCACTATTAAAAATTGACAAATGTATTCACCCAGCAAACACAACTATGTGGTATGAGTTAGTAAGAGTCAGTAAGAAATCGGACTGCTATAAACATCTGAATTTATTTATAACCCTACTCAGAGCAGAAAATGTATGTATTACAATAATACACATAAAGGCCATGAAAATTCATTCAGATTTAGCAATTTGATTACGCATCTACCTTAATTATTAAAAAGTATCGGTATTGGTATCGGCGATACTGGGCCTGTATTTACTTGGTATCGGATCGATACCAAATTTTGCAGTATTGCACACCACTACTATATGGTAAGTGGAGCTGATAAAATGGACAGTAAGTGTAGAAACAAGGAGGTGGTTGTAATGTTAAGGCTGATCGGTGTATTTTTAAAGCTCTGCTCATTTCTATAAATAAGATATCTATGTATAACTACCATGACTAGCAATGACAGTGAAAGTAAATCTTAAATAAGTCACATGACTGAGATATTCAATTTAACTTTATCAAACAATGAGAATATCTTAGAGCAAATGCCAGCTCTGTTTTAAAATGGTGGATGAATTTTTCAGTGAAAAGAAATGAAACGGACCCAAGCACATGGCTGCTTCTAAATGAGATCATTAGTAATGGCAAATAATGACTGAGCTGGTTAGTCGAAGCCTATTTCCTTTGAAATAAATCAAGCTGCCGAACGCTAAGAATCCACTGAAAATGCCAGAGACAGACAGACAGCACTCAGATAAATGATCTGAGCCGGGGACGCCACATCCATGCATTTACTTTAGAAAATACATTCAACCAATAAAAAAATCGGTATCATCTCTCGCATGTCACTTTCACTTTTCAGTCACAGCAAGGCCCAAGATAAATGCCATTCTATAACACCTTACCAAGTGCCATCAATTAAGTCAGCATGATCAGACAAGGGGCAGTGCTGTCTTTACCTGCACTGACCTTTTTGCAGCCCAGAGGGAATTGATAATAGAGGTAGAACTGAACCAGGCCTCTGCTCGACAGTTTTAAATGAGATCCATGTCACCCATGACAAAAGTGTCTCTGTAGGCAGATAATTTACTCATGATTGGATGGACCTTTGAGAAATTGCTTCTTTTACAGGATACTAAAAGGACACTGAGGATTACATAGTTTGGTGTGTTTTAAAATAGAATAAATCAATAAAGAACAAAATGATCTTTTTAACTAATTGCTTTTTGCAGAATGACAATCAATGGCCTCAAGCTGATCAAAAAAGTTCAAACACCAACAAAGGACAGAATAAAAGGCAAAAGCAAATCAAGAATCGACTCTCTTTAAGCAATGACTCTTTATTTTCAATAATGGCTTTAGGTGAATCTTTTGGAACATTACGATCAACACTAATCAGCCATAACATTAAAACCACCTCCTTGTTTCTACACTCACTGTCCATTTTATCAGCTCCACTTACCATATAGAAGCACTTTAAAGTTCTACAATTACTGACTGTAGTCCATCTGTTTCTCTACACACTGTTTTAACCTGCTTTCACCATGTTCTTCAATGGTCAGGACCCCCCACAGTACCACTACAGAGCAGGTATTATTTAGGTGGTGGATCATACTCAGCACTGCAGTGACACTGACATGGTGGTGGTGTGTTAGTGTGTGTTGTGCTGGTATGAGTAAATAAGACACAGCAGCGCTGGTGGAGTCTTTAAATACCGTGTCCACTCACTGTCCACTCTCTTAGACACTCCTACCTAGTTGGTCCACCTTGTAGATGTAAAGTCAGAGACGATCGCTCATCTATTGCTGCTGTTTGAGTTGGTCATCTTCTAGACCTTCATCAGTGGTCACAGGACGCTGCCCACGGGACGCTGTTGGCTGGGTATTTTTGGTTGGTGGACTATTCTCAGTCCAGCAGAGACAGTGGTGTGTTTAAAAACTCCATCAGCGCTGTTACCAGCATACCAGCACAACACACACTAACACACCACCACCATGTCAGTGTCACTGCAGTGCTGAGAATGATCCACCACCCAAATAATACCTACTCTGTGGTGGTCCTGGGAGAGTCCTGACCATTGCAGATCAGCATGAAAGGGGGCTAACAAAGCATGCAGAGAAACAGATGGACTACAGTCAGTAATTGTAGAACTATAAAGTGCTTCTATGTGGTAAGTGGAGCTGATAAAATTAACAATGTGTGTAGAAACAAGGAGGTGGATTTAATGTTATGGCTGATCGGTGTATGTGCCAGATTCTTTCCATGTGACTAATAGGAAATTGGAAAGCATTTTGCCACACAGGTGCTTCAGTTTGCATGTACCCGGTAAAACAGGAAGGGAGACGGTGGTGATGCCACACCGCAAACACCTGCTAAGTCTCAGCTATCTGTTCTCTGTGCAATTGTTTCTAAGGTAACAGAATTATCCACCTCAATCCACCCCAGGGAATAATGCTGGGCTCATTTCAACCATACAAGAGCACATACACACACACACACGTCACAGCGCACACACAGACTTATTAATACTTGCAGCCATGCACAAGAGGACATACTGACACGGGCAAATGTACACTCATACAAAACTGCACACATGGATCTGTGCACACAGGCTAACTAAACAAGATTAGATGTATTCAGGGATGTGGAAATTGGTGGTGCTGATAGAACTCCATGACACCCACCTTTTAGAAAAACTCAAAAATGGAAGGTGTAATTTGTTAATTGTAATGAATCTTTATTTAACTTACAAAAGGTGAAAGAAAAGATTTCCAGTGCTTCCACTGATCAACTTCATTATAGTTTGTAAACACTGTATAAACACATTTAGAATTTGATCTCTGCAACACACTCTAAGAAAGTTGGGACAGAGGCATGTTTACCGCTGTGTTTCATTAGCTTTTCTATTAATCTGACTTTTTAATGGTTTGGAAACTAATTTGACTAATATATATATTATCCCGACTTTTAGCACGTCCAATTGCCCGATTGCATCATGCTTCCTCTCCACTAATGCTGACCCCCGCTCAGATTGAGGAGAACGAAGCTAACCCACGCCCCCTCCGACACGTGGGCAGCAGCCGTATGCATTTTGTCACCTACATTAGACGAGATCAGCTGCGGATCTGCGCTGTGTACGGCAAGACACACCCTGATCAATGCACAGTTGAACCAGCTATGAGGGAGTCCCTACCCGGCTTAATGCCCCACCGCTATATGAACAACAGGCCAATCGTTGTTCATGTGGTCGCTCAGCCCAGCCGGTAGGCAGAGCTGAGACTCAATACAATGTATTCGAGATCCCAGCTCTAGTGTGCTAGCGTGTGTTTTTACCACTGCGCCACCTGAGCGGCCAAATGTGGCCATATTTAGCACAGTTTAGCACAATTGTGCTTTCAATAAACTTTAATCCAAATAAGAAGAATCTCTTGTGTCTGCGTTTGCTGTCTGACCGAAAAAATCCACTACAGTAGAAGGACAGTTTCTCATCCAATGTTATCTGAGGTCTCGAGGGCTCACATTCAGTAGTGGTTTCCTAGCTTGCACTACATGGACTAAGATTTCTCCGAATTCCCTGAATCTTTTTACAATATTATGGAAGGTAGATGGTAAAAGACCTACATTATTTGCAATCTGACAAATGAGAAGTGTTTAGAAATGTTCTTTTTGAACTGGTTGACAATTCTGTCATGAAGTTCGAAACACAGAGGTTAGCTCTGAGCCATCATTGATTGTACAGACTGATCCTTTAGTGGATTCTCCTTTTATACACAGCCATGATTCTTTCACCTGTTACCTGTTTATTGTGGAATAAATACTGTACCGTCAATATTCTATCAACTTTTCAAGGTTTTTTGCCTGTTGCAGGGATCAAATTATAAATGTGTTTATATTTACAATTACACTGAAGTTAATCAGTGAAATATTTTTTTCCTTTTTGTCAGTTAAATAAAGATTCAATAGAATCTTCTTTTTACTCTGTCTTTCACTTTCTTAACCGCTTATCCAATTAGGGTCAGTGCTGGAGCCTATCCCAGCTCTTCAATGGGTGCAAGGCACACAGTAACACTCTGGACGGGGCGCCAGTCCATCGCAGGGCACACACAAACACACACACACACACCCATTCACCTATAGGGCAATTCAGTGTCTCCAATTAACCTGACTGCATGTTTTTGGACTGTGGGAAGAAACCGAAGCTCCCGGAGGAAACCCACGCATACACGGGGAGAACATGTACACTCCACACAGATAGGACCCGGACCGCCCCACCTGGGGATCAAACCCAGGACCTTGAGGCAACAGTGCTACCCACCGAGCCACCGTGCCGCCCTTCTTTTTACTGCATTTAAAAAATATACTACTAAATAAACTAAGTAAACTAAATAATTAAAGTTACACAGACACGGTAAACTGATTGTGACTGTGACATTTGCTGGTGCCAAGCTGTTTTTTGCACAATTCTGTGTTGTTACTTTCTTGCTACACTACATTCTGCACCATTAGTATTATTAACTAATTATAATTAGCCACCTTTCATCAAACACTGCTAATCAGGGTTATAGCACGGTCAATAGCATAGATGAGATTTGAACCTGGACCTCAGTGGTGGTGGGCAAGCATAATAGAATTCATGTTTTGTAAGTAATCTAAGTGGAATCAAATCATACTGGTTAAAAGTTGCTGATTATAAGTACCTTAGTGAGCTACACAATGCTGCTTGCATGTGTAAATGTGTATGTGTGTACAGCCGGTTAACCAAGGACATCGAGAAGGATTTATTTACGTTTTATTTTCTGCATTTAGCAGACGTTCTTATCCAGAGCGACTTAAAAAAGTGCTTCCATAGTAAACATTTCCCTACTCTAGTTCAAGTACACAACAGTCCAAGGATATGAATCTGCAGAATCTCTGTTAGAACAAAGATTTATTTATATAAATAAGATGCTATAGGACGTTAGTAAGTGCATGTTATTGCTCAGCTTAATTGCTTAGTAAAGTGTCTTTAATCGTCTTTTAAAGATGGTAAGAGACTTAGTGGTCACTTGTTCAGAGCTCTATTATTCTTCTCATTTATTTTGTACTTAAGATCATACTTTTCTAAAGTGCTCACTTTATTAAGAGGAAAAAAGAATTCCAATTAAAATTTCAGCACCACGATTAAAAAAGATCTTTCTGGATGAATGTCTGGATCTTTATTTCACTTGTCAACTCCACACATTATTCGACTCAATACTGTAAAATCATACGATAGCAAAAGGCAAAATCAATTGTCTGGCTCTTACCAAATTAGATTCATTCATTTGGATATTAAGAGAGGCAATTTAATTTAAACCTCTCCCCTTGAAACCGAGGGACACGTCTTCGAACCAGTCTCTTCCTGTTAGAGATTTCTTGCCTTGAGCCGATTAAAACTTCTGCTTGGATTGAAATCATAAGCTTTGATTTAATTAGCTTTGAAGAAAATATATCATTGCTGCTTTGCTGGGTCTCATTCTGCTTCTCATACATCTCATGACTCTCTGCTGTACCCCAAGTGTCGTCAGATAGTGCTTTTCCACCAAAAGAACCATGGTTCTTGAACCGGTTCTGTTCAGGTTTCTTCGAACCTTGGTGTTTTGTAGAGAACCGACCCGCGTTTCCACCAGTTTTTGGGAACCAAGTGTGCGTCATCATCGGTGGGCGTTACACAACGAAAGTAAAGAGTAGTAACATGATGGCGAAGTGTGTAGGTTACCTGCGAGCATTTGTGCTGTTGTTACAGATGTTGGTCTTTTTTTATTCAAAAAGCATCAGTCAACTATTGGTGATAAGAAGACGTGGATGTGTTTGTCGCAGTTGTTGTTTTCTTTAGGTCATTGACGTGAGAAGCGCTTTGTGCTTCGCTCTCACCGCGACCCACAGCACAAATAACTGATTTGCTCACCGCTCGACTTGAGCGATAAAACATCACTAAATTTCCATGACACAAACATCCATTTGTGTGAAATAACCATCAAATCCACTCTAAAAGCTCCACATGTATCTGGATTTACTTCACGTGTGGTCCACAAAATCCACAAAAAGCTTCACCTAAATAAAGCGTAACGTGGCTGAATGTACTAAAAGTACGACACAAAAACACTAAACTTCTCTCTGTTATTACTGGTTATAAGCGCCCTGTACTGGTTATAAGCGCTGTATACTGGTTATAAGTGCTCTGTACTGGTTATAAGTGCTCTGTGCTGCCCAAATTCATCACTCAGTGTTTTAGTACAACAAGCCACGTTACGCTTTATTTTTCTTGTTAAGCGTTTATACTGTCCGGGTCACTTTTACCACGTCATATCACACAGTTCAACGCTTTGAAAATATCAGACTGGATCAAAATGTAATCAGGTGACTTTAAAAGATGAAAGTGATTTCAATTGCATACAGCGTTTTAATGTCTCGTAAAAGCGCCCAAACCTCTACACTGTGACACGCCCACAGACAACGTCACGGTTCGTCCTGAAAAACCGAGTTTTCTGTGGTGCCAGATTAGAATGCTAGTTCTCAGTCTGGAACCTCTTTTTTTCCGGTGGAAACACGCGAAACCGGTTCAAAATCAAGTTCACGAACCGGAACGGAGCCAGATGCGCGCTGGTGGAAAAGGGGTAAGAGTGATAACAGCCATATGCGAGTAAGAGAGAATCAGAGTAGAGTATGCGGTCTTGTGCACTGTGTACAATGGTGATTTCTTCTGTTTTTGCATATGGTCACTCTTAAATGCTTCAGATCAGTAAAGAATATGTAATATAACACAAGGATGACTTAAATAAAAATAATCATTACATTTATTAAAGAAAAAACATTACACAACACTAATTAGCCTTGTGTGAAAAAGTCTTTAGTTACTTAATTAACCAATTTTAGTTAAATTGATCATTTGCTTCAGTTACGTCAAGTCTTGGTTACTTTTAGCTCTGGTAAAACAAATACCAATTAAATTGAATGTTTCCAGCAATGTAAAGGCTAATAGGTTAATACAAGCTGCATGCTACAAGGAATTCAGATGAGCTGTAAGAATTATATTTTTAAAACTATATCAGAAAGGATTAAAACTACAGTGAGCCAAAAGAGACACATTAACAACATCAGGCAAACCCCAGCTTATAACCTAACTATACCCACAACCTAAAACAGAAAAAATGCATTGTGTTTACTCAGACTGAGTGTCGAGGACCCTTTGAGAATTAATGACTTTCTGTTTCACTGGAATGTACACCGATCAACCATAACATTAAAACCACCTCCTTGTTTCTAAACTCACTGTCCATTTTATCTGCTCCACTTACCATATAGTAGCACTTTGTAGTTCTTTTACCCTGCTCCTTAATGGTCAGGACTCCCACAGAACCACTACAGAGTAGGTATTATCTAGGTGGTGGATCATTCTCAGCACTGTAGTGACACTGATGGTGGCGGTGTGTTAGTGTGTGTTGTGCTGGTATGAGTGGATCAGACACAGCAATGCTGCTGGAGTTTTTAAATATCCAACCAACAGTGCCCTGTGGTGAACCAACTAGGTAGGAGTGTCTTATAGAGTGGACAGTGAGTGGACACGGTATTTAAAAACTCCAGCAGCTCTGCTGTGTCTGATCCACTCATACCAGCAGAACACACACTAACACACCACCACCATGTCAGTGTCACTGCAGTGCTGAGAATGATTCAACACCTAAATAATACCTGCTCTGTGGTGGTCCTGTGGGGGTCCTGACCATTGAAGAACAGTAATTGTAGAACTACAAAGTGCTTCTATATGGGAAGTGGAGCTGATAAAATGGACAGTGAGTGTAGAAACAAGGAGGTGGTTTTAATGTTATGGCTGATCGGTGTATATATGATGAATATCCAGCACTACACAAACTTGCCTGGGTAAAGGACCCAAGTTTGTTTTGCCTTCATGCACAGTGGGTAGGTTGGTAACAGAGGCTAAAAAATTACTGTTAGAGATTTACAGAATAAAATAGTATCTTGGAAGCACCAACTCTCTAAAACTACTGATACACATTTACATTTTTGGCATTTAGCAGACGCTTTTAGTTATTCTAATCTTCTAATTATTAGTCCAGTACCTTCATTAGTCCAAGACCTTCAAAGGCTAAACTTGATGAGTTAAAATGCTTATTTTCAACTGTGTCTCAAATAATAGACAACATGCCTGCGTGTCACCCTGTGATGGACTTGTGCCATGTTCAGACTTTATTCCTTACTTGCAAGTAATATTTTAGAGTGGCACTGGACCCACCAGTTAACCTGACCAAAAATACATTTTAAATTAAAAATTAATAAGAAATCAGTAAAAATATAAAGTTGTAACATGACTGTGCCCCTGTGCACAATGTGAGGTCAATAAAGACATGGCTTGATAAATTTGGTGTGCAGGACCTCCTCTGACCTGCACAAAGCCCTGACTCAACCCCACTGAACACTTTTGGAACGTCGAATGAGCGCAAGACCTCCTTGTTCAACATTACAGCCTGACATCACCAATCCCTTTTTACTGAATGGATGGAGAGAAATTTTAAAAGACGCTCCCAAAAGACAAGGTGGCTATAACAGCTGCAAAAGGGTAGTAATGTCCATGGTTTTTAAATGGGATGTTGTCCACACATCAGCTTCGCCCACCTAGTTTTTTTTCTCAACCCCTTTAATGACTTATTCTGGGGTGCCCAAGAGGAGTTCGAATCTTAGCTATGCTACCGGTCGGCTGGGCGCTTCCTAGAAGGCACAATTGACAGTACTTGAAGCAGGCAAAATTGGCCACTAGTCTGCTGGGTGGGAACAGACTGGACTAAAAAAAGAAGTGTGGTCTTCGCCACTGTGTAAGGACCCTGGTTAGCAGCCCAAAGTACCTGTACAGAAGGCGAATAAAAAGGGGTTGATGGATTGTGCATGCATCACAGGGAGCGTGTCTCAGGCAAGTATACCCTTCTTGGACATGATCAGGGTCTCCAGCAGTGGAAGACTAATTGGATATGCTAAATTGGAAAAAAGGGAGAACATGTATAAATAAAATTGTATAAAAAAAGTATCAATCCCAAAGGCCGATCTTCCACCAAACAAGTGTGTCCATTTTCTGAAACTATGGTGTGTTATTACTGTTTTTTATTCATTTGAAGACAATATTAAAACTGATAAAAATAATAATAATAAAAAAATAATAATAAAAAACCTACTAAATATTTTTACAATTTTTTTCAGGTCAGAAAACCTTTTGTATTTGTAAATTATGTATGACTATTAGAAATAATCCATATTATCTTAGCTTAGCATATCTGTCCACACTCTTTTCATCTGCATTGCTCTGCTGTTTCACCCTTTTCTCCAAGAGCGATGCTCCAAAATGTATCAGCCAGAAATACACCCGGCTAGAAAGTACAGCCACAGTACTGAGGTGATAATAAGGGAGGCTGCAGACATTCTGGAGGCTATTATTCCCTAACCTGGTCGATAGCGGTGTCTGAGCTGCCTCTAGAGCTGCTGGGGAAGCGGCAGTACAACACATTTGCTGGCCACTCTGCTTACCTGCCACATTCAGGTAAATGGATGGGCTTGTCTTGTTCTCGCCATTCTTCTCGTTGACGGCCTGGACGTAGTAACTCCCGGCGTCGACCGCAGCCGTGGCCAGAACGACCAGCTGGTTCTCCATGGTTATGGCCCTGCAGACATCGACAAAAGAAAATGAAATAGAGCCTTACAGTTAAACCACTGCTAACAATTAGGCTGCTGCTGTGACAAATTTCACATGTAGCTTATATTGACAGCGTTTCAATTAGCTGCCCACTGATGTGTATTGAGCCCCATTAAAGTATGGACGCAGGGCTTGACGAAGAGGCATCCAGCATAGAGAAATTTCACGCGCCGTGCACGCTGTCAGCGTATCTGATCCCTCATTTTGGCATAAGCAGAGAATCAATGAGCTGAAAGGGTCATTACAGGCAGAAATAGTATGCTCTGAGAGTATAAACTCACAGGATGGAGTCTGTTGAAAGCCAGTCACTAGGACATGGACAGAGACAATGTTAATGTAAAACATAATGTGACTTTCACTCTGAATGGAGTAGATCCTTGTGAGATGATAAAAGTGCTACATATAACAATCTAAAGGTTGTCTGACAGATTCTATCCTTGGTATACTTATCCAAAGTGCTTACACAAAACGAACACAATGCTCTATGCCTGGTTTAT
This sequence comes from Trichomycterus rosablanca, assembly GCF_030014385.1. NCBI lineage: Eukaryota > Metazoa > Chordata > Actinopteri > Siluriformes > Trichomycteridae > Trichomycterus > Trichomycterus rosablanca. The sequence goes on along the minus strand of NC_085989.1, from coordinate 22,475,544 downwards.
CAGGCTTGTTCAGATTTTTAAGGTGATATTCCAATCTCATACCAATTTTATAATAAAAAGCACAGGGAACTTTGATATCCCTCACCCTACAAAGACTTCACTTTTGTTCCTGCAGATGAAAGTGAATAAGGTGCACATTCTCTTTCAGCTTCTTCCACCCGCCCTCATGTACAGTTCTATTCCACAACCCTTTTCTTGATTAATTGATGACATCCTCAATCACACATCCATGGCTCATCTGAGCACTCCGTCTGCCAAGGAACGATCAGCATAAAGCCGGCACTTGAGAGGCAGAGCACGACTTGACGGATACTCGAACATATTATTTCGGGACCTGCTCGTGTCTACATGCTGAAACAAACACTCCGGTCAATAGAAATCGACAGACAGGCATTTAGAGTGCATGATACTGATTGTGTTCTTTAGCCACTCATTCAGACAAAATCAGCTTATTAACAACTAAACTAAACTGCTTACACAAAGTACGCAAAATCAACTTCAGTGTCAGTTTTGTAGCTAAGCTCTACATGCTGTCCATTTTATCAGCTCCACTTATAAAATATAGAACCACTTTGTAGTTCTACAATTACTGACTGTAGTCCATCTGTTTCTCTGCATACTTTGTTCGCCCCCTTTCATGCTGTTCTTCAATGGTCAGGACACCACAGAGCAGGTATTATTTGGGTGGTGGATCATTCTCAGCACTGCAGTGACACTGACATGGTGGTGGTGTGTTAGTGTGTGTTGTGCTGGTTTTAATGAATCAGACACAGCAGAGCTGGTGGAGTTTTTAAACACCTCACTGTCAACTGCTTGACTGAGAATAGCCCACCAACCAAAAATATCCAGCCAACAGCGCCTTGTGGGCAGCGCCCTATGTCCACTGATGAAGGTCTAGAAGACGACCAACTCAAACAGCAGCAATAGATGAGCACAAGGTGGACCAACCAGGTAGGAGTGTCTAACAGAGTGGACAGTGAGTGGACACGATATTTAAAAACTCCAGCAATGCTGCTGTGTCCGATCCACTCATACCAGCACAACACACACTAACACACTAACACACCAACACCCTGTCAGTGTCACTGCAGTGCTGAGAATAATCCACCCAGCTCTGTGGGGGTCCTGACCATTAAAGAACAGGATGAAAGCAGGTTAAAAAGATATGTAGAGAAATATATGGATTACAGTCAGTAATTGTAGAACTACAAAGTGCTACTATATGGTAAGCGGAGCTGATCAAATGGACAGTGAGTGTAGAAACCAGGAGGTGGTTTTAATGTTATGGCTGATCGGTGTACATTACATGGGCAAAAGTATTGGGACACCCCTTCTAATTTTTAAATGCATGTCTTTCAGCCACAACAATTACTAACAGATGTAATAAATTACATATTTAAAGAAAATTATATGCTTCCAACTTTGTAGCAACAGTTTCAGTAAGGCCCTTTTCTGTTACATCATGACTGTACTGTACTATAAAGACACAAAGAAAGGCTTGGTTTAAAGAAACTCCAATGGCCTGTCCAGAGCCCTGACCTCAGTCCGATTGAACAGCTCTCGAATGAATTGGAACATCAATTGATGTTTTCCTGACCAACATCAGTGCTTAAAATCTTCAAAATCTTGTGAAAAGCCTATTCAGAGGAGTAGCTGTTGTTATACAGTAGTTAAAAAGATCACATAGAGGTCATTCTAATCACTTCAATACCTTTTTTTTTTTTAATTGGATGTCCAACAAGCTCATGGTCACAAGTCCAAGTACTTTATAGCAGTATAGTGTATTATTACTGTATGTGTACTGTTTAGCAGAGGCATTGTGGTCAGTAGTGCTCCTCAATTCACCTACAGATTCATTAATTAAGCTGTACACATGCTTGAGATGTTTGTCTTTACACAATTTACATCAGATATAATGACGTATCATTGTTAAATATTGTGCTGGAATGCTAATATCACTTTTTTTTCACAGCATTTGATGTAAAAAAAAAAAAAACAATCTAAAAATCTTTGTGGACATGGTCTAGGACTGGCAAATCGTAGCACAGGGTAGGCTAAAAGTGCCATACAATGATGTTATTTATATTGCTTAAGCCAGTTTGATTACAATTTTCCGGATAATTAACATTAATTATATTGTTGAAGCTTGTCAGGGGAAATATTTGCCTTCACTGTTTTTAAATGCACAGATGAGCCAGTATGAAGAACCGCCGGTCACTGATTGTTTAATTATGATCTATAGCTAATTAATTCTTCCATCCCTTGTGGCATAAGCTCATGGGAAAGGTGGTTGTCTGCCGAGGCTGCAGCCTCCTTAAAACATAAGCAAGCTAAAGTTGAAAAAAAAACTGAGAATGGAAATATAAAACTAATGAAGTGAATAGGGAGAATCACACATAATGTATCATCATCAAACTCTCTGTATCAGGCTGTACATGAAGCGGAGGGGAGCTGCTGTGTTTCAAATGCCATCTTATATAGTAAATAGTGCGCTGAATTTGATTTCGACCAATGGTGAGACTACTATTTTGAGCACAGAGAATAGGAGTTTGTGTGTGGATTGAGACAAAACCCTTCAGACTGCGGATATGTTAAGATCCTTTAGCTTCATGTGTGGCCTGATACAGCAAGTTTTGTGTTTATATATGATGTTTATGGAACAGTTGCATTACAGTAAGGTGTGACAAATTTTTTTGGATCATAGTGCTTTTAGGTTGCAGTCTGCTAAACCTCTAGTGTGGAACCTTTGGGTTTGGGAGAAAAATGGGAGAAAATGCATAAATGTATAAATAAATAGCGGACCCTATCTTTTCACCCAGAGTTTCAAAATGAGGAGTTTAGAATCTTGGCGCTGGTGTGCTAGTGGGCGCCCTATGCGGGTTAGTTTTGATTATTTTGCTCTATGTGCGGCCTAATGTAGCGAGTTTTGTATATTTTACCAGTACGTTTTGTATGTATTATGTAAAATTGGTCTTATTGTTGAAAGATTTAATTTATTTATATATATTTTGACAGTTTGTTCATTCTGGCCTTCACATTGCAGCTGATCAACACATTATTCCTCGACTCTGTGCAGGCACCATCAATCAGTCAGCAGAGGTCGTAATTACATCAGTTATGAGGAATCCCCGTCCGGCTCCTACCCTGTATGAACAACAGCCAATTATTGTTCATGTAGGCACCCAGCCTGCCAGATGGCAGAGCTGAGATTCGAACCGACAAATTTGAAATATCAGCTCTGGTGTGCTAGTGTGTTTTTACCGCATAGCAGCACTGCTTTTAAAATTTAATTACAGCAGAAATGCAGGTAAGACATGACGTTACTTAAAGCATTGCTGCTATGCAGTGAGGGTCCGTTCATTCCGCACCTGTAACAGCAGCTAGAAGAAAAATCATTGTTTTGTTGGTAAACTGCTGTGCAGCATATATTGCTAATTTGGACTATTTATTTCAGTCCTTTTGCATGTGCATATGCATTTAAATTGAGTTAATTCACACTTGTAAATTCAGTCAGCCCCCACATACAAAAAAACATCCTCCAGCACACCTGCCTGGTGGTCATTAGCCATTTCTGGGAGATCACCTCAAGAGCCAACTGAGAAATGTTAAGCCAAAAGAGAAGAGAAAATCAGTTGAGATTTGTCTGTGTTTCCGATGCAATGCTGATTGGGTAATTAACGTGTGCTTCAGGTTTGCTAAACGCTTAACATTTTTTTCCCTGATGTTTCATGATTAAGTGAAGATTACCATAAAGAAATCCATCATAAGCTGTATGCTGAGCTGGTAGAGTGAGTCCAATTAAGGTTGGAGACAGGCTGAAGTTGATGAGGATGCATTGCTTTACTGCTTACACCCTGACACCTGGTTACTGGTCCCGGCTCGCTATTCACAGACGTTCATGTGTAGGGAAATGCTTCCTTCACGCAGATGTCAGCAGCAGCTTTGAAAGGTCAGAGTGACCTGCCTTGATTGAATCCTAATTAATAAATATGCACAGACTCGAAATGACTTGGCAAGCATCACAGAGCCACGTTAATTGATGGCTGTATAAACGCCTTACCTTTTTGATGATGTAAGAGGGTCATACGCAGGGTGTCTTATGCTGCCTTCTGTAATTCTAAAGTTACAGGCCAACAAATTAACTGGTGTGTGTTACTGGTTTGCTGGCAAACAGCATCTCTGCAACCTATGTACACAATATGACCAATATGGTATCTACAACACTTTTAATTATGGAGTTCATGTGTTTTAGCCACGCCCACTGCTAACAGGTGTATGCGATTAATTATTTCAAATAAATTAAATGCTTCCATCTTTATGGCAACAGTTTGGCTGCATTCCTGTGAAGGTATGGTTTGGTGAAACTGGTTTGGAGGAACTCCAGTGGAATGCACAGAGCCCTGACCTAAACCCTAAACGCGCTAAAAGGGAGAAAATGCATAAAGAAAATAATAATAATAATAAAAAAAGAACAACGATTGGCTTGTTGCTCAAACAGGGAGGGAAAAGCCGGATAGGGACCTCATAACTGATGCAATTACAACCTCCCCTGGCGTGTGCACAGGGTTGAGAGATAATGTGATCAGGGTGTGGCTCTCCGTACACAAAGCTGATCCACATATGAACTCGCCTCATGCAGATGAAAAGATGCAGTTGGCTACTGCACATGTGTCAGAGGGGGCGTGTGTCAGTTCGCTCTTCTCAATCGGGGCGGCGGTCAGCACCAGTAGAGAGGAAGGATAACGCAATTGGGTAAAAATTGGACGCGCTAAAAATCAAGTGAAAAAGGAAGAAAATGTATTATAAAAGAATTCATCTGTAGCTACTTTTACAGCATTCGTGTACAGTGACACCCAGTGGCTCCAGACTATAAACTGTTAGTCACATGACCCTGATTACTGCATTCTAATGTTGTTTAAAAATAAAACACAGTATAGGGTGGCCTTTGTTTACTTCTATCTTTTTAAACCAAAGGAATCGATTCAAGTGACATATAAAGCAATTTGATGATTAGTCCAGCTAGTTTGATTTTCATTACAATTCTTTAGATGACTGGCCTCTGCTCAGGGCCAGGTAAATAAAACACAATAGGAAAGATAATGGGTAGCCTTGTTTTGTCTCCCAGAGGGCTGTGTGTCTCTTTGATATCATCTCACAATGTATTACACATGCAGCCTGGAAGCCACGCAAAATGTTAATCCACTTAGAAAAGGTGCAAGCAAGGTTAGGTAATCTAAATATTCAAAAGAACATGACTCTTTCAATTTGTAAAAAGAGTGTCCGCTCCGAAAGCCAACATCACCGGCCTGCCTCGTTTATCTGACCGTTTCCAATAGGAAAAGTATACGTGAACAATTTGACAGCTCAAGAATATAAATGTAGAGCTAAATTCACTGACATACTTACTTTATTACGATATCTTTCATTTTTTTAAACAAAAATATGCAAGCATTGTGGGAAAACTCTGCTCTCCAGAGGAAATTTGCTTACAGAGTTTAGCTGATGTTTCAGGACAGCTTATTTGTATGCAGTTCATTAGAGAGAGCAGAGCTGGTCGCAGACATGATGCATTATAAAGCAGCTCTGTAATATTATGAACCGTGAATGCTGCTATGAAATCTGTAGTATAATTCTGCCAGACATTGGGCAGCGTGAATGGCATAATATTAATCAGCACGGTGGCTACCTGCTTTCAAAAAGCCACTTCGGAGAATATTTGTTTTCATTTTCTACCATAAATTATGCTTTAAAAATAGGCTTACTGGTCCGAGAGGCAAGACAAAGTAATTAACATGTCAGCAAGTCATATTGTGCTCCTGATGCTACTAAAAAGCCAGCTGGGTGGAATTTTCTGTCATTACGTTTTGATTTATGATGCTTTTAGGCCCAGGAAAAAAAAACAGTCATATATGAGCAGGGAGAAAGTACTCTGAGACCTTGGGGAGAGGAGATACAATTGTCTGAAATGTTAAGAGCCGTACCACCCAAGAACATGTCAGAAGCGGAGTGAGATCCTTAATGTGGTACCTCCGTCTCACACTGACGAACAACGGATCAAAGCTGAACAACAGATCAAAGTGTCAGATGGAGAAGAGACATACACTTCTCAATTCAAAGGAAAACTGGGCAAGTCTACAGAACAAAGGCAGGAAGAATCTGTATGGGAGTAAAGCAGGAAAGTAAGTCAGAGTACTAGCTCTAAGATACAAGAAGAATTATGATGTACTGATAGGGTCAATCATTAATTATCAGGTGAATAATAGGAGTGTAGGGCAGCTTCCTGTGTGGAGCTACAGTTGAAACCAGAAGTCTACATACACTATATAAAAAGACACATGTGCATGTTTTTTCTCACTGTCTCACATGAAATCAGAATAAACTCTTCCTGTTTTAGGTCAATTAGGACTACCACAATTATTTCTATGTGCTAACTGCCAGAATAATGAAAGAGATAATTTTTTAAGGCAATTTTTACTACTTTCTTCAAAGTCAAAAGTTTAAATACACTAAGATTACTATGCCTTTAAACAATTTGGGACAGCCCATATGATCATGTCATATCTTTGGAAGCTTCTGATTCTGGTTTATTGGCAACATCTGAGTTAAGTGGAGACACCTGTGGATGTATTTTAAGGCACACCTGAAACACACTGCTTCTTTGTGTAACATCATGGGAAAGTCAAAAGAAATCTGCCAAGATATCAGGAAGAGAATTGTGGACTTGCACAAGTCTGGTTCATCCTTGGGTACAATTTCCAGATGCCTGAAGGTGCCTCGTTCATCTGTACAAACAATTATACGCAAGTACAAACAAGATGGGAATGTCCAGCCATCATACCGCTCAGGAAGGAGACGGGTTCTGTGTCCCAGAGATGAACGTGCTTTGGTCCGAAATGTGCACATCAACCCAAGAACAACAGCAAAAGACCTTGTGAAGATGCTGGCTGAAGCTGGTAAGAGTGTGTCATTATCCACAGTGAAACGAGTACTGTATCGACATGGGCTGAAAGGCCACTCTGCCAGGAAGAAGCCATTACTCCAAAAGAAACATAAAAAAGCCAGATTAATGTTTGCAAATGCACACAGGGACAAAGACTTTAATTTTTGGAGACATGTCCTGTGGTCTGACGAAACTAAAGTTGAACTGTTTGGCCATAATGACCATCGTTACGTTTGGAGGAAAAAGGGGGAAGCTTGCAAGCCTGAGAACACCATCCCAACTGTGAAACATGGGGGTGGCAGCATCATGTTGTGGGGTTGTTTTGCTGCAGGAGGGACTGGTGCACTTCACAAAATAGATGGCATCATGAGGAAAGAACATTATGTGGAAATACTGAAGCAACATCTCAAGACATCAGCCAGGAAGTTAAAGCTTGGGCGCAAATGGGTCTTCCAAATGGACAATGACCCGAAGCATACTGCCAAACTGGTTACAAAGTGGCTTAAGGATAACAAAGTCAATGTTTTGGAGTGGCCATCACAAAGCCCTGATCTCAATCCTATAGAAAATTTATGGGCAAAGCTGAAAAGGCAGGTGCGAGCAAGGCGGCCTACAAACATGGCTCAGTTACACCAGTTCTGTCAGGAGGAATGGGCCAAAATTCCTGCCAACTATTGTGAGAAGCTTGTGGAAGGATATCCTAAACGTTTGACCCAAGTCATACAGTTTAAGGGCAACAGTACCAAATACTAATGAAATGTATGTAAACTTTTGACTTTGAAGAAAGTAATAAAAATTATCTCTTTCATTATTCTGGCAGTTAGCACATAGAAATAATTGTGGTAGTCCTAATTGACCCAAAACAGGAAGAGTTTATTCTGATTTCATGTGAGACAGTGAGAAAAAACATGCACATGTGTCTTTTTATATAGTGTATGTAAACTTCTGGTTTCAACTGTACATATAAATACAGGCTTGGTCCACTCATGTTTACATTCACTTAAGCAAGTCTAAAGCAATTGAAGGTTAAGGGTCTTGCTCAAGGGCCCAACAGTGGCAAGCTGGCAGTGGTGGGGCTTGAACCGGCAACTAGGGCTGGGCGGTATATCGCAAATATCGATATATTCGATATTACTTTTTACACAATACTGAAAATGACCATATTCGTTATATCGACTATGCCTTGGATACACAGGTTACCATTTAAGAATGTTTAAAACAGCACAAAAGCGCTGTGCTGCACGCTCTCTTTCGTGCATGAGCGATAAAAACAAGTCAGAGAACGACTCTTCAAATGAATTATTCATTGGAATCGAATCAGGGAGCTGTGCTCTAATCTATGGTAAAGATTCATTTGTTTTCCTTTATTTCATTACGGTGTCATGCGTAAACAACTCCATGAATCAGTGTGCATCGTTCAGGCCTTGAAAACAGCTGTATAAACCAATCAGAGCTTCCGAATTCTGATTTTCTGTTTCTCTACAAAGCAAGATATGCTATTTTTTTTTAGATGAGCTGGCAATGAAAAACTCTTTCTTTATTGGTTGTAGAGGTATAAATGACAGCTTAGTTAACGAATGACCAGTTTCAGCTTTTTACAGCAAAAGCTAAAAGAAAAAGTTATCCATTGGAAATGGATTTATATATTCTGGAAATATTCTGGAAACATGAAGGAAAACATTTACAAAAAAACTGGATTTTATCCCTAATGAAACAACACAAGGGTATAGATTTGTCTCAATTTGAAGAAGAAAAGCTCAGGTAAGCAGCGATTATGATTTTATACTGCTGTATGGTTGATCTGAGTCGCGGTGCTGCTGTCGGGATTTTTTATGCTCATTTATTAGAATTAAATAGCAGTGGCCTGCCATTGTACTCTGTTAAGTTTACATTATATCGTATTGTATCGTATATCGCTACTTCTCAAAAGCTTATCGAGATATGAGTTTTTTAGTCATATCGCCCAGCCCTACCGGCAACCTTCTGATTACTAGTCCAGTACCTTAACCACTAAGCTACAACTGCCCTCAAAGATAACCCAAGTAAACACAAAATGTTTTTAATTTATGACTACATTTATTGAAGGAATGATGCAGTAGCCCTACCTGACCCTATGTGAAAAGATTGCCCCCTTCGCTACTAAATCAACCAATTCATATAAATTAACAATTAAATTTAAAAGGTTAAATTTTACCAGCCATACTCACACCGTGTTGAATGTAAACATGTTGAACATTTAAAAAAATGTGAATCTGGCAATGTGAAGCAAACAGAGATGTAAAACAAGGTCTGGATTAGAAAGGATTAAAAAGTAATTGCTTAGACTCTGGGTCTTCAGCAAACCACAGCAAAGGCATTATTCACACATTTTCTGAACCTTTCCAAGAGTGGCCAGCCTACCAAAATGTCACAAGAATGTCAAAAGAACCCAGACAAACTTTGAAAGAATTCTAGGCCCTACTTGCCCCAATTATGGCCAATGTACACAATTCCAGAAGAAGAAAGACCCTTGACTAAACGGCATCCGTCAGTTCATGACCTAAAACTCAAACACGGTTATGTAGAAGGCCAAGGAGCCACAGCACACAAGCAAGCCCACCTCTAAACGGTTCAAAATAAAGCAAATTAAGGTTTCAGAGTGGCCGAGTCAAAGTCCAGACTTAAATCCTATTAGGATGCTGTGACAGGACCTTAAACAGGCATTTCATGCTGTTAAACCCTCCAGTGTAGCTGAATTCTGTGAAGAAGAGTACGCCAAAGTTCCTCCACAACGATGTAAAATACTCAGCGCAATTTATCTGCTTGCAGTTGATACTGCCAAGGGTGGCACAATCAGTTATAAGGTTATTGTTTGCTTATTAGGATTTTAACGTCATGTTTTACACTTTGGGTTACATTCATGACAAATACTGTAGTTATTCATTACACAAGGTTCATCACTTCTCAAGGTTATATCGAACACAGTCATGGACAATTTTGTATCTCCAATTTACCTCACTTCTATGTCTGAATTGTGGCAGGAAACCGGAGCTCCCGGAGGAAACCCACACAGACACGGGGAGAACATGCAAACTCCACACAGAAAGGACCCGGACCGCCCCAGCTGGGGATTTAACCCAGGACCTTCTTGCTGTGAGGCGACAGTGCTACCCACTTAGCCACCGTGCCGCCCTATAAGGTTATGGAGCAAGTACTGTTTCACACAGGTGTTACAGGTTTTGAATTTAACCTTTTCTTAATAAAGTGAATGATCTGCATTTTGTGTTCATTTGTGTTGTCTTTATCATTTAACACAAGGTCACACACTTTTAACACAGGTTTCCAGCCTTGCATTACACAGACTAAGGTTTTTCTGGATTGTAAGAGCAAAAAATTTTCTTTTTGAACTTATGGACAAACATCTCAAGATGTTTTGTAAAAAGTGGCAAGCCCTGTGCTGACTGACCCTGTGCTGACTGACCCTGCGCATCGACCCCAGCGTCCAAACAAGCTGGGATATGCGAAGAAAGAATTTCGTTGTACTGTACTGCTGTATATGTATACACTGGTCAGCCTTAACATTAAAACCACCTCCTTGTTTCTACACTCACTGTCCACTTTATCAGCTCCACTTATCATAAAGGAGCACTTTGTAGTCCATCTGTTTCTCTACATACCTTTTAGCCTGCTTTCACCCTGTTCTTCAATGGTCAGGACCCCCACAGAACCACCACAGAGAAGGTATTATTTAGGTGGTGGATCATTCTCAGCACTGCAGTTACACTAACATGGTGGTGGTGTGTTAGTGTGTGTTGTGCTGGTATGAGTGGATCAGACACAGCAGTGCTGCTGGAGTTTTTAAATACCATGTCCACTCAATGTCCACTCTATTAGACACTCCTACCTAGTTGGTCCACCTTGTAGATGTAAAGTCAGAGACGATCGCTCATCTATTGCTGCTGTTTGAGTTGGTCATCTTCTAGACTTTCATCAGTGGTCACAGGATGCTGCCCATGGGGGGCTGTTGGCTGGTTATTTTTGGTTGGTGAACTATTCTCAGTCCAGCAGAGACAGTGAGGTGTTTAAAAACTCCATCAGTGCTGCTGTGTCTGATCCACTCATACCAGCACAACACACACTAACACACCACCACCATGTCAGTGTCACTGCAGTGCTGAGAATAATCCAACCACGCAAATAATATCTGCTCTGTAGTGGTCCTGTGGGGGTCCTGACCATTAAAAGGGGGCTAACAAAGCATGTAGAGAAACAGATGGACTACAGTCAGTAATTGTAGAACTACAAAGTGCTTCTATATGGTAAGTGGAGCTGATAAAATGGACAGTGAGTGTAGAAACAAGGAGGTGGATTTAATGTTATGGCTGATCAGTGTATATGACAAATAAAGGCATTCTATCATCGGTATAAGAGAAGGATCCACTAAAGGATAAGTCGTTACAAGCAATGATGATTCTTGTAACTGTTAACAATTCACTTGCTTATTGTGGAAAGTTTCAAAATATTTATATAAAATATATGTTAATAAGCTCTTAACATTAACTTGTGTAAAAGTTATTACTAAATGCACTAGGTTAGGTTAAAGATAACACCCAACAAAGTGTCCACTCTAATAGAAATAACAGATGATTAAGAAAGAGAGGCACAGCAGCTCAGCATGAGGCAGAGTGAGTCGTGTTTTCCTCAGGCAAGTCTGTTATTTCCCTATATAATCACACTAAAAAGGGTGCCATTAATGTTTAAAAAAAACTAAATTACATAAAAAGGAAAAAAACTGCTTCATATAGCTAATTTAAAGTTGCATTTAATTTTCCCACGTATCCTATGAACAATATTTATGTTTTGCATTTAAGTGGGTTTGGCAGTGAGTCACATTAAGGTTCGTGTCCTTCTGCATTGGCGCTGAAGAATGATATGTCAAATAAGAGATACGTTTCTCGTAATCGACAATCTCCTACACCTCATGAGCATACATTTTCTCCAGGTGGGAGTTTCTCTATACATCATGGTTTCTCATTTTTAGATTTGCCAGCTCCTCTCTTGGCAAACCTGCTTTTCTCTAAAAACCACAATACCAGGCTGCTTGATCTTGTTTGGTTGTTTGCTGTTGTGCGATGTGGCAAGAAGCCTGTCATATTCTAACAACCAGTTCTCAGTTCTGCGCTATCCTTGTTGTATCCACTTTCTCTGTTGCAGGCTGAGAATGTATTTTATGTATTTCATTTGTTGCTTTTCGTTAGTGGTTTGTTGGGCACAGTATTTTCTACCTTGGTTAAACATCCGGCACTTGGATTCTTTTTCTATTCCTGCTGGTACAGTGTTTTACCTCATGCTTCACTCACAAGGTCCAACCCTCCTTCTTTTAATAATTATAATAGTTATAAAACCAGTTTAGTAAACATGTATGTATGAAGCAAGTTCAGGTTCATTCTCCTGAAGTGTTTTTGTGTTAAGTTTTTAATTAATGTTTTACCCCAGAGATTATAATATACATCGATCAGCCATAACATTAAAACCACCTTGTTTCTACATTCACTGTCCATTTTATCAGCTCCACTTACCATATAGAAACACTTTGAAGTTCTACAATTACTGACTGTAGTCCATCTGTTTCTCTACATACTTTTTTAGCCCACTTTCATGCTGTTCTTCAATGGTCAGGACCCCCACAGGACCACTACAGAGCAGGTATCATTTGGGTGGTGGGTCATTCTCAGCCCTGCAGTGACAATGACATGGTGGTGGTGTGTTAGTGTGTGTTGTGCTGGTATGAGTGGATAAGACAGCAATGCTGATGCAGTTTTTAAACACCTCACTGTCACTGCTGGACTGAGAATAGTCCACCAACCAAAAATATCCAGCCAACAGCAACCCGTGGGCAGCGTCCTGTGACCACTAATGAAGGTCTAGAAGATGACCAACTCAAACAGCAGCAATAGATGAGCGATCGTCTCTGACTTTACATTTACAAGGTGAACCAACTAGGTAGGAGTGTCTAATAGAGTAAACTGTGAGTCAACACCATATTTAAAAACTCCAGCAGCACTGCTGTGTCTGATCCACTCATACAAGCACAACACACACTAACACACCACCACCATGTCAGTGTCACTGCAGTGCTAAGAACCATCCACCACCTAAATAATACCTACTCTGTGGTGGCCCTGACCAGTGAAGAACAGGGTAAAATCAGGCTAAAAAGATATGCAGAGAAACAGATGGACTACAGTCAGTAATTGTAGAACTACAAAGTGCTTCTATATGGTAAGTGGATCTGATAAAAATGGACAGTGAGTGTAGAAACAAGGAGGTGGTTTTAATGTTATGGCTGATCTGTGTATTTTTTCCATGGCTGCTCAGTACTAACAGTGTTGCTGTATTTGTCCTTGTGTTTTGTGCTTTGCAGAGAGGATACAACTAAGATATAAAAGCATGGTGTTTGTTTTTATTTTATCTCATTTAAGCTGCACAGTATCAAATTGTAATGTGCAATTTTGTGAAATTTGTGTTGTGTTCTAGGCTCTTTTGTTATGTGGTGCATCTCTTGGTCACTGTATGATAGCCATCTAATACTGCCATCCTCACAAAAACGTCAAAGCCATGACTTTCAGAAAATATGTGGCCTATGTTTAGCAGCAATAATCATTTAGCATTGTTTAACATTACACACTGTTGCTTAGATTTGAGCAAGTTTAAGGATAGAGATTTCTAAACTTTTTATCAGCTAGGCCTTAGGTCTCAGAGAGCAAGTCTTGTCAAACGTGCACATGCTTTAATATATAGGAATTAAAGGCTTATAGTATGGAAATGTAGAAGTGTAGCACATCTTAGGTTAGGAACAGCTGCATTAGAACAGTGTGTCTAATATCTCGTTCTGATCTAGTACTGACAACCTAACTGCACAATTCACTGCATTAACCCTTTAATTGTCTCACCAAGAAAATAATGTTTAAAAATTACCTTCTTTGCATTTTGTAGTTTCTTGGGACTATACCAACAACAAACAATTAATATTTTTACTAGTGCACGCAGTATTTTTAAATGAGCCTCTACCAAACAGAGATGATCACAAAAATGATCACTTTTCATTGATTTTTCAGCTGCTTGCTTCAAGCTGGCATATACTGTAGGTTAGAAAGGCTGTTGTCTTAAAATCACAGTGTCATCTACCAATATACACTGATCAGGCATATCATTATAACCACTGTCAGGTGAAGTGAATAACACTGATTATCTCTTCATCACGGCACCTGTTAGTGGGTGGGATATACAGTATTAGGCAGCAAGTGAACATTTTATCCTCAAAGTTGATGTGTTAGAAGCGGGAAAGATGGGCAAGCGTAAGGATTTGCGCGAGTTTGACAACGGTTAAATTGTGAAGGCTAGACGACTGGGTCAGAGCATCTCCAAAACTGCAGCTCTTGTGGGGTGTTCCAGGTCTGCAGTGGTCAGTATCTATCAAAAGTGGTCCAAGCAAGGAACAGTGGTAAACCGGCGACAGGGTCATGGGCGGCCAAGGCTCATTGATGCACGTGGGGAGCGAAGGCTGGCCCGTGTGGTCCGATCCAACAGACGAGCTACTGGAGCCCAATATAAGGAAGGTGGTCATAATGTTATGCATAATCGGTGTAGGTTAGAAAGGTTGTTTTCTTAAAACCAGTGTCATCTACCAATATTTTTGAGTTCAACACGGACTCAATATGGGTCAAACAAGATTATTTCAAAACAGCTTATTTTTACCCAAAGTAAGCTTGACCGAATGGTTGAGCAGACTATTAAAGTTATGCTGTTTACTACTTCAAGAAACTTAAAACAATGAATTAAAACAAACATTAAAAATACCCCAGTACTATTTCTAATTTAATTAATACACATATCCTCCAGGCTTTTCCATGAAGATGGGTCCCTGTTGAGTCAGGTGCCTTTCAAAGTTTCTTCCCTTAACTTTGTACTCATAAAACTTGTGCATCCCTACTTGTATAAAAAAGCAATATCTCAGTTAAAAAAAAAAAAAAAACGCCAAAAGTTTAATCCCGAGTTCATAGCTTTCTGTGGCCTGGGGTAGAAATGTAATGAAAAAGTATATGCATAGTACAAAAAAACACTGTAACAAGACAGGTTTTGTTTTTCCAAAGGCAGAAATAAGATAGCACTTGGCCACTGAGAGGACCTCATACTCTACTCTTCTCTTCTCAGCCAAGGCCAACCGTAATACAAAAAAACATGCCCCGTTTCTCTCACACCAATAAGCAGGGTGCCTATCTGAAGCCGAAATAATCAATGCAGTGAATGCAACTACAGGCCAAGGTCTCATATACAGGTATATGTATGAAGCACTGCAGAGCAGAATGGATGTAATTTTATTAACTGATGACTGATCATGTCCTGCTATATCTAAATAGTTTCTTGTCTTGGCCATTTTATCCTGCTGAAGAAGAAATCTTCATAAATGCATTTGATCTATTTACCAATGACCAGTAATGCTGTACTATCCCTTTTTGAAGATTAAACTTCTGACTCCACACTGAACCTTGAAAGCAAAAGTTTGTGTACAGGGTAACATAGGAGCCCTTTTCTCTTATACTGATATACACCGATCAGGCATAACTTTATGACCACTGACAGGTGAAGTGAATAACACTGATTATCTCTTCATCACGGCACCTGTTAGTGGGTGGGATACATTAGGCAGCATGTGAACATTTTATCCTCAAAGCTGATGTGTTAGAAGCAGGTAAAATGGACAAGCGTAAGGATTTGAAATGGCTAGATGACTAGATGAGAGCATCTCCAAAACTGCAGCTCTTGTGTGGTGTTCTCGCTCTGCAGTGGTCAGTATCTATCAAAAGTGGTCCAAGCAAGGAACAGTGGTAAACACAGGGACAGGGACATGGGCGGCCAAGGCTCATTGATGCACGTGTGGTCCGATCCAACAGACGAGCTACTATAACTCAAGTTGCTGAAGAAGTTAATGCTGGTTCTAATAGAAAGGTGTCAGAATACACAGTGCGTCGCAGTTGCAGGGCTGTTTTGGCAGCAAAAGGGGGACCAACACAATATTAGGAAGGGGGTCAGAATGTTATGCCTGATCAGTGTATTTACCACTACAAGTCCAAGTTTTAATAGAGATGAATGCCTTGACTAAAGCTAGTTTGGAACTCAAAAATAACCTTAAGTTAATATATCAGGGACTACCAGCAGAGAACACCAGCTATTTTTCTGTAGGGTTTATATATGATAAAATATTCGCATGAACAGTCTCAGCTCCACTCTCAATCTAAATATTTATTGTTATATGTCTTTTCTAATCAATATAATTGACAAATCAGGACAGGGTCAAGGCAGATGTTTTTACTGTATTACCTTCAGCTTGCTTTGCCATACATAGACAAACTTTTCTGAACTTTTCACTTCTTGTTAAAAGCAGGTCTACGTTACATTCAAACAATCAAATATGGAAAAAGGTAAGTAAAGCTCTAAAAGCAACGTAAAGGGTGAGAAAAGTGAGAAGAATTCTAAACAGCTGTTTTTTTTACTTTAAATAATGAATGCTACAGAATAAAGCTCTTGTTAAAATGGCAACCTTTTCCAGTGAGCTCCAGTGTGAAAAAAGCTTGCTTAAAATATCCTTCAACAAAGCGAACGAGTATACTTGTGCAACTTTTCCTTATACAACTTTCAAACTTTTACATAAAAATGGCTTTTCTGACTTCCTTCTCCTTCTAAACCACAAGGCAAGGATCTAAGGTACAAGGTTCTACTCGGGGTACTTCCAAAAACAAGACTTTGTTTGTCTGTTTCTACTGCAAAAAAAAAAAAAAAGAATAAACAGATCATGTATACATCAGATCTTTCTGTGGCTTTCTGCATTGGCTGCAGTGTGTAGGTTGATGCTACGGGGGACTAGTTAACATTTCAGAGCTTTGCTCAACATTGGGATATAAACAGTGCTACACCTCTGTGGATACAGCTTCCCCCAGCTCTCATCATTTTAAAAGGTCTCCTTTTTATAATGACCGCTGGGTCGTGACTCCAAAAAAGGCCGGGTTAAAGCAGTTGGTACCTTGTTGCAAGAGTGAACAAAACACAGTCACAACAACAAAAAACCTCATTCATTTAAGGAATTGTTGTCTGTTTTACACTGCCAGTGTATCACAGGGCAAACACACACGCACGCACACACACACTCTTTTACCTAGGGCGATCTTAGTAGCTCCAATTAACCTGACTGCATGTCTTGGGCTGTGGGGGAAAAAAACCTGATAGAATGCAGATGAGCTGGTTAAAAAAATCAGTTATGAGTTTGGCTCTTGATGTGTCCATTGTTTGTTGTTCTTGCTGTTCTTTTGCCACAGAATTACTAGCTAGTGCCTGTAGGGTACATGCCTTAAAGCAGCAGTCCCCAACCTTTTTGGCACCACAGACCGGTTTCATATAATTCATTTGCATTCACAGACCGGCAGGGGCAGGGAGATTAAAATAGAATAACTGTACTACTCACAAATGAGCTTTTTTCGCTGCAACGAGACACTGCTCCCACCTAGGGGTGATTGGAGACAATAACACCCATAAAAAAGTAGTGTTTTCATTGCTGATGTAGCGATCTCTATTTATTATTTCTGTGCGGCCCGGTTGTTGGGGACCACTGCCTTAAAGAAGCTTCTCATGCTTTCTCATTGCCAATTTCTCATGCCACTTTTTTAACCAAAACCTCTTACACACATACAGTCGACTATTGGCTGTTGTTCATACAGGGTAAGAGCCGGACGGGACCACAAAACTGATGCAGTTAGGACCTCTGCTGGCTGATTGATGGTGCCTGCACAGAGTTGAGGTATAATGTGTTGATCAGGGTGTGTCTCTCCGTACACAAAGCTGATCCGCACATAAACTCGCCTCGTGCAGGTGAAAAGATACAGTCTGCCACTCTATTTTTAAACATGATTTAATCATTTGATGAATAAAAAGATGTGCATTATGTTCGTCCTGAGCCTAGTAATTTACAAACAAGAAAAGATTGTGGGATTTAGATAATGTTCACACTTCTTGTACTTGTAAGACTAGCTTATTATGACACATTAACTAAATTTGCAGATAGTAGGGATGTAACGATTCACCACAATATAGTTAATAACCGATTTCAAATCGATTTCAAATCGATTTGACATGTAAAATGAATCCATATTCACTTTAAACAGCAGAGGGCACTGGTGCTATTCAACTCGCCTTGTTGAACGTCACTGGCGCTATATGCCTGGTTGCCAAATTCGGGGTTTTTCAGCCAAAAATTGTTTTGCATAGTTTGTACCTACCTCAGAAATAAAAGGGCATTCATTATTTAGATAAATAAAAGATAATCACAAATACATTATTTTATTTTTTTAAAGAGAAATAATAAAAATAAACTTTGTCATAATTTGTCTTCAATTTCAGTTTAAAAAAATCGTATTGTGAACCCAGTATCGTGAATCGCATCGCATCGTGGGTAGAGTGTATAGGTACATCCCTAGCAGATAGCTCTATCAATCAAAAATAGCAATCTAATCACATGGAACAAACAAGTAAGAGAGTCTGACAGAACAGCTAGTAAAATGTAGTAATAGCAATGCAACCAAAATGTAAAAGGTATGGTAGATATTACGTAGTATTAGAAAAAAAAACAGATCCTTTTCGCGACTGGATTTTAGGCTCTTACATAATAATAATAATAATAATAAGTTGGACTTATATAGCGCCTTTCACAATACCCAAGGACGCTTTACAAAATAGAAAAATACATCAAGATACAATATTAGAGACAGACACATGAGAGACGCATGAATACATAAATGATAGGACACAATAATAATATAATAAATGTAGATTTACATAAGTTAATGAAGCTTATGAAACAGTAGAGAAATGTTTGGTAAATAGATGAGTTTTGAGTAGGGATTTGAATTCTGTAAAAGAAGAAGTAGAACGCAGGGAAAGAGGGAGAGAATTCCAAAGTAGGGGAGCAGAGACAGAAAAGGATCTTCCACCCATGGTAGAGAGCCTGAAGCTGGGGACAATCAGGAGACCAGCATCAGTAGACCGTAAAGAGCGTGAGGGGGTGTACCGATGTATCAGGTTTTGTAAGTATATTGGACCAAGACCATAAAGTGCTTTGAAAGTAAGTATAAGGACTTTGTATTAAATACGTTTGGAGATGGGTAACCAGTGAAGTACATAAGCTCACCGAGCTAGTGACAACTAAGACTGCAAGATGGCCATCGGTGCAGTCAGAATGACAGCACAACAAAGGCATACCTGAATCTTTGCTGTGCCAAGCCAGTGACTGCTCACCAGAGACATCTTACATCAGGAATCTGAAGGCTATGTTGCTGTTATGCTTTACCTCACAGAAAAAAAACACTATTCCTTTTGATGTTAGGTTTTGGAGTGCTCTGCCTTTGAGCTGCACACATCACTTTTACTTTTCTCAATGCTGTTTGAGTCAGAGCCTTCGACTGACTAAAAGAAAGACACTCTTATTAAAATCCTCTTGTGATGGCACTGTCAGTAGCACTGCTGTCTTACAGCAAGAAAGTCCTGGGTTTGACTTCCAGATGGAGCTGTCCTGGTCTTTCCTGTGTGGAGTTTGCATGTTCCCCCCCTGTGTCTGTGTGGGTTTCTTCCAGAAGCTCCAGTTTCCTCCCACAGTCCAAATACATGCAAGTTAGGTAACTTGGAGATACTAAATTGCCCATGTAAACCTGTTTGACATTGAACCTGAACTGATGAATCATAAGTAACCTGTAACTAGAAGATTATATGGTTGCATGGGTACTATAAGACTATAAACACAGCTAAACACAAATTAAGGGAATATACACTGATCAGCCATAACATTAAAACCTCCTCCTTGTTTCTACACACATTGTCCATTTTCTCAGCTCCACTTACCATAAAAAAGCACTTTGAAGTGCTACAATTACTGACTGTAGTCCATCTGTTTCTCTGCAAGCTTTGTTAGCCCCCTTTCATGCTGTTCTTCAATGGTCAGGACCCCCACAGAGCAGGTATTATTTGGGTGGTGGATCATTCTCAGCACTGCAGTGACACTGACATGGTGGTGGTGTGTTAGTGTGTGTTGTGCTGGTATGTGTGGATCATACACAGCAGCGCTGATGGAGTTTTTAAACACCTCACTGTCACTGCTGGACTGAGAATTGTCCACCAACCAAAAATATCCAGCCAACAGCGCCCCGTGGGCAGCGTCCTGTGACCACTGATGAAGGTCTAGAAGATGACCAACTCAAACAGCAGCAATAGATGAGCGATCATCTCTGACTTTACATCTACAAGGTGGACCAACTAGGTAGGATTGTCTAATAGAGTGGACAGTGAGTGGACAGGATATTTAAAAACTCCAGCAGCGCTGCTTTGTGTGATTGTAACTGCAGTGCTGAGAATGATCCAACACCTAAATAATACCTGCTCTGTGGTGGTCCTGTGGGGGTCCTGACCATTGAAGAACAGGGTGAAAGCAGGTAAAAAAGTATGTGGAGAAACAGATGGACTACAGTCAGTAATTGTAGAACTACAAAGTGCTTCTACATGGTAAGTGGAGCTGATAAAATGGACAGTGAGTGTAAAAACAAGGAGGTTGAAGGAGAAGTCTTAATAGAGATTTCAGTGCAAAAGAAGTCAATGGAATCAGAAAGTATGAGTTTTTTAAATATGGGTTCATAGAACAATTTGTAATTTCACCTATTCATCTGAATCAATAGGAAAATAAATCAATTTATTGCACAAAATAATAATAATAATAAAAATACACTCCACAAATTAGGTCCCAGACTGATTTAATCAAATATTATTTTAAAAGAAAGAACCAACAACATCAAAGCTCATTATATACAGGTTACAGATTCCAATCTCCACATAATTATGCAGTTTTCTTGTTTCCTAAAAACTAACAGTTGCCCCTCTGTGATACAATGTATATTTTGAAACCTCATTTTCTAAGTCGCTTGATGCACATTGTTCTCGTTGAGGGATTTAATGAGGTTGCCAGGCAACCAGGTTGCTGGCAGGTCCCAGGCTGCTCCTTAAGTAAGCCGGCCGCCTGTGCGAGGCTGAACGGAGCACGCCCGTCTGCTCTGGGGCCTTTAAGTGCTAGCTGACATTTCAAAGACTTTTACTGCAATTCATTATGGAACACTTCCAAAACCTGATTAAAATGATTTGCTTCACAATAATTTAACCTGCTGCTTTTCCATCTGTGTGCCTTGATGAGAGGAGGAAGAGAAAGTGTAGAGATGAGAGGAAGAAGAGAAAAGTCTAAAATGTTCTCATTTGGAGCAGGAAACCTCTAGGTCATTAATAGAGGTTCAGGTGTTAAATGTATTTTAATTTGTTCTTCATTCTTTAATCTTCATTCTATCATTTGCTTTATCCTGGTCATGCTTGGGGGTGGCGCAGGGGCACTGGGGTGGGTGATGGGTCTAAAGTCTATACTAAAATCATAGAATGCAAAGCAGACACATATCTGGATGTCTGTGGAAGGCATTGTACACAATTTGGGTGGTGGATGATTCTCAGCACTGCAGTGATACTGACATGGTGGTGGTGTGTTAGTGTGTGCTGTGCTGGTATGAGTGGATAAGACACAGCAATGCTGATGGAGTTTTAAAACACCTCACTGTCTCTGCTGGACTGAAAATAGTCCACCAACCAAAAATATCCAACCAACAGCGCCCCATGGGCAGCGTCCTGTGACCACTGATGAAGGTCTAGAAGCAGCAGCAGTAGATGAGCGATGGTCTCTGACTTTACGTCTACAAGGTGGACCAACTAGGAAGAAGTGTCTAATAGAGTGGACAGTGAGTGGACATGGTATTTAAAAAACTCTAGTAGCGCTGCTGTGTCTGATCCACTCATACCAGCACAACACACACTAACACACCACCACCACATTGTCACTGCAGTGCTGAGAATCATCCATCACCTAAATAATACCTGCTCTGTGGGGGTCCTGGCTATTGAAGAACAGGGTGAAAGCAGGCTAAAAAGGTATGTAGAGAAATAGATGGACTACAGTCAGTAATTGTAGAACTATAAAATGCTTCTATATGGTAAGTGGAGTGGATCGGTGGAGATACATGGTGCATGTGCTTGACTAGCCTGCCTGCAGTCTAGATCTGTCTCTGATTAAAAATGTATGTTGCATCATAAAGTGAAGAATCACACTGTTAAGCAGCTTTTTGTATCAAGCAAGGAATCCACCTTCAAAACTGCAACACTTAGTGTCCTCAGTTCTCAAACCATTTAAGTACAATTAGATGTCTATCATTTAATCTCAAAATTGTCTAGTTTTTATGTATTAGGACATATTCTTTCTCTTATTACTGAAACTTATTGGTGTATAATTTTCATTCAATTCTATACTCATCACTATTCGCTTGTTAAGTGTGACGTCACGCGTCATTTCCGGGGCCTAACAAACCTAATCGCAAACGCAAACAACTATGGCTAAACCTGTAAACCTTTATATATATATATTGTAAAATCCATATTGCACTAATTGTAATGATCTATGTTTATTGTCATAAATATTTTCTGTTTGGTTAAAGAATACTTATTTGAGGTGGAGACTTGGTATTTCAGCTATTGATGATTTTTCCTGGTAATCAATGTATGCTGTTATTCATTAGTACTCTTCGGTGGAGCCTGCGGGGGGCAGAATTGTACTGACTCTATATACCGACAATATTTCTCAAATATACAAAAAGAAAGAGGACGTGGAGCAATATGCTCGTAGTTTTGTTTGTTATACGCCAATTGCGAACATAGTGAGTTTTTATAAGAAACTTGGATTAACGGATAAGTCAATGTAAGAAGAAAGTTAAAATAAATTCTGTTTGTGGAAAACTTAAGGAACTCGTGTTGCTGTCGTTGGAAATTGGATTTACAAACATTACCCGAGTGATAAATGTCTAGTCCTTCTCAATAGCGGTCTGGACGAGAAAAGGTCTTATTATATACATATACAGTATTATATATACAGTGTATCACAAAAGTGAGTACACCCCTCACATTTCTGCAAATATTTCATTATATCTTTTCATGGGACAACACTATAGACATGAAACTTGGATATAACTTAGAGTAGTCAGTGTACAGCTTGTATAGCAGTGTAGATTTACTGTCTTCTGAAAATAACTCAACACACAGCCATTAATGTCTAAACAGCTGGCAACATAAGTGAGTACACCCCACAGTGAACATGTCCAAATTGTGCCCAAATGTGTCGTTGTCCCTCCCTGGTGTCATGTGTCAAGGTCCAAGGTGTAAATGGGGAGCAGGGCTGTTAAATTTGGTGTTTTGGGTACAATTCTCTCATACTGGCCACTGGATATTCAACATGGCACCTCATGGCAAAGAACTCTCTGAGGATGTGAGAAATAGAATTGTTGCTCTCCACAAAGATGGCCTGGGCTATAAGAAGATTGCTAACACCCTGAAACTGAGCTACAGCATGGTGGCCAAGGTCATACAGCGGTTTTCCAGGACAGGTTCCACTCGGAACAGGCTTCACCAGGGTCGACCAAAGAAGTTGAGTCCACGTGTTCGGCGTCATATCCAGAGGTTGGCTTAATAAAAAATAGACACATGAGTGCTGCCAGCATTGCTGCAGAGGTTGAAGACGTGGGAGGTCAGCCTGTCAGTGCTCAGACCATACGCCGCACACTGCATCAACTCGGTCTGCATGGTCGTCATCCCAGAAGGAAGCTGACGCACAAGAAAGCCCGCAAACAGTTTGCTGAAGACAAGCAGTCCAAGAACATGGATTACTGGAATGCCCTGTGGTCTGACGAGACCAAGATAAACTTGTTTGGCTCAGATGGTGTCCAGCATGTGTGGCGGCGCCCTGGTGAGAAGTACCAAGACAACTGTATCTTGCCTACAGTCAAGCATGGTGGTTGTAGCATCATGGTCTTGGGCTGCATGAGTGTTGCTGGCACTGGGGAGCTGCAGTTCATTGAGGGAAACATGAATTCCAACATGTACTGTGACATTCTGAAACAGAGCATGATCCCCTCCCTTCGAAAACTGGGCCTCATGGCAGTTTTCCAACAGGATAACGACCCCAAACACAACCTCCAAGATGACAACTGCCTTGCTGAGGAAGCTGAAGGTAAAGGTGATGGACTAAACCCAATTGAGCACCTGTGGCGCATCCTCAAGTGGAAGGTGGAGGAGTTCAAGGTGTCTAACATCCACCAGCTCCGTGATGTCATCATGGAGGAGTGGAAGAGGATTTCAGTAGCAACCTGTGCAGCTCTGGTGAATTCCATGCCCAGGAGGGTTAAAACAGTGCTGGATAATAATGGTGGTCACACAAACTATTGACACTTTGGGCACAATTTGGACATGTTCACTGTGGGGTGTACTCACTTATGTTGCCAGCCATTTAGACATTAATGGCTGTGTGTTGAGTTATTTTCAGAAGACAGTAAATCTACACTGCTATACAAGTTGTACACTGACTACTCTAACTTATATCCAAGTTTTATTTCTATAGTGTTGTCCCATGAAAAGATATAATAAAATATTTGCAGAAATGTGAGGGGTGTACTCACTTTTGTGATACACTGTATATTAGAAACATACATTAAGATACAAATAAGACAAGATGTGCAGTACACTAGTGCACTTCAGGTAATCACATTATTATATGAAATAAAAATAAAAAAAAGCTTGAAACACGTGTAATGAATATACAATGACAGTTTACCTTTTTACATTGAATTATGAACAAAAATATTACTTCATGATATCTAATCGCAAGGAAAGCGGTAAAAAGACAGTTGGGTAGTTTTTTTTCCGACTCGGACCTGTTGAAGCAGTACGGCCTACAGCACTGTAGCATATTGAAAATACGAGGGACTCAGCCAACTTGGACCCGGATGTGACGTATCATAAGGTCGACACGTCACCACTTAACAAGCGGATAATACCTTTTAAAGTGAGGGCAGGTTAAATATTTTCGATTGCTGTGGATGGATACATTTATTCTAATTTTGACCTCAGCTAAAATAAACTGCAGACCTCAACTGGATGCGCAGTTCAGCATCACGGAAGCTGGATCAGCACACAGCAGTTGAATCTGTTAGAAAACATTTATTAGTATGTTCAACCTGGTGGTGAGCTGAGCCAAAAAGCTGCCTGCTTTGCCTTTAGCTTGTTCAGCAAACACCTATTTCTACACTGCTTGTTACTGTCAGAGGCATTTTCTATTTTTACTTACTTACTGCATTCCATTCGCATTTCACTTAGTTTAGAAGTTGTAAAGCATGGCAGAGGTTTTGCAGCTCGCCATTATTCTTCAGGTCATGACTGTGTCTTTTTGTCTGATACGACATCAAATATTTTGTAAAAGATTAACTGTCTAAGAAAAATAATCTGGTATCAGAGTAATATCAAATTTAAATTCATGCAAGTCTTAAATTCTTAAAATGTCATTTTAATAAAGATTGATATTCTAAGCAACTACAAATGCAGTTACTCCATGGGGACCTCTTGCCATTAATTAAATTCATCTTGAGGCCACTTGAAATGAGTCCTCATTCCTTAGATGTATCTGTGTTTTAAAGAGGAGAGCTTCTCTCTTCCAAAAAAAGGACATATCTTATTGGCTTCCTTTTCAGGCCCATCAGTACAAATGCTCTCCTTACTTAGGGTAATGTTTATTCCCTTGATGCAGTTGTCACCTCAACTAGACGATTCCTTAAAATGTGCTGTAGCAAGAGGACTCTTCTCTGAAGAACAGCATAGAGCAGCTCCTTCACTTGCCTGTTTTGTAACCGACCCTCCTCATTTCCTACCGGCAATCAAGTAGGCAATTAGACTTGGGTACCTTGTTCTGGATGGCTTTGATAAGACATAAGTAGGAATGTCATGCCAATCCCATTTTCCCTGTGTCTGCATGGATTTTATCAGTACAGAGGGTGAACTGGCTCCTTTAGAACAGCCCCTATGGGTGTGGGTGGGTGGCTGCCTTGTGATAGCTCGAAGACCCGCCCAGGGTATGTTTCAGCCCTGCGCCCAGTGCTCTATATAGTCAATTAAATTTGTGGCATGCTGTCTAAATTTGTTGTGCTGTGTTTGTGCTTAAATACAACTGGTGACTTCTCTATGCTCATATAAACAGGGCTGGTTTGACTCCCCTTAGACTGAGCCAGAAGCATTACAGAATTACAGTGGATTGATCTTTAAACACAGTAATTCCAAGACTAGCAGGACAAACATGACTGGCATTACATATAAATGTATGTAAACCTGTGACTTTTGAATTTTATAAACACTGATGAGACAAAACATTGGGGTCAACAGAATGCCAAACATTTCAATACTGATGACAAAGTGAATGTGCCACAAGACACAGACATCTATATATATATATATGGCATTTAGCAGGTGCTTTTATCCAACGTGGCCGAATCCAAAGTTGACGTTTAAGGGTCTTTCTCAGAGGCCCATTAATGGCAACTTGGCAGTAGTGTGACTTGGCAACCTTCTAATTAATAGTCTTCTTCTTCTAATTAATGTTTGTAAGCTGGGGTCAAACCACATGGTCAGATATTGTATGGTGGCCCTGGGTTAGGTGCAGGGTTAAAGGCCTTGCTTAAGGGCACAACAGTGGCTGCATGGCAGATCCAGGATTCAAACCCCAATTTTTCAATTAATAGCCCAAACCTTTACACTTTAGGCTACCACTGTTTTATTTACAGCACTAATACACAAAATATAGGGGCTGCCTATTGCAGGTAATTTGAATGGTTTTTGTTCATGGTGCTATCTCCTGTCCACCATCAAAAGCACCTACAATGGGCAAGCAGGTATAGAACTGAACATCAGAGCAATGATAAATGGTCCCTAATAAACTGATCCCACCAATAATGTTGTCTCCCAGACTAAATAAAGGGCCAGGCACATGTGCATCGTTCAAATTACATTGGTTTAATGTGTGTTTTTTCATCATCAGGGTGGTGGTGAATACAAAGTCTATCCCAGTAACACTGTACATAATAACAATGCTACCCAGAACAGTGATCTTGTTCACTGGAGGGCACACATACACTTCTTTACACATTTATTTCATTTTTATCAACCACTCCATCCAGGCCAGGTTCCATCAGAAAACACAGGGCACATAGCAGGAATACCCTTAACAGGGCGCCAATCTATCAGGGGACATAGTCGAACATCTCTGTGTAGACGCCCAGCTGGATGATAGCACAGCTGAAGAGCACCACTCCTGCACTGACCAAGGGGAACCACAGACATGCTCATGACACCAGCTTTTCCAGGCAGCAAAGGTCATGTCTGCACTTTTTTAATAAAAATGTTGATACCTTAGGCACACACAGTTGTACCCATTGAATGGATTTCTGGCCAGAATTCAAGCTTGTGCACTAGGCCTCTGTGCCACCAAAAAGTAGACTGGGAAAACAGATTGTAATTAGTCTTAGGTTATTGAGCTTTAAGTCAACTGAAATTAATTTACCACATCAAAACAGCTCAAACAGAACTGATAGTTACGTCATAAACACTGAAAGTATGCAGAAGCTTAAAGAGGGGAACAGAGAACAGCCTGAGTTACAAGCATTTAATGACACACTGTAAGCCAAACGTTCAGCTAAGTAACAATAAATGATGAATGGCATTGAAAGATATTAGTGACTGTATAGTTCAATTTGCTCTCAACAAACGTGTAATAGGATTTATGTCAAAAGTGATGATCTTATTATGAACATAGAACCACACATTAGAACTTTTCACTGAAGATCAATTGACTATTAAGGGGGATGGTCTTTTGCACTTTTCTCCAGACTAGAGTGTATTTGCGGCCAGAATTTGGCGTGTTGGTACAAACCACACTTTGTGAAAGCTGTTTGCTCTAGGGTGCCACAAGATCAGGGAATAAAACACTGTCCACATTTGCCAAATGCTACATTTAGAAAAAAAAAAGTACATTTTAACTGTTAATTAGAAAAGAAAGGATGGAAGAAGATTTTTTAAATCCACAATATACACCGATCAGGCATAACATTATGACCACCTTCCTAATATTGGGAACCCTGACTGGTCTGCGGCTATGCAGCCCCATACGTAACAAACTGTGATGCACCGTGTATTCTTACACCTTTCTTCTTTAAGAAGTAAATAGCATTAACTTCTTCAGCAATTTGAGCTACAGTAGCCTGTCTGTTGGATCGCTCCCCACGTGCATCAATGAGCCATGACCCTGTTGCCAGTTTACCACTGTTCCTTCCTTGGACCACTTTTGATAGATACTGACCACTGCAGACCAGGAACACCCCACAAAAGCCGCCGTTTTGGAGATGCTCTGACCCAGTGGTCTAGCCATTTCAATTTGGCCCTTGTCAAACTCACTCAAATCCTTACACTCGCCCATTTTTCCTGCTTCTAACACATCAACTTTGAGGATAAAATGTTCACTTGCTGCCTAATATATCCCACCTACTAACAGGTGCCGTGATGAAGAGATAATCAGTGTTACTCACTTCACCTGTCAGTGGTCATAATGTTATGTCTGATCAGTGTATTCCACTAAAGGTTGTACCCTTGAGGTACATATTATATGAATGTCTAATGCCTTATGTTTTTCTTTTTAATGCTTGGTCATGCACTAGAAACATCTGATAAAACAATTCAGCGTCGTACCAACTTTTTAATGCCATCAGCAAAAAATGTTTTTGGTTGAGCGTGTAGCCACTGATGCATCGCTGCTTTTACATCATCATCACATGAAAATCTTTTTCCCCTTAAAGCTTCTTTGAGCGGTCCAAAAAAGTGGAAATCAGATGGCGCTAAATCCGGACCAATTATAACTTCTCCCACCCCCACTGTTACCTACAAAAATATAAGTGCTGAAACTTTTTAAATATCCCTTGTATTTATCCAAAAATTATGCACTGATTAAGTCCATGGATAAACAATATTCAAGTTTAGTAGAAACCATCCATGGTTAAACCAATGGCCCTGAACTTCTAGCAATGAATAAAATAAGCACTGAATAAAAATCGAATTATTTAAGATTACTGTATAATTTTACTCCCAGCTGCAGATTCAGCTCCATTAAGTTCCACTGTCACGATGTGCCCAACAAGGTGGCGTTTCCATGCAACACAGTCCTGCCCAACTGAAGATGTGGATCAATACATTGAGGGCAGAGCAAGTGACACTGCAATAATTTCACACCTTAACAAACACCCAGGCTAAAAAAGCTGAGCCAGACTGCATGTAATTTTCAGTCTGGAACCAAGTGAGAGAGTGTGAATAATAATAATAAAAAAGTATAAGAAACACAACCCAATCAGTGCCGCCTAATAACCACCGAGAGTTGCGGAACTCTTGATTAATGGCATTAGGCAAGGCAAATGCATGTAGTGTATTAACTGTAAATTGGCCTTTGGAGGAACAGGGGCCTCGGAGAAAAGCACTTGTTCATTTACATATTAATTCATTTTACACCGGTTCATTTTAATACAGAAAGCACAGACTCATCTCGAGGTCTTTGCTTGTTGAAAATGAAATTACAACATATAGTGGATTTACTGACACCGCCGCTGTAAGAGATTGCATAAATATCTCTCGGTGAAATGGTTTAATCATGTCTGTATTATAGAAGGAGCCAACAGGGGCTTTGACACTTGTTTATTATGAATAAAAACATTTCAGCAGAGTTGTAACTGTACAAATACTAATCATGGGAGGTGCAGTGGTGCAGCAGGTACTGTTTGTGCTGAATAAATAAATGAACGACTGAAATACTGAAAATTGCACATGCTATATGAGGGAGGCACAGGGGTGTACCTGAAAGAGTGTGTGCCACATAGCAAGAAGCGTGTCACAATTCCAGCCACCAATTTTGCATGGTCTCCCTGTGCCCACATGGTTTTCTCCGAGGGCCTCCATTTTTCTTACACTTCCAAAAAATATGTGGAAAGTGGACTGACTGCTCTAAATGGTCTATTAGCTTGACTAAGTGAATAAGCGGGAGTGTAAGTCACTCTGTGATTTATTGGCACCCTATTTAAGGTCTATTACTGCCTTGTGCCTAGTGTTTCCAGGTGGCTTATCCATATACAAACACTACTAATACAACAGGTTGTGCTAAATACATCAGTTTTTTGACGTTGCATGGTCAAAGCATGCCACCTTTTCAAAAGTCTGGTAAAATTTCTAAGATCATAAATATAGTCCATATTACTAGTAGCGATGGTCACTCAGTTTTTGCTTTATTGTCATTTCAGCTATATGGAATAGAACGAAATGCCTTTATTTGTCATATATACACCGATCAGCCATAACATTGTTTCTACACACATTGTCCATTTTATCAGCTCCACTTACCATATAGAAGCACTTTGTAGTTATACAATTACTGACTGTAGTCCATCTGTTTCTCTGCATGCTTTGTTAGCCCCCTTTCATGTTGTTCTTCAATGGTCAGGACTCTCCCAGGACCACTACAGAGTAGGTATTACTTTGGTGTTTGATCATTCTCAGCACTACAGTGACACTGACATGGTGGTGGTGTGTTAGTGTGTGTTGTGCTGGTATGAGTGGATCAGACACAGCAATGCTGATGGAGTTTTTAAACACCTCACTGTCACTGCTGGACTGAGAATTGTCCACCAACCAAAAATATATCCAGCCAACAGCGCCCCGTGGACAGCGTCCTGTGACCACTGATGAACGTCTAGAAGATGACCAACTCAAACAGCAGCAATAGATGAGCAATCGTCTCTGATTTTACATCTACAAGGTGGACAAAATAGGTAGGAGTGTCTAACAGAGTGGACAGTGAGTGGACACGGTATTTGAAAACTCCAGCAGCGCTGCTGTGTCTGATCCACTCATACCAGCACAACACACACTAACACACCACAAGTGTCACTGCAGTGCTGCACCACCCAAATAATACCTGCTCTGTAGTGGTCCTGGGAGAGTCCTGACCATTGAAGAACAGCATGAAAGGGGGCTAACAAAGCATGCAAAGAAACAGATGGACTACAGTCAGTAATTGTAGAACTACAAAGTGCTACTATATGGTAAGTGGAGCTGATAAAATGGACAGTGAAGAAACAAGAAGGTGGTTTTAATGTTATGCCTGATCTGTGTATGGATGTGATGTTCAGGTGTATATCTTAATTTCCTTCCCCAGCTGTATCACTTATTATGCCGCAACATAAAAACACATCTGAATTCTAATTAATTATTGGAATGGCTATTTTACTTTTCCAGTAAACACCCCTGAATACGTAGTGGTCAGAGACATTCGTGGTAGCATTAATCTGGGAGTCATATGCTCAGCAGAGGTTCTGGAGTTGGCTGAGGTGAGGGAAGCTTTCACAATTAATGAGAAATATGAGTAGAAGGGCCTGTGGAGAGCATGCGGGTACATTGCCTACTCCTCCTGCCTCCAAACACTATTAAAGAGTTTTTGCTTTGCCGAAACAAACCGTGAAATGCTGCCGCTGCTGCCAATAAGGGCACAAATTTACCACGGCAAAGGTGCTGATGGCATCTATCTGAGCTTCGCCTTGCCTGTGCCTGAAAAAAGAACCCCATCCTAGCAGGAGAGCTAAAAAAACAAATAACAGTCTAACAAAACTAACAAAGAAAACATGACCTTCATTCTGAGAATGAGCCAAGTACAAGGATTCTATTGACTAGTTAAGACTGTGGATTAAAAGATCATAGATACAGGATAAAAGTTTGTAACAGAGTACTGATGACAGCAGAATTTTAGGCCTTAGGACCTGTATAAACACTGACGTAAGGGAAACGGTGACCTTTGGAATGGACCTGACTGCGGCAAGCATTTTGCTCCATATTCAGCACAGGCATTGGGGCAGAGGTCCAGAACCTGCTGCAGGGCCCATTAACAGCCCAGATATGCAAGAGGTATTCTAGGCATTAACAGCAGAATCTGGACCTGCATGGCGTCGATATGGTCTCCAAACAGAAGGTGGTTTTTAAAGCTGCTTCCAAAACAGACAAGTGGCTTTCTGTTGTTTGACTAAACACGTTAGCCAGCAGTCCAGGTAAATTTCACAACATTCAAAGTTTTGGTCACATGACTGACAGACACTGATGAATAATTTTGCCAGTATTTATCAAGCAGGGGTTATGCCTTACCTAAATGGCATAAACACAGACTATTCTGGGATCATAATTTTAGCTGGGTCATTATCTGCAGAGCTATTGTTGCTGACAGCTATGTCAGAGCCTTCTCTTTTATACATTTTCGTGGCTTTCTATGACTGGCTAGCCACTGAAGACCAAAGAAATAGAACTTCAGCAACGCTTTTTATAGTATTAACAGTAATTACTGATGCCTTCAATTTTAATGAATAAAGAATAGAAATTAAATTGCATGTGGTTGTTTAATTGGTACAATTTACTCTAATCAGTCTGCATTAATCTTTTTCAACTGAAGAAGAATGAAGTGTTGGTAAACAAACATCAGAACCAATAAAAGTTAAAACACACTAGCACACCAGATATGACATTTCAAACTTGTCAGTTTAAAACTCAGCTCTGCCATCCCGCAGGCTGGGCACCTACATGAACAATGATTGGCTGTTGTTCAAGGCAGGGTGCTGGAGGGGACGTCATAACTGATGCAATTACAACCTCTGCTAGCTGACTGATGGTGTCTGCACAGAGTCCATGGATAATGTGGATCAGGGTGTGTCTCTCTGTACACAAAGCTTATCCGCATATGAACTCGCCTCGTGCAGGTGAAAAGATGCAGTTGGCTACTACATGTGTCGGAGGGGTCGTGTGTTAGTCTTGGCTCTCCTCAATCAGAGTGGAGATCAATATCAGTAGAAAGGAAGCGTAATGCAATAGGGTGATTGGATATGACTAGATTGCGAGGAATATTGGGGGGGGGGGGGAAGGGGGGGTTGATGCAAAAAAAAAAAAAACAGACCTGGACCTAAGGTTGTGCATTACTTTAAATTCCTTTACTGATCCACAATGGATGTATGGGAGAAAGATCAGGGGTAAATACATTTACTACACAATATGGCCAAAAGTATGTAGACACTATAATTAAGTTCAGGCATTTCAGCCACAGCTATTGATAAAAGTGTTGTAGAATCAATTTTACATCATTATACACTTTGTGGCAACCACGTTTAAAGGAAATGGTCCTTTATTACTCTGGCATAAGAGCAAAAGAGAAGGCCAATAAAGACATGGTTACTCCACTGGCCAGCACAACTCACAGTACTGACCTCAACCCCTATGTTAAACAACCTTGATTAGGACCATGCTTAGGTGGCACTTGGGTGGCACAGTAGGGTAATGCGCTACAACAAGCCAAGGGCTGTGTTCGAAATCGCATACGTAAACAGTACGTACTGAACTGGAGGCAGTGCGCACTGCTCGGCAGGTAAAGCAGTAAGCTCTTTCAGTACGCAAGTGTGCAGTATGCATGCAACCTCGTACGTACTGCGTCCGGCATCTTACCAACGTCATGTGATGCATGACATCACATTGCCTCAATAATAGCAATTTTAAAATCAGACAAAATTAATTCTGTCGTTCTCCACAAAGCTACTCATAACGTTATTCAGGGCTGTAATTAATCATAACTTTTCTCCCCCTTTTTAGCGCATCCAATTGTTCAATTTGCATCGTGCTTCCTCTCTGTCTATGCCGAACCCTGCCCTGACCGAGGAGATCGAAGCTAACCCATATCCCCTCCGAAACATGGGCAGCAGCCGGATGCATTTTTGCCACCCACACATTGATGAGTGTGGCACCACCTAGCGTTGCATGCGGAGAGACACACCTAAGGGCTCTTCCTCATCTCTGTGCAGGCGCCTCTAATCAGCCGGCAGAGGTCGTAATCGCATTCTGACAGAGAGAGACCCACATTCGGTTCTTTGTCCCACCCCCCAACTGAGCAACCGGCCAATCGTTGCTCATACAGCCACTCAGCCTCGAACCGGTAAGGCAGAGCTGGATTCAATACAAGGTACTCAGAATCCAGCTCTAGTTGCAGCGTGTCTTTTTACCACTGCGCCACCTGAGCGGCCATTAATCATAAAATTTTTAATGTTTGTCTTACTCAAGAATGGCACTTTTCGCGTACTGTTTTATGAATACTATGTATTCGAACACACTACCCACTCTCACGTTCTGCTTTTCAATGCAATTTCAAACACAGCCAAGCTCCTAATAAGCAAACAGTAGGAGAACTTCCAGCGCCTCCTGGTTTAAGCCCTGAAGGAGTAAGCACCCCAGCCACACTACTCATGCTTCCTTCATGCCTATGGTGGATTTACATGCATGCATCATCTCAGGAAACAGGGACATTGCGCTGTGTCATGTAAGGCACAAACCTACCGAGAACTGGGGCGATTTCCCAGAACTTGGCAAAAAATGAAGCGGACCGAGCAATCCGCCATCCTTGCTTCAAGAGAAAACAGGTGTCAGCTAATGAGTTAACAAGAAAACAGGAAAAAGTCATGATATTTATAGAAAATCATTCCACCTGGGGCGCATCAGCACTAATGAATCACAAGAGACGGTCATTAAGAGTATCACAGGTCACACTTTGACTCTATGCTTCCTCTGAAGGCTAAATATGGCCACTCAGCAGGGCACAAGTATTAACATGAGTGGACTGCCAAATCTTCATTTAGCATCTTCCCCGTTACAATAATAATGTACGTTAAAGTTAGAAGGTCTGAATATTTTTTGGACATACTGTATGTGGCTGTGGCATGGTGGCTCAGTGGGTAGCACTGTCGCCTCACAGCAAGAAGGTCCTGGGTTCGATACCCATGCGGGGGTGGTCCGGGTCCTTTCTGTGCGGAGTTTGCATGTTCTCCCTGTGTCTACTTGGGTTTATTCCGGGAGCTCCGGTGTCCTCTCACAGTCCAAAAAGATGCAGTAAGGTTAATTGGAGACACTGAATTGGCCTATAGGTGAATGGGTGTGTGTATGTGTCTGCCCTGCGATGGACTGGCGCCCCATCCAGTGCGTAACTGTGTGCCTTGCGCCCATTGAAAAGCTGGGATAGGCTCCAGCACCCCCCCGCGACCATAATTGGATAAGCGGTTAAGAATGTATGTGAGTGAGTGTATGTGGCTGTATTAAACTGGCTGAGTGCAGTGAGGATGGTACTGTATGCGGTTTAAGCTTTGTTCAGATAAAAGAACCAGGATCATAGTATCATTGAAGTATAGAGTCCATAATACTGGCTAAGATGTTAATTATGGTAATTGGCTGGTGTTAATGAGCCCAATCTTATTTCATTACTTTTACACAGAAAGTAAACCTACAGATACCCAGGTACCTACACAAGTAAGTAGGTTTTAGACAATGCTTGTAAGTTCAGAGACATAGAAACACTACAGAATTTAGTTGAACAAAAAGAGTAATTCATTTTAACACTGTCAAAGGTTTAATTTGTGCCATAATCACCACTCATACCATTATAGTTACTCTCTGCACTCGCAAACTGATGCTTGTTTAGATAGGCAGTGATGGCTTAGATGTCAAAGCTCCCTGCTTTAAACTTTTAGCACTGGGCCGAATCAGAGCTGTCTAGGTTGGAATAAAAGGTGAAAGAAAAGTGCCTCCTGGGCTATAATGTGATTCATGTAGCATTTTGTTCCATCTGTAATTAATTCTCAATTAAAGCGAACTGCACAAAGGCTTGACACCAGAGACTGGAGGAAGGGGAAAGTGAGTGAAGGGGTCCCTTTGGAGTCTCATTAGTAGATTTAAATTGATCTGATACAGCTGCACCATAACAAAGAAGGAAAGACACCCTTAACTCTTTTCCTACTACAAAAGAGGGCTAAGGAAAACACTTGGAAAACAAATACAAAGAGTACAGTGTATCACAAAAGTGAGTACACCCCTCACATTTCTGCAAATATTTCATTATATCTTTCATGGGACAACACTATAGAAATGAAACTTGGATATAACTTAGAGTAGTCAGTGTACAGCTTGTATAGCAGTGTAGATTTACTGTCTTCTGAAAATAACTCAACACACAGCCATTAATGTCTAAATAGCTGGCAACATAAGTGAGTACACCCCACAGTGAACATGTCCAAATTGTGCCCAAATGTGTCGTTGTCTTTCCCTGGTGTCATGTGTCAAGGTCCCAGGTGTAAATGGGGAGCAGGGCTGTGAAATTTGGTGTTTTGGGTACAATTCTCTCATACTGGCCACTGGATGTTCAACATGGCACCTCATGGCAAAGAACTCTCTGAGGATGTGAGAAATAGAATTGTTGCTCTCCACAAAGATGGCCTGGGCTATAAGAAGATTGCTAACACCCTGAAACTGAGCTACAGCATGGTGGCCAAGGTCATACAGCGGTTTTCCAGGACAGGTTCCACTCGGAACAGGCTTCGCCATGGTCGACCAAAGAAGTTGAGTCCACGTGTTCGGCGTCATATCCAGAGGTTGGCTTTAAAAAATAGACACATGAGTGCTGCCAGCATTGCTGCAGAGGTTGACGACGTGGGAGGTCAGCCTGTCAGTACTCAGACCATACGCCGCACACTGCATCAACTCGGTCTGCATGGTCGTCATCCCAGAAGAAAGCTGACGCACAAGAAAGCCCGCAAACAGTTTGCTGAAGACAAGCAGTCCAAGAACATGGATTACTGGAATGCCCTGTGGTCTGACGAGACCAAGATAAACTTGTTTGGCTCAGATGGTGTCCAGCATGTGTGGCGGCGCCCTGGTGAGAAGTACCAAGACAACTGTATCTTGCCTACAGTCAAGCATGGTGGTGGTAGCATCATGGTCTTGGGCTGCATGAGTGTTGCTGGCACTGGGGAGCTGCAGTTCATTGAGGGAAACATGAATTTCAACATGTACTGTGACATTCTGAAACAGAGCATGATCCCCTCCCTTCGAAAACTGGGCCTCATGGCAGTTTTCCAACAGGATAACGACCCCAAACACAACCTCCAAGATGACAACTGCCTTGCTGAGGAAGCTGAAGGTAAAGGTGATGGACTAAACCCAATTGAGCACCTGTGGCGCATCCTCAAGTGGAAGATGGAGGAGTTCAAGGTGTCTAACATCCACCAGCTCCGTGATGTCATCATGGAGGAGTGGAAGAGGATTCCAGTAGCAACCTGTGCAGCTCTGGTGAATTCCATGCCCAGGAGGGTTAAGGCAGTGCTGGATAATAATGGTGGTCACACAAAATATTGACACTTTGGGCACAATTTGGACATGTTCACTGTGGGGTGTACTCACTTATGTTGCCAGCCATTTAGACATTAATGGCTGTGTGTTGAGTTATTTTCAGAAGACAGTAAATCTACACTGCTATACAAGTTGTACACTGACTACTCTAAGTTATATCCAAGTTTCATGTCTATAGTGTTGTCCCATGAAAAGATATAATAAAATATTTGCAGAAATGTGAGGGGTGTACTCACTTTTGTGATACACTGTACATCTGGAACACAAAGATACAAATAGCTCTATTTAATGAGATAAATAGCAACACTTGCTAGATACCAAACATTTTGAAACACAGTATTGGACGAGATCAAATAATTAGATATTATTAATGTAACTTTAAATCAATTTTTTATCATCATTTACAATCAAAATAAGAAAAAGCTGGAACAGTATGAAGTGTTTCTTACATTTACTTTGACTTTTATTGCATTGCATACAGTATAAACCCAGACTAGTTCATGCTTTGTCTGCTCAACTTCATTTCATTTATTAATAAACAGCCATTCCTGCATTTCAGGCCTGCATTACATTTGCAGTACAAAAAAAGTTGGGACGGTAGAAGTGTTTTAGGTGTTATTTTGTCCCATTATTCCTGCAAACACATCTTACAGTGTGGAACAGTATGAGGTTGTCACATTTTAGTTTCACAATTCTCTACAGATTCTCTATTACGGTAGACAGGCAGGCCGGTCCAGTACCTACACTATCTTTTACTGCAGCCATGCCTTGTAATGTGTGCAGCATGTGGTTTTGCATTGTCATGTTGAAAAATGGAAAAGTCCCTGGAAAAGATGTCATCTTGAAGGGCACTGACACAACCCCATACCATGACAGACCCTGGCTTTTGGACTTGCTGCTGACTTGTTGCTTGTGTCCGGATGGTCCTTTTCATCTTTGATCTGGAGCTTGTGGCATCCTTTTCTTCCAAAAAAAAAAATCTAAAATACTGATTTGTCCAACCACAATGCACGTTTCCACTGTGTGATGCCACTAGACATGGTTAACATAAGGCTTCTTTTTTAAACAGTAAAGTTTAAAGTGGCACTTGTGAATGTATTGTAGTGCTTAACAAAGGTTTGACAAAGTAATCCCTTGCCCATGTGGTTATATCAGCTATTGATGAATTGCTGTCTGAGGGATCCAAGATCACAGGTGTTAAGCTTAGGTTTATGTCATTGCCCTTAATGCACTGAATTTCTTTCAAATTCCTTGAATTGTTGAATGATATTATGCACTGTAGAGGGTGAAATATGCAAATTCCTTCTAAGCGTTCTTTGAGAAACTGAGGTATTGTCTTCACTCCTCAAAAACTCAGCCCTTAGCGGATTCAGCTTTTGTTCCAAATCCTGATTACAATCACCTGTTGACATCAACTGTTTAAAACTGCATCATTATATATATATATATATATATATATATATATATATATATATATATATATATATATACAGTATATACAGTGTATCACAAAAGTGAGTACACCCCTCACATTTCTGCAAATATTTCATTATATCTTTTCATGGGACAAAACTATAGACATGAAACTTGGATATAACTTAGAGTAGTCAGTGTACAGCTTGTATAGCAGTGTAGATTTACTGTCTTCTGAAAATAACTCAACACACAGCCATTAATGTCTAAATAGCTGGCAACATAAGTGAGTACACCCCACAGTGAACATGTCCAAATTGTGCCCAAATGTGTCGTTGTCCCTCCCTGGTGTCATGTGTCAAGGTCCCAGGTGTAAATGGGGAGCAGGGCTGTTAAATTTGGTGTTTTGGGTACAATTCTCTCATACTGGCCACTGGATATTCAACATGGCACCTCATGGCAAAGAACTCTCTGAGGATGTGAGAAATAGAATTGTTGCTCTCCACAAAGATGGCCTGGGCTATAAGAAGATTGCTAACACCCTGAAACTGAGCTACAGCATGGTGGCCAAGGTCATACAGCGGTTTTTCAGGACAGGTTCCACTCGGAACAGGCTTCACCAGGGTCGACCAAAGAAGTTGAGTCCACGTGTTCGGCGTCATATCCAGAGGTTGGCTTTAAAAAATAGACACATGAGTGCTGCCGGCATTGCTGCAGAGGTTGAAGACGTGGGAGGTCAGCCTGTCAGTGCTCAGACCATACGCCGCACACTGCATCAACTCGGTCTGCATGGTCGTCATCCCAGAAGGAAGCTGACGCACAAGAAAGCCCACAAACAGTTTGCTGAAGACAAGCAGTCCAAGAACATGGATTACTGGAATGCCCTGTGGTCTGACGAGACCAAGATAAACTTGTTTGGCTCAGATGGTGTCCAGCATGTGTGGCGGCGCCCTGGTGAGAAGTACCAAGACAACTGTATCTTGCCTACAGTCAAGCATGGTGGTGGTAGCATCATGGTCTTGGGCTGCATGAGTGTTGCTGGCACTGGGGAGCTGCAGTTCATTGAGGGAAACATGAATTCCAACATGTACTGTGACATTCTGAAACAGAGCATGATCCCCTCCCTTCGAAAACTGGGCCTCATAGCAGTTTTCCAACAGGATAACGACCCCAAACACAACCTCCAAGATGACAACTGCCTTGCTGAGGAAGCTGAAGGTAAAGGTGATGGACTAAACCCAATTGAGCACCTTTGCATCCTCAAGTGGAAGGTGGAGGAGTTCAAGGTGTCTAACATCCACCAGCTCCGTGATGTCATCATGGAGGAGTGGAAGAGGATTCCAGTAGCAACCTGTGCAGCTCTGGTGAATTCTATGCCCAGGAGGGTTAAGGCAGTGCTGGATAATAATGGTGGTCACACAAAATATTGACACTTTGGGCACAATTTGGACATGTTCACTGTGGGGTGTACTCACTTATGTTGCCAGCTATTTAGACATTAATGGCTGTGTGTTATTTTCAGAAGACAGTAAATCTACACTGCTATACAAGTTGTACACTGACTACTCTAAGTTATATCCAAGTTTTATTTCTATAGTGTTGTCCCATGAAAAGATATAATGAAATATTTGCAGAAATGTGAGGGGTGTACTCACTTTTGTGATACACTGTATATATATATACAGTGTATCACAAAAGTGAGTACACCCCTCACATTTCTGCAGATATTTAAGTATATCTTTTCATGGGACAACACTGACAAAATGACACTTTGACACAATGAAAAGTAGTCTGTGTGCAGCTTATATAACAGTGTAAATTTATTCTTCCCTCAAAATAACTCAATATACAGCCATTAATGTCTAAACCACCGGCAACAAAAGTGAGTACACCCCTTAGTGAAAGTTCCTGAAGTGTCAATATTTTGTGTGGCCACCATTATTTCCCAGAACTGCCTTAACTCTCCTGGGCATGGAGTTTACCAGAGCTTCACAGGTTGCCACTGGAATGCTTTTCCACTCCTCCATGACGACATCACGGAGCTGGCGGATATTCGAGACTTTGCGCTCCTCCACCTTCCGCTTGAGGATGCCCCAAAGATGTTCTATTGGGTTTAGGTCTGGAGACATGCTTGGCCAGTCCATCACCTTTACCCTCAGCCTCTTCAATAAAGCAGTGGTCATCTTAGAGGTGTGTTTGGGGTCATTATCATGCTGGAACACTGCCCTGCGACCCAGTTTCCGGAGGGAGGGGATCATGCTCTGCTTCAGTATTTCACAGTACATATTGGAGTTCATGTGTCCCTCAATGAAATGTAACTCCCCAACACCTGCTGCACTCATGCAGCCCCAGACCATGGCATTCCCACCACCATGCTTGACTGTAGGCATGACACACTTATCTTTGTACTCCTCACCTGATTGCCGCCACACATGCTTGAGACCATCTGAACCAAACAAATTAATCTTGGTCTCATCAGACCATAGGACATGGTTCCAGTAATCCATGTCCTTTGTTGACATGTCTTCAGCAAACTGTTTGCGGGCTTTCTTGTGTAGAGACTTCAGAAGAGGCTTCCTTCTGGGGTGACA
Source organism: Trichomycterus rosablanca (assembly GCF_030014385.1). NCBI lineage: Eukaryota > Metazoa > Chordata > Actinopteri > Siluriformes > Trichomycteridae > Trichomycterus > Trichomycterus rosablanca. Next base: position 22,434,342 of record NC_085989.1, on the reverse strand, counting down.
GCCATGCAGACCAATTTGATGTAGTGTGCGGCGTATGGTCTGAGCACTGACAGGCTGACCCCCCACCTTTTCAATCTCTGCAGCAATGCTGACAGCACTCCTGCGCCTATCTTTCAAAGACAGCAGTTGGATGTGACGCTGAGCATGTGCACTCAGCTTCTTTGGACAACCAACGCGAGGTCTGTTCTGAGTGGATCCTGCTCTTTTAAAACGCTGGATGATCTTGGCCACTGTGCTGCAGCTCAGTTTCAGGGTGTTGGCAATCTTCTTGTAGTCTTGGCCATCTTCATGTAGCGCAACAATTCGTCTTTTAAGATCCTCAGAGAGTTCTTTGCCATGAGGTGCCATGTTGGAACTTTCAGTGACCAGTATGAGAGAGTGTGAGAGCTGTACTACTAAATTGAACACACCTGCTCCCTATGCACACCTGAGACCTAGTAACACTAACAAATCACATGACATTTTGGAGGGAAAATGACAAGCAGTGCTCAATTTGGACATTTAGGGGTGTAGTCTCTTAGGGGTGTACTCACTTTTGTTGCCGGTGGTTTAGACATTAATGGCTGTATATTGAGTTATTTTGAGGGAAGAATAAATTTACACTGTTATATAAGCTGCACACAGACTACTTTTCATTGTGTCAAAGTGTCATTTTGTCAGTGTTGTCCCATGAAAAGATATACTTAAATATCTGCAGAAATGTGAGGGGTGTACTCACTTTTGTGATACACTGTATATATATATATATATATATATATATATATATAGATATATATATATATATACAGTGCCTTGCAAAAGTATTCGGCCCCCTTGAACTTTTCAACCTTTTGCCACATTTCAGGCTTCAAACATAACGATATGAAATTGTAATTTTTTGTGAAGAATCAACAACAAGTGAGACACAATCGTGAAGTGGAACGAAATTTATTGGATATTTTAAACTTTTTTTAGAAATAAAAAACTAAAAAGTGGGGCGTGCAATATTATTCGGCCCCTTTACTTTCAGTGCAGCAAACTCACTCCAGAAGTTCAGTGAGGATCTCTGAATGATCCAATGTTGACCTAAATGACTGATGGTGATAAATAGAATCCACCTGTGTGTAATCAAGTCTCCGTATAAATGCACCTGCTCTGTGATAGTCTCAGAGTTCTGTTTAAAGCGCAGAGAGCATCATGAAGACCAAGGAACACACCAGGCAGGTCCGAGATACTGTTGTGGAGAAGTTTAAAGCCGGATTTGGATACAAAAAGATTTCCCAAGCTTTAAACATCTTAAGGAGCACTGTGCAAGCGATTATATGGAAATGGAAGGAGTATCAGACCACTGCAAATCTACCAAGACCCGGCCGTCCCTCTAAACTTTCAGCTCAAACAAGGAGAAGACTGATCAGAGATGCAGCCAAGAGGCCCATGATCACTCTGAATGAACTGCAGAGATCTACAGCTGAGGTGGGAGACTCTGTCCATAGGACACAATCAGTCGTACACTGCACAAATCTGGCCTTTATGGAAGAGTGGCAAGAAGAAAGCCATTTCTCAAAGATATCCATAAAAAGTCACCTGGGAGACACACCAAACATGTGGAAGAAGGTGCTCTGGTCAGATGAAACCAAAATCGAACTTTTTGGCCACAATGCAAAACGTTATGTTTGGCGTAAAAGCAACACAGCTCATCACCCTGAACACACCATCCCCACTGTCAAACATGGTGGTGGCAGCATCATGGTTTGGGCCTGCTTTTCTTCAGCAGGGACAGGGAAGATGGTTAAAATTGATGGGAAGATGGATGGAGCCAAATACAGGACCATTCTGGAAGAAAACCTGTTGCAGTCTGCAAAAGACCTGAGACTGGGATGGAGATTTATCTTCCAACAAGACAATGATCCAAAACATAAAGCAAAATCTACAATGGAATGGTTCACAAATAAACGTATCCAGGTGTTAGAATGGCCAAGTCAAAGTCCAGACCTGAATCCCATTGAGAATCTGTGGAAAGAGCTGAAAACTGCTGTTCACAAACGCTCTCCATCCAACCTCACTGAGCTCGAGCTGTTTTGCAAGGAAGAATGGGCAAAAATTTCTGTCTCTCGATGTGCAAAACTGGTAGAGACATACCCCAAGCGACTTGCAGCTGTAATCGCAGCAAAAGGTGGCGCTACAAAGTATTAACGCAAGGGGGCCGAATAATATTGCACGCCCCACTTTTTAGTTTTTTATTTCTAAAAAAAGTTTAAAATATCCAATAAATTTCGTTCCACTTCACGATTGTGTCCCACTTGTTGTTGATTCTTCACAAAAAATTACAATTTCATATCGTTATGTTTGAAGCCTGAAATGTGGCAAAAGGTTGAAAAGTTCAAGGGGGCCGAATACTTTTGCAAGGCACTGTATATATATCAACTAGGCATAACATTATGACTACTGAAAGGTGAAGTGAATAACACTGATTATCTCTTCATCACAACACCTGTTAGTAGGTGGGATATATTAGGCAGCAAGTGAACATTTTATCCCTTAAAGTTGATGTGTTAGAAGAAGGAAAAATGGACAAGCGTAAGGATTTGAGTGAGTTTAAAAAGGGCCAAATTGTGATGACTAGACGACTGGGTCAGAGCATCTCCAAAACTGCAGCTCTTGTGGGGTGTTCCCAGTCTGCAGGGGGCAGTCTCTATCAAAAGTGGTCCAAGGAAGGAACAGTGATAAACCGGCGACAGGCTCATGGGCAGCCAAGGCTCACTGATGCACGTGGGAAGCGAAGGCCGGCCCGTGTGGTACGATCCAACAGACGAGCTACTGGAGCTCAAATTGCTGAAGAAGTTAATACTGGTTCTGATAGAAAGGTGTCAGAATACACAGTGCATCGCAGTTTGCTGCGTATGGGGCTGCAAAAGGGGGACCAACAAAATATTGGGAAGGTGGTCATAATGTAATGCCTGATCGGTGTATATATACCTCATTACTAGCCCACCTCCCAATTTTTTGGAATAACTTGTAGGCCTGAAATACAGGGATGAATGTATATCAACAAATGAATTCAATACTGTTCATATGGTTCATACTGTCTACAATGAATTAAAAGTCAAAATAAATGTAAGAATATAAGGTTGTTGTTTTTTTTACACTAGCAACTGATTTTGGGTTGTTTATAAACTGTAGTTTTTGTGATTGGACAGATTTACTTACAGAGATGTTTTGTCATTTTTAAACCTAGTTCAAAGCATTCAGTTCAAAAGATTCCCTGCATCTCATCAAATGTTACGCTCACTATACCTGGGGGCAATGCTTTCAAAGCGTACTTGCGATGAATATGACTCAATGACAGTCTGACTTCCTGATGCAATCTCATTTTTTACGCTGCTGTTTCAAGCTGTTGTTTTCAGAAACACAGTCGGTGAATGGTAGAGACATACTGGTTTTGTAGCTGTGGCAGTCATTAGTGTGTTAAGGTTTGTTCTTGGGTGGCATGGCAACATTCAGGTTGCCACTGCAGGTTTTCTGAGTTCTTCTGTCTGGTTAGTGAGGGTGGTGTTTTGGCCAGTGGACTGAGGAGGTTCAACAAAAAGAAGTCATAGGGCTACAGCATGTATTATAAAGAATGCTGTGCTTTCAACTTTATAGCAGTTTGAGGAACAACTGATCTGATTGTAACATCTACTCTTAATAGTAACAGCTTATCAGAACTGTATGTTCTCCATGTTTTATTACATTACAGACTCTATTCTACTCTATCCTCCATTCTATAATAGTCTGAGTTCATTTTTTGTCACAAAGTTCTACAGAATATAGCCCACCATGACAAAGTGAAAGCAGATTTTTAGACATTTGTGCCATTTATAAGGAAGGATATCTTATCTTATCTTATTATCTTATTTTATTAAAAATCAAAATGTTAAATATCATATGTACACAAGTGTGCACACCCTTTAATATGACACCCAAAAGTGAGCTCAGGTGCATTTTGTTTTCACTGATACTGCTTGAGATGTTTCTACAATTTAATTGGTAATTGGTAAATTCAATTGATTAGACATGATTGGGGATTGCCAACACCTGCCTATATAAGGTCCCACAGTTGGCAGTGCATATCAGAGCAAACTCCAAGCCATGGGGTCAAAAGAATCATCTGCAGACCTCAGAAACAGGATTGTGTCAAGGCATAGCTCTGGAGAAGGGTACAGAAAAATTGCTGCAGCTTTACAGGTCCCAAAGGCCACCATCATTCATAAATGGAAGAAGTTTGGAACCACCAAAAATCGTCCTAGACCTGGCCGCCTGGCCAAACTGAGCGATCGGGGAAGACGGGCCTTGGCCAGGGAGGTGAGAAGGAACTCGAGGGTCACTCTGACAGAGCTCCAGCGTATCCTTGTGAAGATCAGAAGATCAACCATCCAGGCAGCACTCCACAAATCACACCTTTATGGTAGAGTGGTAAAAGGGCACATGGAGTTTGTCAAAAGGCACCTAGAGGACTTTCAAACCATGAGAAACAAGATTCCCCGGTTCTGATGAAACCAAAATTTAACTCTCTGGCCTGAATACCAAGCGTCACGTCTGGAGGAAACCAGGCACCGCTCATCACCTGGGTAATGCCATCAATACAGGCGGTGGCAGCATCATGATATGGGAATGTTTTTCAGCAGCAGGACCGGGGCGACTATAGTGCAGACTTTCCGACTTGACTGTCCGAACCGCCACAACAATCCCAGTTTCTTATGTGGCCCCTTGGAAAATGTAATTGCCCACCTCTGCCTTAGAGTCTCATTTGTAGGTTTAGATTGATTGGATTCATATGCTCTGCTACGAAAAAAAAAGACAAAACACCCCCAAATCCTTTCTTAAATGAAAAAATATAGGGAGGTACACTCAGAAGTATACTTGGAAAACATAGTCAAAGAAGACGTCTGAGGGAAGAAAAAAAAGTAAAAGTTGAAGTGCGACAGATTTTGTTTTAAAGCTCACTAGGTACCAGAAAGATTAAATGTCACTCAGTAGTGCATTTGTACTGAATTACAACAAGCTTGTCAGTTTATGACTGGTTCCTCTTAGCAGCATTCACTCACTGGGACGTCAACTCGGCTGCATTAACACACCCATCATCTTTTGTTTTCCACTGCATAATTTGTCACATAAAAGCACCTTTCAAGCAAGCAGGTACAAAACCCCGAGAAAAACTTGCCTGTCAATTAAACAAAAGAAGCGGAAAATACTACAAATTGAATTTGCTGCTTAGCTGGTAGTTTGCTAATGGATTATTGTAGAAAGTGTAACAATGTATGTTATGCAGATATTGAAAAACAAAAAACGCTACTTAGTCACAGATGATTTTCTAAACCTGCCGCTGGGTAAAACAGCCCGAATCCCAAGATAATTTCTTCCTATATAAAACCGGAACAAGTCAAAAGCTTTATGTTCTCTTAATTAGCCTGTATTAAATGGAAAGGTGCCTTGTGGCAAACACCTACTAAAAGCATCCATACCACCCATTAAATGCTAAATTAGAAAAAAATACGTTGAATGTTAGAAGGAAAAAAAAAGAACAAAAACTCAGTCCATTTTGATAATGCACCTGCAGACCTGGACTCAAGTGCTCCACCAATTATTATAATAGACACTCTAACATCCTGTGCTGTCAGTAAATCTAGCAGAAATGTTCACCTTTTTTAAAACCTATATAAAAACCTTTAATGGTACTGTGGACCTGGGTTTAAGTTCCACATCTGGTCACTGTCTGTGAAGGGGTTTTGTATGTTCTCCCTGTTTCTGTGTGGCTTTCTCCGGTACTCTACGCTTTCTTTCAACTTCCTAAATATGCAAAAAGTTGAATTTACACTAGGTGTGAGAGAGTGAGTGAGTGAGTGGTAGCTCGGCAGTTAAGGTGCTGGACTAGTAATCAAAAGGTTGCTGGTTCAAGCCCCACCTCGGCCAAGTTGCCACTGTTGGACCCTAAACTGCTTGTGTTGTATTCGGTCACGTTGTTGCTTTGGATAAAAGTGTCCGTTAAATGCTGCAAATGTAAATGAGTGAGTGAGTAAATGCCCTCAACAAACTGAGCACTAGTGTTTTAATTCATGTACCTTTTCTTATTTGTCTATTTGAGCATCTAGAGCACACCTGGGCATTGTACGGCCCGCGGGCCACATTCAGCTCTTTGGCTGTCCCCAACCAGCCCGCATGAGGTCAGTGGTGATGAAAAATCAGACTTAAATAAATGTACATCACACATGCAGAACAACAGGATTATTTTTATTTTGAAGGGACCTGCGAGCGTATCCAGCTTCACCCTAGTGTGTTGGCGAACAGAACTGAGTGCGATTGATAGAGGCGGTCTAAGTATTTATTTACTGATGTCAGATGTAAAGCTGTTTAAGGATAACAATTTAAATCTAGGATTTAAATCATCATTACAGTACTAAACACAGAGAAACAGAACTTGAATGATGCAGTGTGTCACATCTGAAGCTTCGCTAGCTAAACTGCAAAAGCAACATGCACATTATTAAGTTTTACACAATCCCTGATTGCAGTCGAGGAAGGTATATTGCTGCTCACAACTCCTCCGACCCAAGCACAGCCCTTAGTGGAACCCTTTTCACCTATGCACTCTGCACAGGTGCCTCTCTATCTGCTAATCAGGATCAATACAGAGCATTTGAAGACCCCATCCACATAGTCCGGTCAGCCCGCCCTAGCAGAAACGTGTCTGCTGCAGGCACTGCCAATTATGCACGCTAGATGGCGCCCAGCCGACTGGTGGCAACGCCGAATTTCGAACCAAGCCACCTGGGCGCCAACTGCCATCATTTTAGTGTGCAGGCATTCATCTGCAACCATTATTATGACAGGGTAGAACATTTTAGTATTGTATGGAACTAAATCACCTGGTTTTACTCTTATTTCATTTCTCATTTCTTGTCAAGCCCTCACTGTTAAAAATTGGGAGAATATTAGGAAGGTTTTTTTTCAGTACTATAGGGGTGATTCTAATGTATGCTTGTGTGAAATAGCTAAAATAAGGTCTGTTTACTTTTTCACATTAACACATTGTGTGATGCAAAACCAGTGCTTAAATAATCATACTTACATTCGAATGTATTTAATTGGAAATAGGATTCTTTGAACTTGCAGCCTTATTTTACTTGACAGAATCAATCATCCATTTGCTTTTAATGATTTACTTGAATTTAGGTCAATTAAACACCCTATTCAGTAACCTTGGTTTTTAATTGCTTCTAAAACTCAAGGCTTATCTTTTCAGAGCTGTTCATACATGTCAATTTAGTTATTTTATTTGCTACACTACCATATACGATTGCAAATATCTGAAATCAACATGATTTGCTTCAAAAATTCTTCAGGAATGGTTTGAGGAGCACAACAACAAGTTTGAGGTGTTGACTTGGCCTCCAAATTCCCCAGATCTCAATCCAATCGAGCATCTGTGGGATGTGCTGGACAAACAAGTCTGATCCATGGAGGCCACACCTCGCAACTTAGAGGAGTTAAAGGATCTGCTGCTAACATCATGGTGCCAGATACTACAGCCCACCTTCAGAGGTGTAGTGGAGTCCATGCCTCGATGGGTCAGGGCTGTTTTGGGAGCAAAAAAGGGGCCAATACAATATTAGGAAGGTGGTCATAATGTTATGCCTATTTAGTTCTTTTATTTGCTACACTACCATATACGATTGCAAATATCTGAAATCAACATGACTTAAAGTATGCCGACATCCCATTACTGACAGGTGCATAAAAGCAGGCAAATAGTTCAATCTTAATAGACAAACACTGGCAGTAGAATAGGCTGATAAATTTGGATGCCACAATTTAATGTGTAACGAGGCTACTAAAGCACGAGGTGAAGCCCCAAACCCGTACTAATGAGAATGAACCCAAGTGCAGGATGCTTGACCAAGGTAGAACAATACTGTGGCTAAAATAAATACGGTGGACAAAACTTTGGAAACAAAATAACAAATACAAGACACAAAAAGGCCCACAACAGAAAAATGGATAGAATAGGTATAGAGCAGAAATTAGAACTGGTTGTCACAATATGACAGACTATTCTGAACTTCTGTAACAACCCAGTTCTCAAAAAAAGGAAATATATGGAACCTTCAAAACAAGCCAACCACACCAAGCTACATGGATTTATAAGTGTGGACCACTCTGGAAAAAGGGCTGTCACGGCGCCTTTGGGGTAGCATGCTCATCCAGGACGGTTCTGTCATGATTCCCAAAAAATGCAGCAACACCTGGAGAGTTCTCAGAAAAGAGATAAAAGTCTGATGGCCTCATACACCAGCATAAAACCTGACAAGACCAAGCTCAGCATCACAGTTTAAAAAAAAAAGCAGGCTGGAGTTGGCAAGTTTATGAAGGAGAAACTGTGATATAGATACACTCCCACCTGGAGCGAATTAACACTCAACAGGTGGTCAGAGTGCAGGTGACTTGTCAGTTAAGAAGACATGTCAATCATCTGCCAGCTATAACTGGCATGGCAAATAAAACAAGACCTGTTTGGTCATTAGTTCTAGTTCTAGAAGAGTGCAATACCACAGAGTTTGATACTTGTTCTGCACAAAGATTCAACTAGATGATGGTTATGGTAAGTATATGACCATGATCCACCAGGATAGAACTTACTGACCTCTACTAGAATAATATACACCGACCAGGCATAACATAATGACCACTGACAGGTAAAGTGAAAAACACTGATTATCTCTTCATCACGGCACCTGTTAGTGGGTGGGATATATTATATATTAGGCAGCAAGTGAACATTTTATCCTCAAAGTTGATGTGTTAGAAGCAGGAAAAATGGACAAGTGTAAGGATTTGAACGAGTTTGACAAGGGCCAAATTGTGATGGCTAGACGACTGGGTCAGAGCATCTCCAAAACTGCAGCTCTTATGGAGTGTTCCCGGTCTGCAGTGGTCAGTATCTATCAAAAGTGGTCCAAGGAAGGAACAGTGGTAAACCGGCAACAGGGTCATGGGCGGCCAAGGGTCATTGATGCACCTGGGGAGCGAAGGCTGGTCCGAGCTACTGTAGCTCAGATTGCTGAAGAAGTTAATGATGGTTCTGATAGAAAGGTGTCAGAATACACAGTGCATTGAAGTATGTTGTGTATGGGGCCCAGTCAGGGTGCTCATGCTGACCCCTGTCCATCGCCGAAAGCGCCAACAATGGGCAACCTTGGGTCCTGCGGTGTTTTACCTGCTGGGAAACCTTGAGTCCTGTCATCCATGTGGATGTTACTTTGACACGCACCACCTACCTACGCATTGTTGGAGACCATGTACACCCTTTCATGGAAACGGTATTCCCTGATGGCTGTGGTCTCTTTCAGCAGGATAATGCGTCCTGCCACAAAGCAAAAATGCTTCAGGAATGGTTTGAGGAGCACAACAACGAGTTTAAGGTGTTGACTTGGCCTCCAAATTCCCCAGATCTTAATCCAATCGAGCATCTGTGGGATGTGCTGGACAAACAAGTCCGATCCATGGAGGCCCCACCTCGCAACTTAGAGGAGTTAAAGGATCTGCTGCTAACATCTTGGTGCCAGATACTACAGCACACCTTCAGAGGTGTAGTGGAGTCCATGCCTCGATGGGTCAGGGCTGTTTTGGGAGCAAAAAAGGGGCCAATACAATATTAGGAAGGTGGTCATAATGTTATGCCTAATCTGTGTACATTGAAAAGTTTATGGATATTTTTAAAGTTAAAGTTAAGCGCCCATTTACGACATTGGATTTACAGTGCTTATCAAAAATGCAATGGCTCTGCATATTTTTTTATCCTAATTTAATTTAATCCCCTATACTGGCACTCTTAAAGTAAACATGACCCAGTTTAGCACTTTCTAAAGTCCCTTACTGTGGCTACTTTTTCATATCAGTAAAAAACCTTCTTTTTATAAGCTTTGCTCAAAAGTTTTCATATTAGCTCTGATGTGCTTCAATCCACTATTGATTAAATGGCTTCCTACATCAACAGGTGATTGTTCACTTCCAGACTCAAAGAAATAACTCTCATCTGCTACATTATAAAGACTTATAAATGACAGAAAATTGTCATGGGATGACCTGCTCTTTGTGGAACTGGGATGCCGTGGGGTATAATATAGCAGTACCAACAAACTATTTTCCCTGTTATTATGAAAAACAGTGTTTATCTAAATGATTGTAATCTTTGCGCATTATGCTTCCAAAACATGTAGTTAAAGGTTTTCTATTGTGACAGGAGCGATGATTTTCCCCACACATCATTTTAAGTCTCCTGAAGTAAGAGAGAATCAGAAGCTGTTGAAAGTCAGGTAGTTTAAAAAATCTGCAATAATGATTCTAAAGAGCAGTACAGTAAATGTCTTTTATTGTTGTAGAAAGATTATAAAGAATTTCATCAGATATACCAGAGCTGGTGCAATAATAGCTGGAGACAGCAACATGATGTGAAAATGGCAAAGAGAAATAATAGCCAGTCTAAGGGTAAAGCCAAAAGGTTTTGAAGGGGTGCTAATATAACCTGTACATGTGGTCTGTCTCAATTGGCTTTGCTTTATTTAGATTGCTCAGGTCTGCACGTCTACATTCATGTCTATCCTATGTACAGTACTGCCACAACTCAAAAAGTACTTATTAGTAAAAAGAAAGAAGCAAATCAGTTGGATGTTTATGGCTTACTGTATTATTGGTCAAATATAACACATAAATAATGGCTGCTAAATAACTTACCTGGCTAAACTTGTCGCTGACTACTTTTGTTAATTTAGATCATCCCCCCTCTCAACCTGCTGGGCCTATAACGACAAAGAAGGGCTGCTGACATACACCGATCTGACATAACATTATGACCACCTTCCTTATATTGTGTTGGTCCCCTTTTTGTTGCCAAAACAGCCCTGACCGTCAAGGCATGGACTCCAATAGACCCCTGAATGTGTGCTGTGGCACCAAGATGTTAGCAGCAGATCCTTTAACTCCTCTAAGTTGTGAGGTGGGGCCTCCATGGATCGGACTTGTTTGTCCAGCACATCCCATAGATGCTTCATTGCATTGAGATCTGGGAAATTTGGAGGCCAAGTCAACACCTCAAACTCGTTGTTGTGCTCCTCAAACCATATCCTGCGCATTATCCTGCTGAAAGAGGCCACAGCCATCAGGGAATACCGTTTCCATGAAAGGGTGTACATGGTCTGCAACAATGCTTAGGTAGGTGGTACGTGTCAAAGTAACATCCACATGGATGGCAGGACCCAAGTTTTCCCAGCAGAACATTGCACACGCACCCGGCCATCCACGTGATGTAAGAGAAAACGTGATTCATCAGACCAGGCCGCCTTCTCCCATTGCTCCGTGGTCCAGTTCCGATGCTCACGTGCCCATTGCTGGCGCTTTCGGCGGTGGACAGGGGTCAGCATGGGCACCATATGCATATGCAGCCTCATACGCAACAAACTACGATGCACTGTGTATTCTGACACTTATCTATCAGAACCAGCATTAACTTCTTTAGCAATTTGATCTACAGTAGCTCATCTGATGGATCAGACCACGTGGGCCAGCCTTCGCTCCCCACGTGCATCAATGACCCTGTCGCCGGTTTACCACTGTTCCTTACTTGGACCACTTTTGATACATACTGACCACTGCAGACTGGGAACACCCCACAAGAGCTGCAGTCGTCTAGCTATCACAATTTGGCCCTTGTCAAACTCGCTCAAATCCTTACACTCGTCCATTTTTCCTGCTTCAAACACAACAACTTTGTGGATAAAATGTTCACTAGCTGCCTAATATATCCCACCCACTAACAGGTGCAGTGATGAAGAAATAATCAGTGTTATTCGCTTCACCTGTCAGTGGTCATAATGTTATGCCTGGTTGGTGTATGCTGACAGGGCTTACTACCAGTGATTTTTTTAATGAGCATTGCCAGATACAGAGAATGTGCATGCTCTTTGTATTTATTAGCACTTACTCCTGTGCCTAGACCAACTGTCTCACCCAGAGCCATACCGTGTACAGAAAGTTATGTTATGCCCCATTCATCCTAATACTCCAGTGCTCATGCTGCCACTTCAAACAGACACAAGGGTCAGGTATCCGCAGTGCACAATGAGGTGAAACCTTCTACAAACTTCCCTCCCTGAGACATGGCCAGGTCAGTAGCACCACTGAGATTTGAAATGGAGTGACAAGCTGAAGTATTAGACCATTTCATCACTCGTGTCAGTTAAGAGCTCAGTCAGGCAGGTGGAACTGCTGAGACTTGTGGTGAGCTAGAACATAGGGCAGTTGTAGCTTTGTGGCTGAGGCACTGGACTAGTAATCAGAAGATTGCTGGTTCAAGGCCCACCACTAGCAAGTTACACTCAATTGCTTAGATGTTGATCTTAGGCCTACATGGTGACAATTGGCAGGTATTGTTACAGGTCATTTACCACTACCTTACCCTGCTCAGTCGTAATGGGTCCGGCTTCCCTGGAATCACTGGACAGTAAAACACCCCAAACAAAACGCCAATCCATGACCTTGGCCATCCCACCCTAGGTATAGCCAATCATGTCTGTATGTGAATGCCCGAATGGTCATCAGCACCACTCGGGATTTAAATCCTAATCTAATTTACTGTTGCACCACCCAGGTAGGTATGATAGGTAGTGTGTCAATGCATTTTTTTTCTATTTTATATATATATATATATATATACACCGATCAGCCATAACATTAAAACCACCTCCTTGTTTCTGCACTCACTGTCCATTTTATCAGCTCCACTAACCATACATAATCACTTTGTAGTTCTACGATTACTGACTGTAGTCCATATATTCTGTACATACTTTTTTAGCCTGCTTTCACCCTGTTCTTCAAGGAGTGTCTAATAGAGTAGACAGTGAGTGGACACGGTATTTAAAAACTCCAGCAGTGCTGCTGTGTCTGATCCACTCATACCAGCACAACACACACTAACACATCACCACCATGTCAGTGTCACTGCAGTGCTGAGGCATGCACAGTCCACCAACCCCTTCTTATTCGCCCCTACTTTGGTGGATTTGATCTATGTGTTTCTCCAATTCTATACAGGCACCTCTGGCTACAATAGAATCCTTACACAGTGTTGAAAAGAACAAAAGAACAAGCCAGTAAAGTATTATGCTTCCGATAATTTGTCTATGTAGAGTTTATTTCTTTCTTTATAAATTCAGTGAACTCTAAAGACGCTCGGTTTTATTGCTTGGTTAACTTGGGAGTGCACAGTGGTGGTTTAACTTAGATGCTTGAATTAAATTATTTTATATTTATAACTAGCTCAAAATGATTAGCCCTAAAATAAATGTAAATGCAGAAACATGGAAATCAGATGAAAAGATTAGATACAATAAGCCAACAGTCCTAAAGAAGGCTTTAATCTGCTCTAAATGCACTAGATCGGAGTACATGGATCACTGCCAAAACAAGCTCCAGAGACTCATGTTCATGTTCTCTGTTTCATTTATGGTGAAAGGACCTGTTTAATTCCAAGACAGCAATATAGCAAAACAGCTATAAGAGATTAAATGTATATACCCCAATTATGGTTACATAGAGACCTGTAAAAATCATTTCTGTTTTTCTGATTCCATTTGTTTTACAAATTGCATTTGTGTTACATTAATTATTTTAGATCATTTAACAAAACATAATACTTTACATAAGTACATCGTAAAAACTCCATTTATTTTTACTAACAAAAACGAGTCTGCAATTAATGACTCTAGACCTATATGGAATCCACAGGAGGGCAGTGAGGTGGTAGTCACTGCTAACTTAAAAAAAACATCAGTGCTCGTCTGACATTTGCAAAAAGCCATTTTCAACAACTTGTTGTTGGAACTTTTTGTACAAAAGGTTTTCATTATGTCTGGTACAAAAGCAAATACGGTGCTTCAACATAAGACATATACCAACACTTAAACATGCAGAGAAAAGTGTGATTGTGTGATAGAGCTTTGACCTGAACGACCGGAACCCCATTTATGAATAATTAATTGATAAGCTTAATTAATCTATCCATTATTCAGCTAGAAAAATAACATATTATAAAATATAACATACATAACATATTGTAAAACAAACTAAGCCCTTTTTCAAACTAATACTTCTCCTTTAAGCACACCATATGGCAAATATAAAGTCCTTCCAGAAAATTCTGCAATGTGACACCAAATCATTCCAAACAAAATCCAAACCCAGGGTTATTATTTTTACTTTGATTTGGACAAGGCAAACAAAAAACAAATGAGCAAAAGTGCCCTTAAATGTCTTGGTGTTTACTGGGTAAAGTGAAAGATGGTAAAATACACCGATCAGCCATAACATTAAAACCACCTCCTTGTTTCTACACTCACTGTCCATTTTAATGGTCAGGACCCTCATAGGACCAACACAGAGTAGCTATTATTTAGATGGTGGATGTTTCTCAGCACTGCAGTGACACTGACATGGTGGTGGTGTGTTAGACGGAGAATAGTCCACCAACCAAAAACATCCAGCCAACAGCACCCCGTGGGCAGCGTCCTGTGACCACTGATGAAGGTCTAAAAGATGACCAACTCAAACAGCAGCAACAGATGAGCGATCGTCTCTGACTACAAGGTGGACCAACTAGGTAGAAGTGCCTAATCCACTCATACCAGCACAACACACACTAACACACCACCACCATGTCATTATCACTGCAGTGCTGAGAATGACCCACCACCTAAATAATACCTGCTCTGTGGTGGTTTTGTGGGGGTCCTGACCATTGAAGAACAGGGTGAAAGCAGGATAAAAAGGTATGTAGAGAAACAGATGGACTACAGTCAGTAACTGTAGAACTACAAAGTGCTGATAAAATGGACAGCAAGTGTAGAAACAAGGAGGTGATTTTAATGTTATGGCTAATCGGTGTTTATTTTAATATATAACAAGGTTCCCGATATTTCTACATCAATACACTCATCACCTAACTACTCATTAGTACATTCATATTAAGCTTTTGAGTTTTCAGCTCTGTCTCAAGGCCATGCAGCAATAATAGTAGTAAGTAAAGCAAACAAAGCAAGCAATCAATAGCAACCGCTTAGAATAAACACCTAACCATATTTTTTAGATGCTCAGGATAGGTTCAAGTAAGATCATAGGGCAGGAGACCACAACAGTACATTTTGATTCCCTGGAATGCAAGGCTGATGAAGCTGATTAAAGAGTTCAGGTTCAGAGCTCAGCATTGCACCACTGGCTTGCAGTTGCTGAGCTGACCTCAGGTGCACAGATCAAAGAGATGCCATCTATCTGCCCATTGGCCTAATACTGATAGAGTTCAGTACCACCACCCGCCCATGCCCAGCTAGTAAACTGTTAACTATCAACCTTCCATAACATCAGGTTGTGCTAAAAAAAAAAAAAAGGAAGATTGTTTTTAGATGGTGTGACCTAGGTATTGTTACACAGTAACCTAGGTGCTGTCACGGCCTCTGCTTACGGTCCGTGTTAAACTTGACATATGCCCAGCCAGGCAGGTGGAACCACTGAGATTTGTGATGGGCTAGAACAGTAGTCATAGAGATGCCATCTATTTGGTCATTGGTCTGACATTTATACGGTTCAGTTCGACCACCTGCCCCTGCACAGCCACTTAACAAGTCAACTGTCAACAACCTTCTTTTAACATCTCAATCAGGAATTAAAAATGACTAAATTGAGAGATGACGGGAAGAAAAATCCAGAAAAAAGGTGCACATCACTTATCCAGATGCACTGCACCATGATGGCCCAGAGGCGCCGCATCATCGGCTCAGAAAAAGATCTAATAACGTGTAACTGCGTGGATGCTGAATGTATACTCAGCAAAGCACCCGGTTCAGAGACATGCCTTTTTGTGCGACCTAGTTTGGCTGGCAGAGGGAGCACGGAATCACAGTGTGAGCTGTCTTTCCTAACAAAAGTCACCTGTGATTCATAAATGCTGATGCGCTTCAGGTGCAAGGTTTTCTATATATCACCTTTCTCTGAAGCCGTGATGCCAGATCTCATGATCCGTGCTGGTTTTCGCTGGCATTGTTCTGATGTAGGGCCTTACATGAGGAACACACTGAATGAGTGGAATGCCCCAGTTGTGTCTCTGTTTCCCTAGGGTCCAAGCAGATCTGCAAAACTATAGAGATTGGTTGGGAGGTCTACTCTAAGTTCATTTTGTTTGTTCTCTTTTCCAGGAGCTTGGTACTGCCATGGACGGCAGCGAGGTACCTTTATTACATACTGCGACATCCAGCTCCTATTCGATCCCCTTTTTTCCATAGTGGGCTGTGGTTATTATATTCTGTACAGTTATTTCTTTGTTACTGTGTATGCATCAATTGCCCATTATTTTATTTCTTAAATCCCCTATTTAGTGTGTGGTTTTGATTGGAGATCTGCACATTGGGCTCTATTTCATTTCTACAAGGTGTGTGTGGATTGTGCCTCACACTCTCTTTAGTGACGAAAATCCATCATTCTTCATTACGAAATGCTGCTATATTTAAAATCAGTCTTGCTACACATTTATTCATTAGTCTTCAGTAATAGTAGTAAGTAAAGCAAACAAAGCAAGCAATCAATAGCAACCCATTCAGAATGCACACCTAACCATATTTTCGAGATGCTCAGGATAGGTTCAAGTAAGCTCATAGTGGCCGCAGCGGTAAAAACACACGTGGCAACCGGAGCTGGATCTCAAGTACATCGTATCGAATCCAGCCCTGCCTTACCGACCGAGGCTGAGCGGTTGGCCTGTTGTTCAGATGGGCAGGACTAAGGTCGTAAGTGGGTCTCTCTCTGTCAGAATGGGGCAGTTACAACCTCTGCTGGCTGATTAGAGGCGCCTACACGGAGATGAGGAACGAGTGCTCTTAGGGTGTGTCTCTCTGCACGCAACGCTAGGTGGCGCCACACTTGTCAATGTGTGGCTGGCAAGATGCATACAGCTTGCTGCTCACGTGTCGGAGGGGATGTGGGTTAGCTTCGATCTCCTCGGTCAGGGCAGGGATCGGCAGAGGCAGAGGGGATGCGTGATGCAAAATTGGGCAATTGGACGCGCTAAAAGGGGGAGAAAAAGGGGAGAAAATGCATTTAAAAAAAGTAAGCTTATAGGGCAGGGGACCACAACAGTACATTTTGATTCCCTGGAATGCAAGGACGATGAAGCTGATTAAATGGTTCAGGTTCAGGACTCAGCATTGCACCACTGGCTTGTAGCTGCTGAGATCACCTCAGGTGCACAGAGCAAAGAGATGCCATCTATCTGCCCATTGGCCAAATACTAATATAATTCAGTACCACCACCCACCCCTTCCCAGCTAGTGAAAGTCAACAAATGTCAACAAATGCTGCCATATTTCAAATCCGTTTTGCTACGCATTTATTCATTCGTCTTCAGTAACCTCTTTATCCTGACCTGCAGTGAGTTCAGTGTCATCAGAAAACTTACAGTGCAACAAATTCAAACATACACTCCAGAGGGAACGTTTGAGAAGGCAATCCAAATACTGCTTTTTTTTAAAAGGTTGGATAAAAAATGGAGAACTTGTAAGAAACCAACACAGACACAACTCTTCACAGACAGTGACCGGAGAACAGGGTTGAATTTTAGCAATTTAAGCACAAGCTGTATTTAAAACTAAGGTTTGAACACTTAAGGATGTATTCATTTATTTAATTTCAGTTTTATTTCTACAGCCCTAGTTTCTAAAGGTCTGGATTCAATAACTGCGTCTTGAATTACAAATCAGCAGCTTGTGTTTCCCGAGGAGCATGCCGCTACACCATATTTAAAATGTTTCTTTAACCATCATCAACCTTTAATTGTATTTGTTTTAAAAAGCCCTTTGCAATTCCACAAATGAGCTATTCATGAGTTGTAAAGCTTACATCCTTCACTGATCTATCTGAATGACAAATGGACCTCACAATTAATCAGGGTACTTAATGAAGAGTCTGCAAAAGCTTAATGGTTTGGTTCTAAAAACAGGCCTCATCTTCTAGAACAAAGAGATGGCAATACATTAGCATTAACCACAGAGTCTGTCATTTGTTCATTTTCTTACATATTTATTTTGTTGAGAAAATTAGAGAAAAGATTTTTTATTTTTTACTGATGAACTTTATTGTATTTTGTCAAAAATAAACACATTTAGAATTTGATGCCTGCAACACACTCTAAAAAAGTTGTGACAGGTGTGTTTATCCCTGTGTTCTATTACTATTAATGAGACTTTTTAGATGTTCGGGAACTGAAGACACTCAGATTGAAGACACTGATTGTTGCATTTTGGTCTGCGGTCTGTCTGTGGTCACCACTCTCCACTGCAGGCAGGCCAGTTAAGCACACAGGCTCTATCTACAAAACCATGCAGTTATACCGTTATATTGATACACCGATCAGCCATAACATTAAAACCACCTCCTTGTTTCTACACTCATTGTCCATTTTATCAGCTCCACTTACCATATAGATGTTCTACAATTACTGACTGTAGTCCATCTGTTTCTCTGCATGCTTTGTTAGCCCCCTTTCATGCTGTTCTTTAATGGTCAGGTATCTCCCAGGACCACTACAGAGCAGGTACTATTTTGGTGTTGGATCATTCTCAGCACTGCAGTGACAATTAAATGGTGGTGGTGTGTTACTGTGTGTTGTGCTGGTATTAGTGGAAAAGACACAGTCCTGACCATTCAAGAACAGGTTGAAGGCAGGTTAAAAAGGTATGTAGAGAAACAGATGGACTACAGTCAGTAATTGTAGAACTATATAGAACTATCTACAGTGGGGTCAAAAAGTATTTAGTCAGCCACTGATTGTGCAGGTTCTCCTACTGAGAAAGATGAGAGAGGTCTGTAATTTTCATCATAGGTACACTTCAACTATGAGAGACAAAATGAGAAAAAAAAATCCAGGTAATCACATTGTAGGATTTTTAAAGAATTTATTTGTAAATTATGGTGGAGAATAAGTATTCTTTGTAACATAACCTTTGTTGGCAATGACAGAGGTCAAACGTTTCCTGTAAGTCTTCACCAGGTTTGCACACACTGTAGGTGGTATTTTGGCCCATTCCTCCATGCAGATCTCCTCTAGAGCAGTGATGTTTTGGGGCTGTCGCTGGGCAACATGGACTCCACAAATTTTCTATGCGGTTGAGGTCTGGAGACTGGCTAGGCCACTCCAGGACCTTGAAATGCTTTTTACAAAGCCACTCCTTCGTTGCCCGAGCGGTGTGTTTGAGATCATTGTCATGCTGGAAGACTCAGCCACGTTCCATCTTCAATGCTCTCACTGATGGAAGGAGGTTTTGGCTTAAAATCTCACGATACATGGCCCCGTTCATTCTTCCCTTAACACGGATCAGTCGTCCTGTCCCCTTTGCAGAAAAACTGCCCCAAAGCATGATGTTTCCACCACCATGCTTCACAGTAGGTATGGTGTTCTTGGAATGCAACTCAGCCTCCAAACACGACGAGTTGAGATTCCATTTTGGTTTCATCTGATCACATGATATTCTCCCAATCCTCTTCTGGATCATCCATATGCTCTCTGGCAAACTTCAGACGGGCCTGGACATGTACTGGCTTAAGCAGGGGGACACGCCTGGCACTGCAGGATTTGAGTCCCTCTCGGCGTAGTGTGTTACTGATGGTAGCCTTTGTTACTTTGGTCCCAGCTCTCTGCAGGTCATTCATCAGGTCCCTCCGTGTAGTTCTGGGATTTTTGCTCACCGTTCTCATGATCATTTTGACCCCATGGGATGAGATCTTGCGTGGGGCCCCAAATCGAGGGAGATCATCAATGGTCTTGTATATCTTCCATTTTCTTACAATTGCTCCCACAGTTGATTTATTCACACCAACCTGCTTGCCTATTGTAGATTCATTCTTCCCAGCCTGGTGCAGGTCTACAATTTTCTTCCTGATGTCCTTCGACAGCTCTTTGGTCTTGGCCATGGTTGAGTTTGGAGACTGTTTGAGGCTGTGGACAGGTGTCTTTTATACAGATAACGAGGTCAAACAGGTGCCATTAATACAGGTAACGAGTGGAGGACAGAAGAGCTTCTTAAAGAAGAAGTTACAGGTCTGTGAGAGCCAGAAATCTTGCTTGTTTGTGGGTGACCAAATACTTATTTTCCACCATAATTTACAAATACATTTTTTTTCTCATTTTGTCTCTCATAGTTGAAGTGTACCTATGATGAAAATTACAGACCTCTCTCATCTTTCTAAGTAGGAGAACTTGCACAATCAGTGGCTGACTAAATACTTTTTGGCCCCACTGTATATGGTAAGTGGAGCTGATAAAATGAACAGTGAGTGCAGAAACAAGGAGGTGGTTTTAATGTTATGGCTGATCGGTGTATACGATTTAAGTATTATAAAATTACCGTTAGCTCTCAGACTTTATATATATTCCAGCTTGCTTCGGTGTTGTTGGTATATTGTCGGTATAGCAATTAAACTGAAGTATTTTCGTCCTGTAGTAACGTCGCTGTATAGCTTTGTATTTTGTACAAATTGTTCAGCCAAGACATTAAAAGTCATTTTTTTTGTCAGTTTAATAAAGGTTTAGAAGAATTAACAAATCACAGAACTTCTATGGAAATGGGATTTTGCTTTCTTACTTTTGCTTACCATTGATTAACTCTTCAGGTACAGCCTTTAAGTCAAAGCTGCTTGCTTCCATACAAAAATAATTAGGCGTTATGGCTTGTGCTTAGTGTCATATGTGCAGCAAATCCATGAAAAAGTACTAGCAGCAGGTGGGGGGTGGCTGAGGTGAAAGCTTAGCGGGAGAGAGAAACTGGGGGATGAACGTGGGAATAATTAGTAAATGGGTTCACCTGGCATCTAATTACCCTGTCTATTTAACCTGTGTCTTTCTTCTCCTTTTGCCCTTTTTCTTCTCCTGTGTCTCTGTGTAGTAAAGCTGGAGGTAGTAGTGAGAGCTGAAAAAAAATAATTATTGTATTTTATTTCAGGATTTTGTGTTGTACCACCACTGGTGAGGAAAATAAACAGCCAAATTAAGGCCGAACCTCTGTCCCCTAGGTACTCCCTTCTGTCAATATAAACTGCTATACTGTTATATTCACCCATTACTGTATTTTATTTCACACTTCAAATATAAAGGACACTTTCAATCACATTATTAGACATGCGACCTTGAGAGTGGGATTACATTCATATACAGTGCTTTTTTACCCAAGTTCCCTTAAAGCAAACCCCACTTAATAGTACTCCAGCCCACACATAAAAAACATCAAACATGCGTCATTTCAAACATGCCCTAACATATCTATATCTATATCTATATCTAAAAACCCTTATTTGTGGATAGTTCACACATACTAACACACCAGATTGCAACACCACACACACAAAACTAAACTGCTAATGTTATGCAATCAAAACACACTGCACCAGATTGTAAATGTTATTATATAATGTGCAAAAACAGACTTTAATGTATTTACAATGCTTTTGCGTTTAATTATTTTGTCTTATTTCTAATTTTCCAACAATAATTGGTTAAAAATAAAATCATGCTGTTTACCAAATAAAATGGTTGCTTCTCGGTGTTGTCCTGTATATATTGATGCACGTGAGGAGCAAAGGCTGGCCTGTGTGGACCGATCCAACAGACCAGCTACTGTAGCTCAAATTGCTGAAAAAGTTCATGCTGGTTCTGATAGAAAGGTGTCAGAATACACAGTGCATCTCAGTTTGTTGTGTATGGGGCTGCATAGCCACAGGCCATTCAGGGTGCCCATGCTGACCCCTGTCCACCACCGAAAGTGCCAACAATGGGCACGTGAGCATCGGAACTGGACCACGGAGCAATGGAAGAGGGTGGTCTGGTCTGATGAATCATGTTTTGTTTTATATCACGTGGATGGTCGGGTACGTGTGCGTCGCTTACCTGGGGAACACATGGCACCAGGATGCACTATGGAAAGAAGGCAAGCCACACTGAGGCAGTGTGATGCTATGGGCATGGTTCTGCTGGGAATCCTTGAGTCCTGCCATCCATGTGGATGTTACTTTGACACATGCCACCTATCTAAGCATTGTTGCAGACAATGTACACCCTTTCATGGAAACGGTATTCCCTGATGGCTGTGGCCTCTTTCTTGCCACAAAGCAAAAATGGTTCAGGAATGGTTTGAGGAGCACAACAGCGGGTTTGAGTTGTTGACTTGGCCTCCAAATTCCTCAGATCTCAATTCAATCGAGCATCTGTGGGATGTGCTGGACAAAAAGTCTGATCCATCAAGGCCCCACCTCACAACTTACAGGAGTTAAAGGATCTGCTGCTAACATCTTGGTGCCAGATATTACAGCACACCTTCAGGGGTCTAGTGGAGTCCATGCCTCGACGGGTCAGGGCTGTTTGTATATATATAGAAAGAGAGAGAGTTGCTTGCATTGGCTTTGTTGTATATGCTGCTGACAATGTTCAGTCGTTGGCCTATTCTAGCCCCACCCACATAAACACGGAATGTCAACTGATTCCTTTGCTCTGAGGTTAGCATATGGAAAACTGCCAATGTACTGCTGGATCTATTTGCATTAGGAAATAGGTATCTTGACAGTTCAGGAACTGGATGATCAAAAGTTTACTGGTTCAAGCCATATTACTGGCAATTTGCCACTGTTGGAGCAATAAGCAAGGCTCAATTGCTTACATTACATTTGTATTTGGTCACAACTGTAAGCTGATTTGAATGAAAGTGTCTGCTAAATACTTGTAAGATGATAATGGTAAGTGTAGGATATATTTTAATGACTAATTTATTACTAATGTATAATAGGAAAAGAAACAATGACTGAAAAAAATTCTTGCAAATGTAAATGATCTTAAATCGAATGCAACGGTTATAACATTGGTAATGCTGGCCTTTGTTTTCTCAGGCAAATTATGTTCTTAACAGGTCACACAGTGTACTGATGAGCTTTTCAGTAAGAGAAAAGTTGACACTTTATAATAGGTTGACATTTTCACACTCCATCTCAAGGCTAAATTAATTTTCCTCACTCCCAATGTGTTGCTGTTGCTGCTGTGTAATGTTCATGGCTCCCCTCCATCACACCGACTTTACCACACATATTCCCAACAGACCTGAATACTTCAATATGTCCCACTCAAAATCTTCAGCCTGATCTCCCTTTTCAGACCAGATTGCTGTCTGTCTGCCCACACACTTTCCGTTGGCCGCCATCGCCAAAATGGGTAAGCGCATCGCAAACATGAAATAGTACACGGGGTGAGAGCGTGCCATATAAATGCACTGACGGGCACAGGCTCCCACTCACAGAAAGGCAGCACAGGGGATAAACAATTTGAAGATAAATATCTACCTACTCTTTTTGTTTGCCTTCTTTTTACCACACATAGAGCAAATTTGAACAAACGTTGCTGGCCAGTTCATTTTACGCTCTTTCACACTCTTATCCAGAGCGACTTACAGAAGTGCTTCCATAGTGAACATTACCTTACTCTAGTTTAAGTAGACAACAGTCCAAGAATACAAATCTGCTTAAAACCTTGTTAGAACCAAAGGGTTTGTGTTTTTTTTTTAAAGCAAGAAACAAATAACTGCGTTAGTAAGTACAGGTCAGCTTAAGTGCTTAGTAAAGAAGTGGGTTCTTAATCTTAATGTTTGGACAGACAGGGGTAGCTTGTTCTACCACTTGGGTGCAAGGACAAAGAAGAGCTTTGATGCTTGTTTTCCTTGAGTTCTGGGTGAAGGATCAAGTCGAGCAAGACTAGTGGCTTGGAGGTTGCGTGGTACAGAGCGGGGTTTTATTAGACCTCGAAGTACAGCTACAGGAAGTAGAGAACACAGTAGTGGGGTGATGTGGCAGTTTTTATGATGGTTAAAAACAAGGCAAGAGTTTTATAGTGGACACAGAAGCATCTGCCAGGAGGGAGTTGCAGTAGTCCAACTGTGAGATTACAAGTGACTGGACAAGAATTTGAGTGGCTTCCATGGAGAGAAATGACGAATCTTCTTGATGTTGTAAAGGAGGAACCGTCACCATCTTGTCATGTTGGCTATATAAGGAGAGAAGGTCAGCTGGTTATCCAGGATGACACCAAGGTTTCGTACATTATCAGATGGTCTGGTCTGGAAGTCATCAAGAGAGATGACTAGGTCTTGGGTTGAAGCTCGATCTCCAGTAATAAGTAACAGCTCTGTCTTGCTGGATGATGCTTCTTACAGTCTTACAGTCTAAGCAATTAAAGGTTAAGGGTTTTGCTCAACAGTGGCAACCTGACAGTGGCAGGGTTTGATCCAGCGACCCTCTGCTTACTAGTTCAGTGCCTTAACCGCTAGGCTACAACAGCCCATCCCAACTGCGACCACCTAATAAACATTCTTCTCTGTACACAAGCTTAAAGACACTCTTGACTCATTGGCATCGTATGATTGATTGACAAGACGATGATGCCATCATCCCACCAAAAAGAAGGCCTTGTAGCATCATCAGGAATTGAACTCAAGTTCACAGACATTAAAAAACCCTGTTCTTCAATGGTAAGAACCCCCAAAGGACCACCACAGAGTAGGTATTATTTAGGTGGTGGATTATTCTCAGCACTGCAGTGACATGGTGGTGGTGTGTTAGTGTGTGTTGTGCTGGTATGAGTGGATCAGACACAGCAGCGCTGCTGGAGTTTTTAAATACCGTGTACACTCACTGTCCACTCTATTAGACACTCCTACCTAGTTGATCTTCTAGACCTTCATCAGTGCTCACAGGTCGCTGCCCACGGGGCGCTGTTGGCTGGATGTTTTTGGTTGGTGGACTATTCTCAGTTCGGCAGTGACAGTGAGGTGTTTAAAAACTCCATGAGTGCTGCTGTATCTTATCCACTAATACCAGCACAACACACACTAACACACTACCACCATGTCAGTGTCACTGCAGTGCTAAGAATGATCCACCACCTAAATAATACCTACTCTGTAGTGGTCCTGGGAGAGTCCTGACCATTGAAGAACAGCATGAAAGGGGGCTAACAAAGCATGCAGAGAAACAGATGACCTACAGTCAGTAATTGTAGAACTACAGTGCTTCTATATGGTAAGTGGAGTGTGGAAACAAGGAGGTGGTTTTAATGTTATGGCTGATCGTGCCTTCCAAACAGCCAGATATGTCACCATGCCACTCTAGCTATTTTTTTTTTCACATCAACCGTTTCTGTCTTATGTGTTTTGTATTATTATTATTATTATTACACTGTCAAAAGTGTAAAAAGGGTCAGAAATTTTAAAACAGTGACATTGTACTGTGTGTGAGTGCTTGAAAGGGATTCTTGTGGAAGCATATGATTCATAGTCCTTTCATGGTTAATTGTTACTCCATGGCAACCTGCCACCTTAGTTAGTGAAGCGCTTTATAAAAAGAAAAAGAAAAAAGAAGTAAAAAAAAAAAACCCTCTAGCCTCTTTTAGCGGATACCATGTTCCCATGAGAGCCTTTAATCAACAGCAAGTTTAAAACAGGTTGCATGACTGACAAAGGGGGGTCTCCACCTTAAAGCAAAAAAAGGATCTGGGTGCTATTGTAAAAACTATAATCCTGTCAGCAATCTCAGGGCTCCCTGGCTCCTGCACTGACAACAGACTTATTTATTTAAGAGCTAGTGGGAGGAGAAATGGATGAAGACTGATGTGGACGAAGGCCTTGAAGTGAAGGCGGGGCGGTCCCGTGGATGCACCTGCTGACTGATGAGGGATCTTAATGATTAACTTCATAAACCAAAGTCTTCCAGCTAGCAGGTCCATTACGACTGGGCCACACAGAACACCGCTATTGAATTAAAGCAGGCTACGCCATTTATCATTAAACTCCGACTGAGCTAAACTGCACTGATTCTACAACAGGGTGTCGGCTCAGTTCCAAAATAAGCTCACCCTCAGCTTTAAAAATGCATTAAACATTATTAATGTCATTTGAAAAACAATGTCCGGCGCACAGTAGGGAGCTTTAAACCCACATTACCTGCTGTGTCAACAGGCCACCTATTCACATTCACCCCAAATGAGCAAAACAGACTCCTAAAACTAACATTTATAATAAAAACTAAGGTACAGGTGCATAATTATGTCCTTCTGCCTATAGATAATTGGTGACTTCTCTTCACTAATAGCCTAAGCGGAGGTATTTCTATTTATCATGGTTCTTCCTTCACTCCTCGCCAGCTGCTCTGCTACCTGTTTCTGCCCCTACAACCGTGACATCAGGCTCAGTCCAGTCCATTTTTTAGCTGGTGTATAAGGCCACTCTGGGCTTTCTGGGAACTCAGCTGGTGTCACAACATTCTCAGGGAGTTACAACTGTCCTTTTCAGGAGCAGATGCCATGCGTGGAACCATGCTGGCTGCAAACTGTTCAAGTTTGTGGGGTAGCTGTTTGTGCAGCTTGTTTATTGCCATTCCTGGCTTATTCTGGATTTTCTTCATTTACTCTCTTTCCAAAAATCAAAAACAGGGTTGTTATAGGCACTCTAAGCTGCTAAGTTCATTAATCATTTCTGTGCTATTCATGTTCTATCTGTTTTCTCCACTGTGGGCTGAGAATGTTTTTGTTACCTTGTTTTAGTGGTTTTGGCCACTGTATTACCCATTCCTATTATATTAGTATTGTTCTAACTTGGTTAAGTGTCCTGCAAATTGGGGTCATTTTCAATTCTTGTAGGTGCTGGGCTACACCTAATAACTCAGTGGTAAGACATGGCCCACCCTGTTAGACAGAATAATTCTGTACAAATTCTGACAACGTTTTATACAGTCATGAATTAGAAGTATAAGTAGGGCTGGGTGGTATATCGCAAATATCGATATATTCGATAATATTTTTTACACGATGTTCAAAATGACCATATTCGATATATGCCGAGTATGCCTAGGATACACAGGTTACCATTTGAGAACGTTTAAAACAAAGCACAAAAGCGCTGCGCAGAACGGGTGGGCGCTTGCACGCACACACATGGAAACTGAATCACTGAGTCAACGAGTAAGAAACGACTCTTTTCAAATGAATTATTCATCGGAATCAAATTAGGGAGCTGTGCTCTTATCTATGGTAAGGATTCATTTGTTTTGCATGAACTAAGTTGTTTGAAATCAGTTCATTTGTTAAAGAGATTTAGATGTATAAACCAATGAGAGCTTCCGAATTCAGATTTTGGGCGTAATTTCAATCTCCTTCTTTATTGGTTGTTGTATAAGTGGCAGCTTAGTAAACAAATTATCAGTTTCAGCTTTTAACCGCAAAATGCGAGAGAATAAATAAGCTAAAACAGTTTTCGTCAGTTAGGAGGACAAACACAGTTAGATATGGATTTATATATTCTGGAAATATTCTGGAAACATACAAGATGGCCCCCAAGTGTTATGAAGAGAGAGGTCGGACCCAAAGATGCAGAGTAAAAGGTTTCTTTTTATTTAACAATAAATAATAAAATACCGTCAAAACAAAAGGGGAAAAGGAGAACAGAAAACAAATCGGGGAATCCCGATCGAGCCTCCGACGTCACTGGCAACTGAAAAAGAGAAAGAAAACACAAAGGAACAAATTGGCGGACGCGAGGCGCGAACCCGGGTCGCTCACTCGCGGACCAACCGCCTATCCAACAGCGCTACGGCGCGGCTGAAAGCACAACAGCTCCTTAGGGTTATAAGGAGTATAAAGAGAAGGGGATCTCAGGATATTAATCCGTGAGCAACACAAAGCCCCATAAAAGCGGGCTTTTTAGAGAAACCAGACCGGCACTGTCACCAGCACGGGATTGCTGGGAGGAAGCCGATTTGAAAAAGGGATAAAGAAGAGAGACGTGGATTCGAACCGGGGTTGCTCCACTGCCAGTGCTGAGCTTACACCACTCAGCCAAACCGGCGCCAATGAACCCGGGAATCTGACAGCGCCTTAACAAGACTGCGGTCGTATTAGCATTAGCCCGCTGCTAACCATGCAAGCGGGGGAAGTAGCGAAATCAAAACAAACCGCAGCGCGAGGGCTGCACGGAATCGCACCAGCTTTTCTTATTAAAGAGATCTAAGCCCTAACAATACCTCGGCCTTACGACCTACACACCCAACCACTATACAGTGCCTGGGGAACCGAACTAACCCTATGAAAGAAAAGGGCTGATGCGATGCAGCCATGGACAAAAAAGAGAACAAAAGGTGCGACACCTGCAGTGTGGCGACACCCCCTTAAATAGGAGGCTCGCACCTGCAGGTCGTTCGCCCTAATCAGCTGGCCTCCTATTTGAGGCCACGCTGCCCTTTGTTCTGTAACGCCTGCGAGGCTGGGAACTGGTGGTCTGTTCACCAGACCTCGCAGGCACCCTAACAGGACCCCCCCCTCTAGGGTCTAGGTCCCAAGACCCGCGGACCGGTTCCTTCGGTACTCACGGATCAGTTCAGGGTCCAGGATGCGTCGAGCCGGTACCCATGAACGTTCCTCGGGGCCGTAACCTTCCCAATCCACCAGGTATTGGGTGCTACCCTGCACTTTCCTGCTATCCAGGAGGCGGCGAACCGTAAATGCAGGGGCACCCTGGATGATACGAGGGGCGGGAGGTTGTGGGGGGGGTAAAGCTCCCCCGCCCACGAATGGGCGGAGTTGGGAGACATGGAAGGTTGGATGCGCCTTCATCCTGGGAGGCAGCTCCAACCTATATGTCACCGGGTTTATCCGTCTAACTACCTTGAACGGACCAATGTACCTCGGTGCCAGCTTGTGAGTGGTACCTTTGACGGGGAGATCCCTCGTCGATAAGAGGACACGTTGGCCTGGTCGGAAAGTTAGAGCCGGCTGCCGCCTACGGTCAGCATTGCGCTTCATGGAGCGCTGAGAGGCCAAAAGGGCCTGTCTTGCTTTCCTCCAGGTGGCGCGGCAGCGACGGATGTGTTGCTGCACAGTCGGCACCGCAACCTCTTGTTCCTGCTCAGGAAACAGCGGAGGGGGATAGCCGAACTGTGCCTCAAATGGTGACATACCCAATGCGGCATGGTGCAGGGTATTGTGGGCAAATTCAGCCCACATCAACTTATCCGCCCAAGTGGCTGGATTTCCTGCCGTGAGGCACCGAAGCATCTTGCCCAGATCCTGAATTACCCGTTCCGATTGCCCGTTGGACTCGGGGTGATATCCCGAGGATAAGCTGGCCGTCGCGCCAAGAAGTTGGCAAAAGGCTCGCCAGCACTGGCTAATGAACTGCGGACCCCGATCCGACACAATGTCAGACGGGACCCCATGTGCTCTCACCACATGTTGCAGAACCGCCTGTGCGGTGGCCATGGCGGACGGGAGCTTGGGCATCGGAACGAAAAGGCAAGATTTAGTGAACCGGTCAACAATCACCAGTACCACCGTGAATCCCCTGGATTTAGGCAACCCCGTGACAAAATCCAGTGCCAGGTGGGACCACGGTCTTGAAGGTACTGGCAACGGGTGGAGAAGTCCACGAGGACGCTCTCTTGTGCTTTTGTTAGTTGCACAGACAGCGCAGGCACGGACAAAGTCCTTGACCTGACTCTCCATCCCCGGCCACCAAAACCTTCGGCGCAACAACACCAGGGTCTTAGAAACTCCTGGGTGAGCCGCAAATGAGGACGCGTGAGCCCATTGAAACACCTGACGACGGACTGTTGATGGTACAAACAGCCGGTCAGGTGGACCTCCACCTGGGTCGGGCTCAACCGCTTGAGCGTCCCGAACTGTCTTAAATATGCCCCACGTTACCGGGGCAGCAATTTGGCTCTGGGGGATGATAGGATCAGGCTCAGTCTCAGGTCTGGTCGGTTCCCACTGCCTGGACAAGGCATCAGGTTTGACGTTTTTCGACCCTGGTCTATAAGACAGGGTGAAACGAAACCGACCAAAAAAAAGTGACCACCGAGCCTGACGGGAATTCATCCGCTTCGCCTGTTGGATAAACGACAAATTCTTGTGGTCTGTCCAAACAAGGAAGGGATGTTTTGCCCCCTCGAGCCAATGTCGCCACTCATCAAGCGCCAGCTTGATGGCCAAAAGCTCCTTATCTCCTACCGGGTAGTTACGCTCGGCAGGAGTTAGACGGTGCGAAAAGAAAGCACATGGGTGGAGCTTCTTTTCCGGACCCACTCTCTGGGACAATACCGCCCCAACCCCGACATCAGAGGCGTCCACTTCCACTATGAAAGCTTCCTCTGGATCGGGCAACTGCAATACAGGAGCAGTTGTTAAGAGAGCCTTAAGCCTATTGAAGGCTTGTTGGGCCTGCACCGTCCATTTAAACGGACCCTTACCCGTAAGGGCCGTCAAAGGAGCGGCGACCGAACTGAAGTTCCGAATGAACCGCCTGAAAAAGTTTGCAAAACCCAGAAATCTTTGCACTAGGCGTACGGAACAAGGAGTTGGCCAGTCCTCCACAGACTTGGTTTTAGCCGGATCCATTCGGAGGGCACCCTGTGAGATTATAAACCCCAAAAAAGAAACTGATGGGGTATGGAAAACGGACTTCTCCAGCTTGACGAACAAATGATGGTCGAGCAAAAGCTGAAGAACCCGACGGACGTGCCTCACGTGTTCTTCGATGGACCGGCTAAAAATTAAGATATCGTCTAAGTAGACATAGACGTATCGGTCAAGGGCTTCTCGCAAAGCCTCATTGATAAAGCGTTGGAAAACCGCGGGGGCATTCATTAACCCAAAGGGCATCACTAGATACTCATAGTGTCCCGTGGGCGTAATGAACGCAGTCTTCCATTCATCCCCTCGCCGGATACGGATCAAGTTATACGCGCTGCGCAAATCGAGCTTCGTAAAAATTGAAGCTCGCTGAAGGGCTTCAAAAGCCGTGGCCATCAGCGGCAGCGGATAACGATCCTTAACCGTTATTGCGTTCAGACCTCGATAATCGATACAGGGGCGCAAGGTTCCATCCTTCTTACCCACAAAGAAGAATCCTGCCCCAGCTGGGGAGGACGATGGTCGGATGAACCCCTGATCGAGTGCCTCCTTGACATACTCCTCCATGGCGATCCTCTCCGGTCCCGACAGGGAGAAGAGGCGCCCCCTAGGAGGAGAAGTGCCAGGAAGCAAGTTGATCGCACAATCAAAAGGTCTGTGTGGGGGCAAGTCTCGCGCCCGGGACTTGCTAAACACCTCTTGTAGGTCATGGTACACGGGGGGTACCCGGGCCAAATCAGGGGTCATCGCATCGAGCGATGGTGGCGCCGATGACATGCTTGCTGGCAGCAGGCATGCATCTTGGCACCGAGTTCCCCAGGCAAAGATTGACCCGGTTTGCCAGTCAATTTGGGGATTGTGTCTCTTCAACCACGAGTGCCCCAGTACCACTTGGAGTTGTGGAACTTGGGTCACTAAAAATGTGATCCGCTCCTCATGACTCCCCAAACGCATCGTGAGAGGAGACGTTTGATGCGTGATTGGACTTCCGGCCACCGCCCGGTCGTCCACGGCGTGAACCGTTATGGGGACTCGTAATGGTTGAAGGTCAATCCCCAACCCGTGTACCAAATGGCGATCGATGAAATTTTCCACCGCACCGGAATCGACACAGACTTGGAGGCCAGTGTTCCCAGATTCCCAGCGCAACGACGCGCATAGGAAGAGACCCTGCTCAGGGATGGTGGAACGGCTCGCCCTCGACTCCCTGCCACGAGAGCGGCCTACTCGTTTTAACCGAGATCGGGCCCTCAAGGCGGAGTCGGATGGTCGTGGGGCGACCCCCCGAGTCGATCCCAGCTGCATGGGCTCTGGGTCCTGATCTCCCGACACGGGCCGGGGCTGGCCTTGGGGCCAACAATAGGGTGGGTGAGACCCTCGCTCCCGGGTTCGTTGTCGGAGTCGGGTGTCGATAGAGGTGGCTAGGAGATAGAAGGCCTTGAGAGAAGTGGGAAGTTCTCGAGTAGCCAGCTCATCTTTAATTCTCTCTCCTAGACCACGGTGGAAAATGGCCACTAATGCCCCCTCGTCCCAACCGCACTCAGCCGCCAGCGTGCGAAACTCGATGACGTAATCGGCGACTGAGCGCCCCCCTTGGGACAGCTCGAGCAAGCGTGGGCCCGCTTCCCTCCCCCCTGTGGGATGAAAGAAAGTGTCCCTCAGAGCCTCCTTAAAAGAAGACTCCGAAGAACACTCTGAGGCGTTCTGCTCCCACAGGGCGGTAGCCCATTCCAAAGCCTTGCCGGTAAGCAAAGATATAATAAATGCCACCTTGGAACGCTCCGAAGGGAAGCGGGAGGGCTGTAGCTCGAACGTGAGGGAGCATTGTAGGAGGAAGCCTCGACATTTCTTCGCCTCCCCTGAAAAACGCTCGGGGGGCGGAATGGAGGTTTCGACTCCTACAGGAGGCGCTGGAGGGACGGAAGGGTGACTGGGGTTACTCGAACCGACTGCCGGAGTCGGCAACAGCTGGGCGATTTCAATCACTCGCTGTGTCAGCTCCGACAGCGCCAGCTCGTGTCTCCCCAGTGCGACCCCCTGGTGACGAAGGACGTCAGCCACGGGAGGAAACTCTGCTGGGTCCATCTATGGTCGCACCTTTCTGTTATGAAGAGAGAGGTCGGACCCAAAGATGCAGAGTAAAAGGTTTCTTTTTATTTAACAATAAATAATAAAATACCGTCAAAACAAAAGGGGAAAAGGAGAACAGAAAACAAATCGGGGAATCCCGATCGAGCCTCCGACGTCACTGGCAACTGAAAAAGAGAAAGAAAACACAAAGGAACAAATTGGCGGACGCGAGGCGCGAACCCGGGTCGCTCACTCGCGGACCAACCGCCTATCCAACAGCGCTACGGCGCGGCTGAAAGCACAACAGCTCCTTAGGGTTATAAGGAGTATAAAGAGAAGGGGATCTCAGGATATTAATCCGTGAGCAACACAAAGCCCCATAAAAGCGGGCTTTTTAGAGAAACCAGACCGGCACTGTCACCAGCACGGGATTGCTGGGAGGAAGCCGATTTGAAAAAGGGATAAAGAAGAGAGACGTGGATTCGAACCGGGGTTGCTCCACTGCCAGTGCTGAGCTTACACCACTCAGCCAAACCGGCGCCAATGAACCCGGGAATCTGACAGCGCCTTAACAAGACTGCGGTCGTATTAGCATTAGCCCGCTGCTAACCATGCAAGCGGGGGAAGTAGCGAAATCAAAACAAACCGCAGCGCGAGGGCTGCACGGAATCGCACCAGCTTTTCTTATTAAAGAGATCTAAGCCCTAACAATACCTCGGCCTTACGACCTACACACCCAACCACTATACAGTGCCTGGGGAACCGAACTAACCCTATGAAAGAAAAGGGCTGATGCGATGCAGCCATGGACAAAAAAGAGAACAAAAGGTGCGACACCTGCAGTGTGGCGACACCCCCTTAAATAGGAGGCTCGCACCTGCAGGTCGTTCGCCCTAATCAGCTGGCCTCCTATTTGAGGCCACGCTGCCCTTTGTTCTGTAACGCCTGCGAGGCTGGGAACTGGTGGTCTGTTCACCAGACCTCGCAGGCACCCTAACACCAAGAAGAAAAAAAATAGATTATATCTCTAATGGAACAACACATGGATATAAATTTGGTCTCAGTTTGAAGAAGAGAAGCTCAGGTAAGCAGTGGTTTGTGTTTTTTAGATAACTTATAAACAAAATAGGCTAAAATACGAGCAGTGGCCTGCCATTGTACTTTAAGTTTACATTATATCGTATATCGCCACTTCTCAAAAGCATATCAAGATTTGACTTTTTTAGTCATATCGCACAGCCCTAAGTATAAGCATATTATAAGTATTTGAAAAAAGAGATAAAAGTTCTACACATACTAGATGTATGCTGGCTTCTACTTGACCAGTCCTTGTGACTCTGACCATACCTGTAATAGACATCTTACAAGCTGGGGCAACCGTCTGCTATTTATAAATGTTATTAAAAGTCACTTTCATCTTTGACAGTGATACATTTTAAAACGTCTACTGTTTTAAGTGGTGACAGCAAAGAGACAGCCATCATGCCCTCTCTGGCCATCACTGTCACTGTCAGTGACAGCGTATATAAATTTTTTGTGACATTGCTTGGCTGAAAAAATACAATTACAGACAAACTGGATAGCAAGGAAAAATTATGTTACAACCCATTTCGAAGGAAACACAGCAGAAAGCAAAAGTGGTAAAAAAAATCAGACTGCAGATGCCAAAAAATGATATAAAACCCACACATAATTACTGCTGTATTTAACACACACGTGCTTATAATAGTAAGGGGTGATTGTTACATGTTGTTAGCTATCTAAATAAAGTAA
Organism: Trichomycterus rosablanca; assembly: GCF_030014385.1. Classification (NCBI taxonomy): domain Eukaryota; kingdom Metazoa; phylum Chordata; class Actinopteri; order Siluriformes; family Trichomycteridae; genus Trichomycterus; species Trichomycterus rosablanca. The sequence continues at coordinate 22,399,958 of NC_085989.1, read as the reverse complement.
CAAATTAAATGTAAATCTATCATTTTATTAATTAGGATAATATTATTAATAATCTTATTTTTGGAATAAAATGTTTAATTATTTAATGTTTAAAAATTAAATCAAAGGCAATCTTGCGGCTATGCACACTGACTGCAGAGTATTCACTAGTGAGTATCATCCTTACACGCAAGATGTTTTGCCCTGTTTTTCCTGTATTTATATGGGGTTTCTTACAGTGCCTTGGTTTTTCCTTAGCTTTTAAAACCTGCATTAGGTGGATTGGATTTGACCCTGACAAAAAAAAAAAGCGGTTAATAAATTATAATTAAAGGAAAGACTTTCACTGATATAACAATTGTCATTTTTAGGACATGAGTGTGAGATTCTACTTTCATTTAACCATATAATCATTAGTAAGAAGACAGTCCCAAACTGCCAGATAGTCTTATTTTTATCTACACTGATCAGGCAAAACATTATAACCACCTTCCTTATATTGTATTGGTCCCCCTTTTATTGCCAAACCAGCCCTGATCCGTCGAGGCATGGACTCCTCTAGACCCCTGAAGGTGTGCTGTGGTATCTGGCACCAAGATGTTTGCAGCAGATCCTTTAACTCCTGTAAGTTGCGAGGTGGGGCCTCCATGGATCAGACTTGTTTGTCCAGCACATCCCACAGATGCTCGATTGGATTAAGATCTGGGGAATTTGGAGGCCAAGTCAACTCCTCAAGCTCGTTGTTGTGCTCCTCAAACCATTCCTGAACCATTTTTGCTTTGTGGCAAGAAAGAGGCCACAGCCATCAGGGAATACTGTTTCCATGAAAGGTTGCACATGGTCGGCAACAATGCTTATGTAGGTGGTACGTGTCAAAGTAACCCAAGGTTTCCCAGCAGAACATTGCCCAAAGCATCACACTGCCTCTGCCGGCTTTCCTTATTCTCATAGTTCATACTGGCGTCATGTGTTCCCCAGGCCTCTAACACATCAACTTTGAGGACAAATGTTCACTTGCTGCCTAATATATCCCACCCCCTAACAGGTGCCGTGATGAAGAGATACTCAGTGTTATTCACTTCACCTGTCAGTGCTCATAATGTTATGCCTGGTCGGTGTATATGCTACCTGCTTTTGTTTAACATCATGACCTCTGTGAATCTGTCCTCTGAACTATGAAGTTAGTGGTCATAACACCTTTAAGCAGAAATGACTGCACTGTCATTTAATACTTTAATACTGTCTTTCACATTGCTGTGAGGATAATTTAGCCCACTATTCTACACAAAAAAATGACTGGGTTCAATTCAGGACTAGGAGACTTGATTTATCATTGTTCTACTATATAATCCATTAAAGCCCTGGCTTTAGCACCTGGTCAGGACATAAAGCAAAGTAGCCTCACAACACTACCACCACCACCTCTATCAAATGTTGTGTTTGCTTTATGTCTGACATAACTGTCCATGAAACATTATTACAAAGGTTTAGAAAACAATTATATCAGACAAGAACTGATGTTTCTCCTCTGGGTTACGGTGAGCGCGATGCACTATCACAGCCGAGACAGGCCATCTCTAGTCCTTTCTCAGACATTGCCAATCATGTCTCTATGTAGACACCCAATCAGCCAATGGCAGCGTTGGGGATTCAAACCCTGGATTCCTGTGTTAATGGTCTACTGTCATTAATAGCTGCACCATATGAGTGGCTTAAATAAAATTGTGTTTTTACTTCATTCATTCATTTATTGTCTGTTTTACCACCACTTTATTCTATTTAAGGTCACAGTAGGTCTGATTTACTGAGCGCGAGGCAGGAAACACCCTGGACAGGTTGCCAGTCCATCACAGACCAACCACACATTCACACACACTCATACAATTAACCTGATGGCATGTCTTTAGACCGTGGGAGGAAACCGAAGCACCTGGAGGAAACATACAAACTCCACACAAAAGGGACCCAGACCGCTCCACCTGGGAATCCAACCCAGGACCTTCTTGCTGTAAGGCGACAGTGCTACCCACCAGATTATATTTAGTTTAATGATGTGAATCATTCAGTGTGTCAAATGCGCAATAACAGAGGTAATCAAAAGGAGGGCTGTAACTCCTTTACAGCACCTCTGATTATTCAGTGTATATTTCATTAAATCTGCAGTTAATATTTTAATCTGCTGAATGACAGAAGATTCACCTTTGATAAGTCAGGCCTAGAAAATTACTCCTCTGTCATCTTTTGACCGCTGTCTGATGGCCTGTGTATGCGGTAATGCCTTTTGGCCTGCAGTATTGGAGGGAATGTTGACATGCAGTTATTCATCTAAATGGCTCTATTCTTATGGCACTTTATTTACAGTCAGACACACACACACACACACACACACACACACACACACACACACACACACACACTCCAAAAAGCAGTTTCCCATTCATGGCTTTCAGGCTAGTGGGTGTGATAATCCTATAGCCAAAAAGGCCATCATTTATTTGGGGTGGGTTGTAAACGGGAACACTTGGAGGCACATGACTGGCACACTATCACTGTAAATGATTATGTTTATAGCTCGGCACACAACCATCACAAGATTAGCAGCTGCTTTTAACATAAGGGTAATTCTTTTGCTGCGAGGGAACTTCACTTAGCATGTCTGACTGATGCAGCCTCTCGCTGCTGACTGGTGGTTCTTAAAAGGCTCCACTAAAGCTTCTGTAGAAGCCAATGAGTGTGCCGAATGCAGACGGTGGCTAAACAGCCCGAAATGGGTACAGGCATCAAAGACATCTTATAAAAATGATTAAAAAAATTGGTGAGGTAGAGGAGAAGGGAAGGACAAAGTCACAAAAGCTAGGCCTAATATTGCTTTCTCCTCTGGCTTTTTTGATCTGCAACAGGAGCTAAAAGCACCAGTGGGGTAATTATTACTATCATGAAAATTTCATGCACTCGAAAGGGGAAGTCAAGGTGAAATTACTTTCTTGAAATGAGAGTGACTTTCAAAACCCAACTCCACACACATTGGCATTCATCTCTGGACATTTCCCACCTTTTAACCATTCTCTGTGTGTGCATATCACCAAAAGCAAGGGGAAAAAGTGCAGAAGGTGGCTGTAAGCACACTGCAGTGGGCTTTGAAAAAGAGCCGTGCTTCATTTGGACTGCAGCACAATGATTGCTCAGCATGGAGGGCTGATACGAATCAGCCAAAGCAGAGCAGACAGCCCCTGCTGACGATTCGCACCACCGCTTATTTCATGCTACATTAACAGACCAAAGGGCCACTTTCGGTTCCAAGGTCCAGGCAAAACTGATGAGTAGTGGAAGTAAAAAAAGCTGTCCATAAAATCATCAGAGAGCATTTTTCTCTCCTGTCTTTACATCGTTTCACAGATGTTTAGTTCTGGTTGGGACCAGGAAACTCTGGTTTTGCTCTCTGCCAAAATCTGCACTCATAGTATGTTTACTATACACTGATCAGCCATAACATTAAAACCACCTCCTTGTTTTCCTTGTTTCTACACTCACTGTCCATTTTATCAGCTCCACTTACCATATAGAAGCACTTTGAAGTTCTACAATTACTGACTGCAGTCCATCTATTTCTCTACATACATTTATAGCCTGCTTTCACCCTGTTCTTCAATGGTCAGGAACCCCACAGGACCACCACAGAGCAGGTATTATTTTGGGTGGTGGACCATTCTCAGCCTTGCAGTGACACTGACATGGTGGTGGTGTGTTAGTGTGTGTTGTGCTGGTATGAGTGGATCAGACACAGCAGCGCTGCTGGAGTTTCTAAATACCATGTCCACTCACTTTCCACTCTATTAGACACTCCTACCTAGTTGGTCCACCTTGTAGATGTAAAGTCAGAGACGATCGCTCATCTATTGCTGCTGTCTGAGTTAGTCATCTTCTAGACCTTCATCAGTGCTCACAGGATGCTGCCCACAGGGCGCTGTTGGCTGGATATTATCTTTGGTTGGTGGACTATTCTCAGTCCAGCAGTGACAGTGTGGTGTTTAAAAACTCCAGCAGCGCTGCTGTGTCTTAACCACTCATACCAGCACAACACACACTAACACACCACCACCATGTCAGTGTCACTGCAGTGCTGAGAATGACCCACAACCCAAATAATACCTACGCTGTAGTGGTCCTGGGAGGCTAACAAAGCATGCAGAGAAACAGATGGACAGCAGTCAGTAATTGTAGAACTACAAAGGTATTGTGGTAAAGGAATGTTAACAAACTACCCTGCATTCGTGGTTAGAAGAATGCAGTCGTCTATAACACTTGCTTTGCCAAACTGTTGTGATCCATTGTTTTCAACAGATACTTTGCTAGAATAATGGGTTATAATACAATAAACATGACCATGTAGAAACAATCTTTATCTATAATTGCATAAATACGATTTATAATGTGTAAGACAACAGCCTGTACACAGTCACATGATAGCCGCACAAGATAAAATCACACAGATACAAAATGTGATTTAAATGGCATGGCATGCAATGGTTGCTGGTGCCAGACGAGCTGATTTAAACATATCAGGAACTATTCATCTCATGGGATTATACCACACAACAGTCTCTAAAGTTTATACAGCATAGTGCAACACCCCCATCCAAAAAACTATGGCAAGGGGCAGTTCTGCTGGTTAAAACAGCTTGTCAGTGAGAGAGGTCAGAATGAAATAGTGAATAGTGCTTCCATAGTGAACATTACTTTACTCTAGTTTAAGTAGACAACAGTCCAATAATACAAATCTGCTAAAACTCTGTTAAAACCAAAGGGTTTTTTATGCAAGAAATAAATAAGAGCAGTAAGTACATGTCAGCTTAAGTGCTTAATAAAGAGGTGGGTTTTTAATCGTCTTTTGAAGACAGCGAGAGACTCAGATGTTCGAACAGACGGGGAAGTTTGTTTCACCACTTGGCTGCCAGTACAGAGAAAAGCCTTGATGCTCGTCTCCCTCAAGTTCTGGGTGAAGGATCAAGTCGAGCGGGACTAGTGGCTTGGAGGTTGCGTGATACAGAGCGGGATTTTATTAGACCTCAAAGGTAACTTGGGGCTGGTCCATTTTTGGCTTTGTAGGCTATGGTGGACATAGGTTTACCAGAACTGGTGCTTTTTTAAATGCACTGGGCCCCTAATACCAATCACTGTTTGAATGCCACAGTCTATCTAAGTATTGTTGCTGACCTCATTTATTTATCATGACTCCTCCCAGCATGACAATGCACCATGTCACAAAGCACCATTTCAAATAGGTTCCACACGTATGATGATGGGTTTGATGTACTTCAGTGGCCTCCCCAGTCACCCGATGAAATATTATTAGAGCATTTTTTGGATGCAGTACCCCTGGAGATTCGCAATATGAACATATTGTTTATGATGCAATCATGTTAACATAGATCAAAACCAACCTCTAGACCACGTGTCTGACCCACGTGTCCGACTCGCCACGTCATTTTATGTGGCCCGCGAGAGCTCAAAAGACGTATGACTGTAAAATGGTACATAAACTGCATCTCCCACAATGCATGACATTCCACATCAGCGTTTAACTGAGACGGTTTTCCAACAAGTGATGCTGAGAAATCTTTACAAATAATCCCAAAATGTACAAGAAGAGAAGATTGAAGCAGAAGGAAGGGAATTTAATTAAAGATGGGAAAGTGAATACAAGATTGTGCTTTAAAAATAGAAACCAGTACATCTCTTGTGTTATGAGGCTGTGTCTGTGGTAAAGGAGTACAATATAAATGTAGATATACATTATAAATATACAGTATAAATTTGGCATTTTGACACCAAACACAGAATTTAGACTCCGGGAAAAACAACAAATTGTCCAAGACTTAAAAGGCAGACTGCAATCACAGCAGGATACGTTACACTCGGCCCTTCGAGGGCCACCATAATGCGGATGTGGCCCTCAGTGAAAATTAGTTTGACACCCCTGATCTAGACTCTTTCTATCAACTTGCAGAATGAACAGGATTAGTATGATGTTCCAAATAAAGTGACTGAAGTGAATGTATATAAAATGTTTAATATATATTAACAAAATTAGTTTTTAATTTTTTGTGACTGCCTTATTCTAAAGGTCACAGAGGTCATGTTGCTACATGACAACAGTGGGTGAAAACTGTTCATTTTCGCACTTTTTTTTAAACGTAATTTATTAATTAATTAGATGTAAATTGCCAACTCCAATCTGGGAAAAATATCCAACCCTGGATCAGATGAAAAAGAACCCAATTTTATATGATGAACAGAGATTTGGCAGAAAAAAAATTATTCCATATTTGCATATGTATTAGAGAGAATAGTGTTTGTATGTTGCCAAGAACCTGTGAACTATGTGTGCAGCAGTTTTATAGAAGACTCACAAGGGTTTTCATGCAGAATGTATACTATTAAAACCAGACGCAAAGAGCTTAGTACATCTAGCCCTTTGTTTTGCAGCACATCGTGACGGAAGGGATATTGATATAGTGATTAGAAGGGTTTAAATACTACATCTACATTCAGAACACAGGGATTTGCATCACCTGGGTAGCTAACACTTGGAATTAAAACACAGAATTAAATATGTGATGCCTCAAGAGCATATTACCATCGCGTCTGCCGAGCACATTTCCCATCTAAATGAGCTACATTATTTTAGCACCAATGTTATTCTGAAAATGAAAGTCAGAGTACATTTCAGCAAAAAGGTCAATGTAATACATAAACGGTTCTCAGCCGGTTCTCAGTCCTTCCTGACTTATCAGGTGCTGAAGATCAAAATAATGAACTATAAACACAATATGAATGTCCATTATTGTCATTAAGAAATGGTCTCAATCTCCTTTTTGGAGATTTTGGAATAATGAGGTGTATATTGATGTATTTTCTAGTGATGAAATCAATCAAGATGGTGTTAGTTCCGCTTTATGAACCACTTCACCTTCATCTGAGGTGTCAAAAGGATAAACAAAATGCAAATTATAAGTATCAGCAACAATTTGAGATATATTCCATCAGAAAAATACAACTTGAAAAAACTAAAGTCTTCTCAGACACTGGGGCAATGCCATGAAATTAACTGGTATACAGTGGGGCCAAAAAGTATTTAGTCAGTCACTGATTGTGCAAGTTCTCCTACTTAGAAAGATGAGAGAGGTCTGTAATTTTCATCATAGGTACACTTCAACTATGAGAGACAAAATGAGGAAAAAAAAATCCAGGAAATCACATTGTAGAAAGTAAGTATTTGGTCAATAACAAAAGTTCAACTCAATACTTTGTAACATGACCTTTGTTGGCAATGACAGAGGTGAAACGTTTCCTGTAAGTCTTCACCAGGTTTGCACACACTGTAGCTGGTATTTTGGCCCATTCCTCCATGCAGATCTCCTCTAGAGCAGTGATGTTTTGGGGCTGTCGCTGGGCAACATGGACTCCACAAATTTTCTATGGGGTTGAGGCCTGGAGACTGGCTAGGCCACTCCAGGACCTTGAAATGCTTTTTACGGAGCCACTCCTTCGTTGCCTGAGAGGTGTGTTTGGGATCATTGTCATGCTGGAAGACCCACCCAGTTCCATCTTCAATGCTCTCACTGATGGAAGGAGGTTTTGGCTTAAAATCTCACGATACATGGCCCCGTTCATTCTTCCCTTAACCCGGATCAGTCGTCCTGTCCCCTTTGCAGAAAAACAGCCCCAAAGCATGATGTTTCCACCACCATGCTTCACAGTAGGTATGGTGTTCTTGGGTTTTTCTTCTTCCTCCAAACACGACGAGTCGAGCTTTTACCAAAAAGTTCCATTTTGGTTTCATCTGATCACATTATATTCTCCCAATCCTCTTCTGGATCATCCATATGCTCTCTGGCAAACTTCAGACGGGCTTGGACATGTACTGGCTTAAGCAGGGGGACACGCCTGGCACTGCAGGATTTGAGTCCCTCTCGGCGTAGTGTGTTTACTGATGGTAGCCTTTGTTACTTTGGTCCCAGCTCTCTGCAGGTCATTCATCAGGTCCCTCCGTGTAGTTCTGGGATTTTTGCTCACCGTTCTCATGATCATTTTGACCCCACGGGATGAGATCTTGACCCCAAGGGAGATTATCAATGGTCTTGTATGTCTTCCATTTTCTTACAATTGCTCCCACAGTTGATTTATTCACACCAACCTGCTTGCCTATTGTAGATTCACTCTTCCCAGCCTGGTGCAGGTCTACAATTTTCTTCCTGGTGTCCTTCGACAGCTCTTTGGTCTTGGCCATGGTTGAGTTTGGAGTCTGACTGTTTGAGGCTGTGGACAGGTGTCTTTTATACAGATAACGAGGTCAAACAGGTGCCATTAATACAGGTAACGAGTGGAGGACAGAAGAGCTTCTTAAAGAAGAAGTTATAGGTCTGTGAGAGCCAGAAATCTTGCTTGTTTGTGGGTGACCAAATACTTATTTTCCACCATAATTTACAAATAAATTCTTTAAAAATCCTACAATGTGATTTCCTGGATTTTTTTTTCTCATTTTGTCTCTCATAGTTGAAGTGAACCTATGATGAAAATTACAGACCTCTCTCATCTTTCTAAGTAGGAGAACCTGCACAATCAGTGGCTGACTAAATACTTTTTCACCCCACTGTATGTGGTGAGGCATATGTGGTTATTTATCTTCCAAAGATAAATTTATTTATAAATTTATTTATCCCAAACATGGTCATAATAAGAGTACCAAAAACAGTTGGTGCACAGGTTAAGAGAGACATTATAGATGTCTTTCTAAAGATGGGAGGAAACTGGCCTAATTTTTTTGCAACATGCCAAATATCACACAAACTCAAACACTGACTGAAGCCAGTGATCAAACCCATGACCCCAAAGCTCTAGGTCTGCATTAAGACCGGCAGCAATGAGACACGATAAAGCAACTGGCTAACATTTATTTTCAACTGGGATCTGGCGATAACCGGTGACAGGAAGTGTCACAAACATTGATGACGTGAAGTGGGCGAGTTTTTGACGTGAAAAATTGCACCATGTCACAAAGCACCATCTCAAATTGGTTCCATGCGTATGGCAATGGGTTTAATGTACTTCAGTGACCTCCCTAGTCATCTTATGAAATTTTATTAGAACATCTTTGGGATGCAGTACCACTGAAAATTTGCAGAATGTTTCAATCTGGCGATTTCCGGCAACAGAAGCTGCCACAAACACTGATGACATGAAGTGGGCGGAGTCTTTGACGTGAAAAATTGAGGAAAGTTCAACTATATGCAAATTAGGAGCAAAGCAATGTGGCAATTACCAACAGAAATTAAGTATTGAGCAGAGTGTTACATGCATTATCTCCAACACCGTGAAACAGTGCACTCTGGTTTTGGTTCCTAGGTAATACAGTGGTACCTTGAAACTCAACGTCAGTTGGTTCTGGGAGTTGTGTTAAGTTTAAAATGCATTGAGTTTCAAGGTATTTTTTTCCCATAAGGATGTATGGGAAACCTGTTACATGTCCATTGTCCCATGGAACAGCATATATTTCATTATATGAATATTATATTATTTATATTAATAATAATATTATTATAATATATTCCATTACCAACAATTTATTCCTGTGGCAAATGTTGTTTACAATCACCATATTAATTCACCCTTACCCCATTTTTCACATCAGTCTGTGCAAAAGCAAACTGAATCACTGAGTAAAAACAAGTCAGAAACGATTTTTTTCAAACGAATTATTCATTGGAATCGAATCAGGGAGCTGATATCTATGGTACAGATTAATTAGCTTTGCTCACTCTATTTCATTATGGTGTCATGTGTATGTTTGAGAAATTCAGTCATGGTTCGGGCCTTGATAAACAGATTTTGAGCAGAATTTGTTCTCTAAAGAATTTGTTCCTCTAATCCTAAGCAAGGTATGCTAATTGATTTTGGATTTCTCCAATGTTCGTCATTTAGATAAGCTGGCAGTGAAAAACTCTCTCTTTATTGGTTGTAGAGGTATAAGTGACAGCTAGGTTAATGAATTACCAGTTTCATCTTTTAACCGCGAAAGCCGAGAGAATAAATTATCCGACTAAGGCAGTTTTCGTTAGTTAGGAGGACAAACAAAGTTGGATATGGATTTATATATTCTGACAATATTCTGGAAACATACAAGATGGCCTCCAAAAAACAACAAAAAAACAAGTGGATTAAATCCATAATGGAACAACATATGGATATAGATTTGGTCTCAGTTTGAAGAAGAGAAGCTCAGGTAAGCAGTGGTTATGATTTTATGCTGCTGTGTGGTTGATCTGGGTGGCGGTGCTGCTGTTTACAGTGCACTTTCATTCTGTAATGATAGCAAAGCATTATGAAATATTGAACTTTTCTGGATTTTTTTTAATGCTCATTTATTTGAAGTAAAACGAACATGCTGAATGTGAACAGAATGACAGTCACACACACTTTGAGTTTAAGGTAAAAGTCGAGTTTAAAGGTACATATTTCTCAATGAAGGGCATCAAGTTTTAAAGATTTAAAGTTTAGGGGGCATCTTTGCACTTGGAATCTACAAGTGCTATTACTATATAACTGAATATGCAGTATAGGCCCGTAATTAACCTACATAGTCTTTATTTATTTCTAAACAGATTTTTTTAAATAATTCAAGCACTGACAAGCTCAAAACATAGGAATTAACAGTTCTTAATGGTTGTATACAGTAACACGCAGTGTTATTGCATGTTTATATTAATCTGACAGTCAACACGGACTGCTACTTTTATTTAACCACAGTGAAAAATAAAATGCACCATAATTCATTTAAATGACATGCATTTTGCCTCACTTACATTATTTTCCTACATAGCCTGTGCAATAAAGAAAGCTAACAGCTCTATTTTTCAGTGAATAGATTATAGATTATGTTTTATTGTTTTATACTGTATGCCCACTGGTGTATTTGATATGGAAGCTCTAAGGGAATATGCTTTCTAGTCAGAATTCCACTTTATTAATCAATAAATAATTATTTTATTATTTTTGTCCAACAAAGAGTCGCCCCAAGCACTTTTTTAGAAACATGTGTCTAGTAAGTCATTCATTTATACATTAATTGATTATTGAATAATTTACAGTGGACCCTTGACTTACAAATTTAATTGGTTCCGAAGGGCTGGTCATGAGTCAAAATGTCGTTAGTTAAACCTATTTTTCCCATAAGAAATTATGTAAATAGAATTAATCCGTGCCAGACCTCCCAAACCACCCCCTCACCTAACCTTTCTAATGTCTTAAATGGTCTTTTTTGTTATAAATACAAGTATATTTTCCCTTAATCTTAAATTATAGAATAGATAATACTACAATAAATAATAATAAACAACAATACACAGTAGTACTGTACATAAAAAACACACATTCAGAACAGTACGTGTGCTGTACTATACACCATAATACATTTCCTTTTTTTTTTATAAAATGTATCTACCAGAAACAACAATAACTCTTATATTTCTCTATTAGCTCATTCTTTATTTCAATAGTGTTGTATTTTGTAGGTGTAATTGCACGAAAGAAGAAGAATACTTTATTTAGCGATTTTCTTCTTCTCTCTCACTCACTGTCCCCGCTGTCTGATGTCTGATACACAGTGACAGCTACTGGCAGGAGTAATGATACAACAACAAATGTAATAGATTTGTTCATTTTCTCACCACTAGGCTTTCTCTGCACCTTTTTTTGGGCCATTTTAATATTGAATTTTACAAAATATAATGAAAACACCAAAAATAAAACGAATGTTCGCTCACAGTATATATATATATATATATATATATATATATATATATATACTGTATATATACTGTATATATATATATATATATATATATATATATAGAGAGAGAGAGAGAGAGAGAGAGAGAGAGAGAGAGAGAGAGAGAGAGAGAGAGAGAGAACTTGTTCGTGACGTCACGTGTTTCACGAATTTCGGTTTGTAATTCGAAATTTGTTTGTACGTTAAGTTGAAACAGATCGTTCGTAACCCAAAATGTTTGTATGGTAAACCGTTCGTAACTCAAGGGTCTACTGTACACCTACCTCATAGATGGACTTTGTGGGTATGCCTGCACCCTTATTGACCCCCCACTGACAAGATCTGTGTAGTGGACAATTCTCAGCACTACAACGGCGCAAACATGATGATAACTTGGCATTGGGTGCTAATCTGGTGTTGGTGTATAAGGTACAGCAGTGTTATTGGGATTGTTTAAACTCATTGGTCTTTATGTTTGAAACACATACCCTGTTAGAACGTGTTGTGGGTGTACTGTTACAGACTAGAGCTTTCATTTTTTATCCACAATCAGTGGGACCTTTCTGATCACATGATGCTGTCAGGTATGTATATTTGGTTGGGGCACTGTTCTCCTCCCAGCATTGCTACTGAGGTGTTTAAAAATGCCAAAACACGTATACACCTGCTACACTTACACAAGTACGACACATTATTAGGACAGTTGTAGCATAATGTACTGCACTAGTATTCGAAATGTCGCTGGTTCAAGCCCCACCACTGCCAGGTTGCCACTGTTGAAACCCTTAACACTCAATTGCTCAGACTGTATACTGTCACAGTACTGTAAGTCACTTAGAATAAGAGTGTCTGCTAAATGCCGAAAATATAAATGTAATTATTACATCATAACCATGTTAGTGTCACTAAAGTGATGAGAATGGTCCGCCACTCAAATATCATCTGTTCAGTAGAGGCCTTATGAAGGTCAGTTTTTATTTATAAATGGAATACAGTTGGGTAACAAAGTGTGCAAAGCAACAGATGGGCTTTAGTCAGTTTTTGTATACCCATAAAGTCTGTTCATCTGTTCCTCTTATTAAATAATCAATGAATGTCAGTACCAGAGAGGTGTACCTTATTAAGTGCTCTGTGTGTGTACGTCATATAAAATATACATTATGGGGCAGTGACATACAATATTTTCAGGGCAGTGGTAGCTCCTGACACTACCACCCACTCGCAATTGAGTCAACGAGCAAGGCCATTAAGCATCTCTGATTTAGGAGTGCTGTAGCTTGGGTTGAGATTGACCTGACCCCAATTACCAAACAAACTGGTACCATAGACATTAATCCTTACGCCATTCTGAGGATAAACCAAGAACACACACACACCAAAATTATTATGCATACTAATATAGTTAGCCATTAGTGTGGATTAATTTTTGTTTAGTTTTTTCTGTCCCACAGTTATGTAACATGCCTATTAGCTTACAATACTTTACAGAGGTTCCCTCTCCAGCACACCTTAGGTAACCTAAGGTGTTTTTCCTTAGGTAACCCTAGGTAACCTTAAGTGTTTTTCAATCATTGTTATCTAATGATAACAATGATTGAAATATGGACATTTAGCAGACGCCTTTATTCAAAGCAACTTACATTACAGTTACAGTATACAGTCTGAGCAATTAAAGGTTAGGGGCTCAAGAACCCAACAGCAGCAACCTTGCAGTGGTGGGGATGAACCTGCCACCTTTTGATTACTAGTCCAGTACTTTAACCACTAGGCTATGGCTTGCCCAATCAAACAGTAATCTAGTTAGAATTATAAATACTATATAACTAGTACTGTAATTTATATGGGTGGGACAGTGTGGAGTGCTCCCCCAGTCCTCATGGGTTTCCTCCCAGTGCTCCGCTTTCCCCCACAGTCCAAAGACATGCAGTCAGGTTAATTGGAGACACAAATTGCCCTAGCTCTGTGTGTATGTGTGTGAATAATAGAGAGCAGTGTGTGACCCTTGTGAACCTGCCTTACATAAGTGAAAAGAAGCAGTTGGCAGAACCCAACGCACCTGGCCTTCCTCGGTTAGGGTTCTGGTCTGCAGCAGTAAAAGAAAAAATACAATGGGTAATGGGATACAAACAGATTGGGAGGAAAAAGAAAAATGCATCTATAGAACAGAAGTAAATACATTTATTAATAAGCTGACAGTATTTTATAATTTAAACCATTGTTACATTCTCTATTTAAAAACATTAGAAGAAACCAGAAGAAAAGGAGCATCACTGCATCAGTTCCATATACTTTGCGGTTCTGTGAAGGACATTCGTCTCCATTGCTGTGCAGCAGCATTTGATTGCAAAGCCTAAATATTATATGAGACTCATAAAGAGATTTGCATTGCCACATGTTGCTCCATGTGGATATTGATTTTGCACCGTGAATCCTCCCACAGAGATAAACTTTGATCCAGCAAGGCCAGTTAATTCAATTACCGTGCGGTTCAATTGCTTATGAAGTACACACCAATTTCTAAAGATCTTTTTGTGGATTCTGCCTAGCTGCAAAGTTTAAACGGATAAGCTGATTGCTTTGCTTCTGACTGAACCACAGAACAATTAAGAATATGACATCACATCCAGAATAATGCTAATGGGTTTGGTCCAGGTTATTATTGCTCTATATTACTTATGCTCTGGGTATTGGAGCCTGGAGGCCGGTGGGTTCAAACATAGGGTCAGAGATCCAGCACTGAATAGGAGTATTGCCAAAATCCCACAATAAAAAAAAACACAATGCCACATCAGCACTCTAGAACTAAACCTGTCACAGACTAAAAATTCCAAATTTTGTTAAGTACTGTCTTTTTTTCTTTCTAACCATTACTATAAAGTCAAATGAAGGGGATAGTCTTGTGGTAACTACGTAAGCTTAAATTCTAAGCAGAATATGTGGTGTAAGTCAGATACACTGATCAGCAATAACATTAAAACCACCTCCTTGTTTCTACACTCACTGTCCATTTATTACTTACCATATAGAAGAACTTTGTAAATTTACAATTACTGACTGTAGTCCATCTGTTTCTCTACATACTTTGTTAGCCCCCTTTCATGCTGTTCTTCAATGGTCAGGACCCCCACAGGACCACTACAGAGCAGGTATTATTTGGGTGGTGGATCATTCTCAGCACTGCAGTGACACTGACATGGTGGTGGTGTGTTAGTGTGTGTTGTGCTGCTTTAAGTGGATAAGACACAGCAATGCTGATGGAGTTTTTAAACACCTCACTGTCACTGCTGGACTGAGAATAGTCCACCAACCTAAAATATCTCTAGACAACAGCTCCCTGTGGGCAGCATCCTGTAACCACTGATGAAGGGCTAGAAGATGACCAACTCAAACAGCAGCAATAGATGAGCGATCGTCTCTGACTTTACATCTACAAGGTGAACCAACTAGGTAGGAGTGTCTAATAGAGTGGACAGTGAGTGGACACGGTATTTAAAAACTCCAGCAGCGCTGGACACACCACCACCATGTCAGTGTCACTGCAGTGCTGAGAATGATCCACCACCCAAACAATACCTGCTCTGTGGTGGTCCTGTGGGGGTCCTGACCATTAAAGAACAGGGTGAAAGCAGACTAAAAAGCATGCAGAGAAACAGATGGACTACAGTTAGTAATTGTAGAACTACAAAGTGCTTCTATATGGTAAGTAAAGCTGATAAAATGGACAGTGAGTGTAAAAACAAGGAGGTGGTTGTAATTTTATGGCTGATCAGTGTATGTTATATTTATCATCTGGCAGAGCAGACTGGCCAAAGTAAACAGTTTTCTGTTCAGGCTTTAAAGAGAAGTATTAAATTTCCCAGACAAATCCAATGTTTTAGCCATTATTTGTGTAAAAAATGGGAGAGGGGGGGGGGGGGGTTAAAGGGGTTTCAATGCACTGTATGTGTAATCTTGCTGGAGGTAGAATGTTCATTTTATGGAGGTGTTTTTCATACTGATGCAATATTGTGTCAAAGCGCTGACAGGAAAGCTCAATTACAATGCTGGAGAAATGCCAGGAAACTGGATGCCTATGTATAAGGCGGGGCTGTGGCTTACTGAAGCACTGTTCCATACCCTCCTTCACTGTGGCAAAATTAAAGAGCTTCTAATTCTAGCTCAGGATAACTCTCATTCACACAAACACACATATCAGTACAGTACAGTCTTCTGCTTATTATCTGTAAATTCAAAGCTTGACTGAGATGTTTAGAGGTGCAAGAAACTCTAAACATCAAGAGAATGACATTCAGCAGATCATTAATATCCCGTGTCATGTCTTCTGATAAAAAAGAACGCTGTTTTCCTACAAGCCCATGCTTTCTTCATAGGCCAGAACCAGGGGTGAGTCATTAGGTATGGCTGTCTAGCGTACAGGTCTGTGATTTGGGAGCCTGGATGAGAAAGACACTCAAGCGATAATAAGGAAGAGGATCAAGCATGCCTGTCTATGCCTGGGCAGGCTGCTAATTAGAAAAAGGCAATGAAGAACTACCACAGTTAGATTGAGGAACAGCCGGGAAGAGGCATTAATTGCACTTCTCCTTCTCTGACAAATAAAGCGCACACACATCCACACAGCTTGGTGTCCGTATCATTGGCTGACATGGTCTCTTTGAAACCAAAGGTTGGTTTCCCATAGCATTTTCAATCAGATGTCTATGGCCGAATGTAATTGACCTGCTGGGGAGAATGAAAATGTGTTGTCTGTTACTGCACTGCCTGGTTTTATCACTTATAACACAAAACTATACTATACTGTCTGTTATTTTGCGATGCAACTATGAATTAGAATGATTGCAATACACTACAGTGCCTTGCAAAAGTATTCAGCCCCCTTGAACTTTTCAACCTTTTGCCACATTTCAGGCTTCAAACATAACGATATGAAATTTTAATTTTTTGTGAAGAATCAACAACAAGTGGGACACAATCGTGAAGTGGAACGAAATTTATTGGATATTTTAAACTTTTTTTAGAAATAAAAAACTAAAAAGTGGGGCGTGCAATATTATTCAGCCCCTTTACTTTCAGTGCAGCAAACTCACTCCAGAAGTTCAGTTAGGATCTCTGAATGATCCAATGTTGACCTAAATGACTGATGGTGATAAATAGAATCCACCTGTGTGTAATCAAGTCTCCGTATAAATGCACCTGCTCTGTGACAGTCTCAGAGTTCTGTTTAAAGCGCAGAGAGCATCATGAAGACCAAGGAACACACCAGGCAGGTCCGAGATACTGTTGTGGAGAAGTTTAAAGCCGGATTTGGATAAAAAAAGATTACCCAAGCTTTAAACATCTCAAGGAGCACTGTGCAAGCGATCATATTGAAATAAAAGGAGTATCAGACCACTGCAAATCTACCAAGACCCGGCCGTCCCTCTAAACTTTCAGCTCAAACAAGGAGAAGACTGATCAGAGATGCAGCCAAGAGGCCCATGATCACTCTGAATGAACTGCAGAGATCTACAGCTGATGTGGGAGACTCTGTCCATAGGACACAATCAGTCGTACACTGCACAAATCTGGCCTTTATGGAAGAGTGGCAAGAAGAAAGCCATTTCTCAAAGATATCTATAAAAAGTCACCTGGGAGACACACCAAACATGTGGAAGAAGGTGCTCTGGTCAGATGAAACCAAAATCGAACTTTTTGGCCACAATGCAAAACGTTATGTTTGGCGTAAAAGCAACACAGCTCATCACCCTGAACACACCATCCCCACTGTCAAACATGGTGGTGGCAGCATCATGGTTTGGGCCTGCTTTTCTTCAGCAGGGACAGGGAAGATGGTTAAAATTGATGGGAAGATGGATGGAGCCAAATACAGGAACATTCTGGAAGAAAACCTGTTGCAGTCTGCAAAAGACCTGAGACTGGGACGGAGATTTATCTTCCAACAAGACAATGATCCAAAACATAAAGCAAAATCTACAATGGAATGGTTCACAAATAAACGTATCCAGGTGTTAGAATGGCCAAGTCAAAGTCCAGACCTGAATCCCATCGAGAATCTGTGGAAAGAGCTGAAAACTGCTGTTCACAAACGCTCTCCATCCAACCTCACTGAGCTCGAGCTGTTTTGCAAGGAAGAATGGGCAAAAATTTCTGTCTCTCAATGTGCAAAACTGATAGAGACATACCCCAAGCGACTTGCAGCTGTAATCGCAGAAAAAGGTGGCGCTACAAAGTATTAACGCAAGGGGGCTGAATAATATTGCACGCCCCACTTTTCAGTTTTTTATTTCTAAAAAAAGTTTAAAATATCCAATAAATTTCGTTCCACTTCACGATTGTGTCCCACTTGTTGTTGATTCTTCACAAAAAATTACAATTTCATATCGTTATGTTTGAAGCCTGAAATGTGGCAAAAGGTTGAAAAGTTCAAGGGGGCTGAATACTTTTGCAAGGCACTGTATATGGGACAGTGGTAGCCTAGAGGGTAGAGCTTTGGGCTATCAACTGAAAGGTTGAGAGTTTGAATCCCAGCTCTACCATGCAGCCAATGTTGGCCTTTGAGAAAGGCCCTTAACCCTCTCTGCTCCAGGGGCGCCGTATGATGGCTGACCCTGCACTCTGACCCCAGCTTCCAAACAAGCTGGGATATGAGAAGAAAGAATTTCGTTGTACTGTACGTCTGTATATGTATATATGACAAATAAAGGAATTCTATTCTATTCTATTCTATTATATTCTATAAAAGTACAAACCACAGTTACAAAAAAGTTCTGTGGTTTGTTTATTTTCTTGAATCTTTATTTAACTGACAAAAGTAAAAAGAAAAAATGTTCTGTGTTTTCGCTGATTATTGTGTTTTTAAACACATTTAGAATTTGATGCCTGAAACACACAGAAGCTGGGTCAGGAGCAAAATAAGAGTAATAAGTTTATAGAATGTTCAAGGTACAGCTTTCCACAATAAGCAAGTGAATTGGTACAGGTGAGGGAATCATGATTGGGTATAAAAAGAGGAAGAATAAGCAAGGAATGATGGACTGTGGCACACCACTTTGTGCCAAACTTCATGAGAGAATTGTCAATCAGTTAAAAAAGAACATTTCATTGTTCACTATCTTTTGTTCATACTACTGTGATGATATTGTGATCTGGTGAGATCTCAGTCCTTGTAGGAATGTAAATGTTGAATGTGTGTGACCTTTGAGCTCTCAGATGGTATTGCATGAGAAATTGTCAAGCTACTGTGTTATATATAGCCACATGGGCTCAGGAGTACTTTAGAAAACCACTGTCATTTCACACAGTCCACCCCTGCATCAAGAAATTACATGAACTATAACACAAAGAGAAAACTATATATGTTAGCTTGTTTTTGGGGAAAATCAACATCAGCACTCTAGAACTAAACCTGTCTCAGACTGAACATTCCAAATTTTGTTAAGTACTGTTTTTTTTTTTTTTTATTATTATTTTAAAAACCAGCCCTATATTAGGTCTGTCAGTATAGCACACACTGTTTGCAGAGTCAAATGAATAGGATGGTCTTGTGGTAACTATGTAAGATAACATTTAAGCTTAACTTCTAAGCAGACTATGTGGTTATATTTTGCATCTGGCAGAGCAAACAGTAAACAGTTTTCTGTTCAGGCTTTAAAGAACAGTATAAAATTTCCCAGATAAATTAAATGTTAAATAGACGTCAAGTTCTCTGTGAAGAGACTGTTATCAGTGAAAGTTGCAAATGCCAACATTCGTTATGGTATGGGGGTCTCACAGTGCCTGTTGGTGTGATATATGCATATGCATATGTCTGAAGGTACCATTGACGCTAAGGCATATATTGGTATTTAAGAGAGACACATGCTGCCAACAGGACCAAGTCTTTTCCCGTGAGGTTCATGATTATTTCAGCAAGACAATGCCAGGTCTCATTCTGTACACACTACAACAGCATTGCAGTCCAATCCAGAGATCTGTCTCTTATTGAAAATACATGGTGCAACATGAAGAGGAGAATCAGATGACAGCAACCACGGACTGTTGAGCAGCCGAAGGCTCATATCAAGCAAGAGTAGAGAAAAATTTCACTCACTTAACTGCAACAATTAGTGTTCTAAGTTCCCAAACCATTACAAAGTATCATTAATAACAAAAGTGATGGAACACAGGGGTAAACACGCCTCTGTCCCAACTTTTTTGGAGTGTGTTGCAGGCATCAAATACTAAATGTGTTTATATTTACAAAATACATTGATCAGTTCAACCATCTGAATTTTCTGGAATGGGGTTTGTATGCAAATACCCCTCCTGTAGAGAATTCAAGTGTTTCAGTCACACACTGCTAAGATGTGTTAGCTATACAGTGTAATATAAATGATGTGCTTCCAATGTTGTGAAAACAGTTTCCCATTCCAGCACAAAGCAAGGTAAATAAAAAGACAAGTTTTGAGTTTGGTGTGAAGGAACGTCAGTGGCCTGCACAAAGCCCTGACCGCAATGACATTTCAACATCTTTGTGATAAGCAGGTATGTAGATTGCAAGCCAGGCTTTCTTGTCCAAAAAACGTGACTAAATAGGCACATACATCCATAGAAACACTTAATCTTGTGAAAAGCCTTTGCTGAAAATGGAAGCTGTTAAAGTCGCAAAGTACTGGGTCAACTTCAATTTCATATTAATGCTTTTGGAATGTGGTGTCCAACAAGCTTATGTAAATAATAATGTCCCTATTATGTCCTGTCTTTGTGTGTGTGTGTGTGTGTGTGTGTGTGTGTGTGTGTGTGTGTGTGTGTGTGTGTTTTAAACTCAAACAGACTGTTACAAGCACAACAACTTTGTTTTCCATATACTAAGTGTGGAGTCAGCATTACAATGTTAATTTTTTTTGCTATACCACGTATCTGCACTAAACAAGTTTATTATTGCTGAAAAAAAATCGCAATCACCAGAAACAACAGACTAACCACACAGTGACAGTTATAAAATTGCTACAGATCTACCATTACATGGTATTTACAGTTTTACCCTCACTGTGACAGCTCAAAATAAACCACCAATGTTGCACTTACACTCTGCTGCTGGGAATTATCTTGTAGCCGTCTCTGAACCATGTGACCTGAGGCCGGGGAAAACAGCTGACCTCTGGGGAGTTCAAGATAGCTGCCCGACCTTGGGTTACTGTCTTTTTCCGCTCACCCTCCACAAAGTCCCCCATATCTGTAAAGAAACAGAGGTTAAAAGTCATATATTTGGATAAGGTAGGAATGTTAACCAACCTACTATACATTAACAAATGGCCTAGCATATTACACACCACTGTGCTACTGTAAACTAGCATGCCAAGAGAATATTTAGCCTAGTCTTTATAACCTTTGTGTGAAAAGGCAGCTGGAATTAACATAAAAAACCAGTATAGATCCAGACCTGGATCCTAGACATCTGACTCATCACAACAGTCGAGGATCTCACCCAGGTCCCCATGTTGCACTATAATTATTAAAATACTACAACCCTTAATCAGGAACAGTATGGACAGTACTTGGGACAGTATGGAAAGTGCAAAAAAAAAAAAAGACATGGTATTCTGTACATTCTGTTTTCTTTAACTTGTATTGCATCGCAGACTGTATAAACACAAGATATTTCATGTTTTATCCTGTCAAATTTATTTCAATTGATAATGAACATCCATTCCTGTATTTGAAGCCTGCAATACGTTCCAATACAACATAGGGCAGTAAAGCATTTACCACTTTGTAATGTTGCCATTTCTTCTCACCACACTTAAAAGACATTTTAGCACTGAAGATACCAAGCAATTAAGTGTTTCAGGTGTTATTTATTGCATTAATTGTTTTAAAAGTCTTTATACATTCTCTATTGGGAACAGGTCTGGACTGTAGGCAGGCCATTCCAGTACCCGTACCCTCTTCTTCAGCAGATGATTTTGCATTGTCTTGTAGATAAATGCATGGACACAACCCCATACCATCACAGACTCTGGACTTTTGTACTTGTTGCTAATGACAGTCTGGATGGTCTTTTTCATCTTTGGTCCAGAGCACACAGTATACATTTCTTCAAAAAAATAGATCTGGAATACTGATTTGTCTAACCACAATACATGTTTCCACTGTGTGATGGTCAATCACAGATGCCCCCAAGCCCAGAGAACTTGACGATGCTTCTGGAAATTGTTAACATAAGCCTTTTTTGCACAGTAAAGTTTTAAGTGGCTCTGTATTGTAGTGCTTGACAAAGGTTTGCCAAAGTAATCCCTCACCCATGTGGTTATATCAGCTATTGATGAATGACAGTTCTTGATGCAGTGCTGCCTAAGGGATAAGAGATCACAGGTGTTCAGCTTAGGTGTGCACCCTTGCCCTTTACGCACTAAAATTTCTCTAGATTCCTTGAATGGTTTAATGATATTATGCTCTGTAGAGGGAGAAATATGCAAATCCCTTCCAATCTTTCTTTGAGGTACATTGTTTTTAAACATTTCAATCATTTTCTCATGCATTTGTTGACAAACTAAGGATCCTCTACCCATCTTTGCTTATCAAAGACTCAACCTTTCATGGATGCTGCTTTTGTTCCAAATCATGATTACGATCACCTATTGAAATCACCTGTTTGAACTCACATTATTATTTGGTTTTACTAGCCGTAAACTGCCCGTCGCAACTTTAAAAATGTCTTGCAATAAATGTATATTAACAAGTAAAATAAAAATTACCAGACAAAACAAGAAACATCTTGGGTTCATACTGTCAATGGTTAGTCCACAAAGTTGAATCAGTTCATCTGGACACAAGTTTGTTGTAGAGATACGTTTCGTCACTCATCCAAGTGACTTCTTCAGTCTGAGCTGGTGGTGAATAACCCCAACCTTATATGCAGCCGATTTGCATAACGACCGATCACCGCCCATTGCATAACAATGGAACCGGTGATCAGGTCCATATGTAATTCACAATGACCAATAATTACAATGGCCATGTGTGACTTCCACATATGATTGGGGTAAAGCTCCTATTATGGCGTTGTAAGATGGTGAGAGATGTACTCTCAGGCCCCCTCCCCGGGCCTCTTTGAGGAGGAATGCTGGTTTGAACGGGGAGATAAAAATGGTCAGTGATCAGTCGTTATGCAAATCGTCTGCATATAAGGTTGGGGTATTCACCACCAGCTCAGACTGAAGAAGTCACTTGGATGAGTGACGAAAAACATCTCTACAACAAACTTGTGTCCAGATGAACTGATTCAACTTTGTGGATTTGTGTACCTGAATTATTGAGCATGCGTCAAGAGTGTCAAAGGTAAGAAAAAAAACTCCAATTTTGTATTCGCATTTTCCATATTGTCCCAGCTTTTTTTGATTTGGAGTTTCAATTCGTTTTAGCCGAGATTAAACCCTATGGCAATCTTTAGTCTTCTGTAAAAATGTTTTGACATTCCCAGCATAAGGGAAGATTAAATATTTCACCTTGTGTTTAGCAGATTACTCTGGCTTTTCTTTACATACTGGTGTATAAGCAAAACTGCAGAGTGCTCAATCAAACAATGCCGACTTTTCATGACAGGCTGCACAAAATTGCCTACAGAACAGAATGGACATTTAAAAAAAATCATCCAAACATTGTGCCTTGAATTCTCTAACGTGGAGGTGCTACACTATCACATGCAGAAGTTTACTAACACAACACACAGGTAAATAAAATGAAGCTAAACGTATTGTTTCCTGGTTATTCTTCCATTTTTTTAAAACAAAGTTTCAGGTATAATAATAATTAATGCTGTAAATTAAAGAGTGGAATGTGGGCATTCAAATATTTTTACATGTGTGGGTTGGGTTTTGTTAACTCTTGCTTTCATATAGTAAGATTTCAAGGTAGCATTTACAGTTTTATTGTATTTCATTGAAAATGCATTGGGTTGTGTTTCTTGTGCACAACCCACTGAACCAGATCTTTCTTCTAATAAACATAACAATAAAACTTAATAAAGGAAACACAAAAAGTCTGTACAAGACATTGATATGCACATTGATATGCATTAGTGCTGTACGTCAAGCAGCATGTAGTCTGAGTTGAGTTTAAATCAGTTTACTCTTGCATATAAATCAAGTCCAAAATACACTACTAAAATCTGCTACTGAAGTCAATACTTGAAGTCCATTGATTTTGAGGGTATGGATTTAAAAAGCCTTTATAATTAAAACATTATTATTATCATTCCTGTTTCTGTGCACATCAGGAGCAACATGAAAGTTTAACTATATTTATATAGCTGTAACTATACTGCATGACCACCTTCCTAATATTGTGTTGGTCCCCCTTTTACTGGCAAAACAGCCCTGCAACTGAGATGCACTGTGTATTCTGACACCTTTCTATCAGAACCAGCATTAACTTCTTTAGCAGTTTGAGCTACAGTAGCTCGTCTGTTGGATCGGACCACACAAGCCAGCCTTCACTCCACACGTGATTCAATGAGCCTTGGCCACCCATGAACCTGTTGCTGGTTTACCACTGTTCCTTCTTTAGACCACTTTTGATAGATACTGACCACTGCAGACCGAGAACACCGGTGTGTCGTCTAGCCACCACAATTTATATATATTTATAAGTATTGACTGAAAGACAATAAATAAATAGTTGAAATGTAAAGTCTATACTATAAGTGAGAATGAAACTACTGTTGTTCATACAAACTCACATGCCACTTGTATTTCTGCTCGTCTCTGTAGCAGGGCGCCCATTCGATTTCTCACCACACACTGGTACACACCCATGTCTTCTCGCTTCAGGGAGGGTACGATGTACCTACAATAAGAAAATAGGGTAAAAAAAAGTGCAGCTTAAAATCTTTGCAGTTAAAATTAAAAGTATGTGGATGTCCTTTAAAATGATTGAGTTCTGGTGTTTTAGCCACAGCCATTATAGCAGGTGTATCCAATCAATTAATATATCCGGCATTACATGCTTTTAACTTCATGGCGACGGAGGAACTCCAGTGGCATGATCAGAGCCCTGACCCTAACCCTGCTGAAAACCTTTAGGATAAACTGGAATGTTTATTGTGCCAGGCCTTTGGGCACTAATTCTCATAGACATACTCTAACATCTTGTGGGCACCATATTAAAAACTATTGCTTTCAACACAGGATGACTTAACAAGTTCATGGTCAGATGTCCACATACTTTTGGCCATCTGGTGTATCCACCACTTCATATAGCACATTAAAAGCACAGTGCCATCTATGTCAGAACGTTTCCACGCTTCAAACACGTATTTAGAGGATCTTGGTTAAAAGGTTTACTCTCAGAGCCGGGGCCAGGCCTGTTTGCAAACCTCTGAATTAGAGTGAACAAATCATTAAAATGCCATTAGACCGCATGAATTCCACCTGGCTCTAGCCCGTGATGACGAACATCAGTCCACTGCCAAATGGCCACTTCCCTTGATATCAGTGCCTGTGGAAACAATGCATGAAAACATTTTCTTTTTCCAAATGTGGTCAATACACTGCATGTGTCCCTCCTCATTGATGCCTTCCAAATACCTCGATCAGTCTGTGTCCCTTTGAGGGAGCCAGCTTTCCCTGAGAGTCAACGGAATTAGTGCTGCTTAGAAAATGCCATTCCAGAATTGATAACTAAAGATAATTGGAAAGGCAATTGCAATTACACCAAATGAGTTCGATAGACAGACAAACTAATGCTTTAGTAAAGGCATCTAAAATAGAAGTAAAGCAATGAAAATTGATGCTAACTATGAATCAAGTGCCCACATGGCACTCACAGGTAAATCAATCATTAGAATGCATCACTCAGCTGTGAAAAGCCACTCGATTCAGGCAAGTTGCTTTTACATATAAACAAAGGCAGCTTTGTTGTCTAAAGAAAGTGCCAAGCGCTACAGTGCTTTATACGCTGACATTACAGTGCAAGACAGACACTCTGATATTCTGAATAATGATTTAACACTTCATTACAAAAACTTAAATAATCAGCACCTGAAAAGTAATTACATTTTATTTTAATTTCATGTGCTTTTAATTTTAATGTGCTTTATGTGCTTTTAAAGTTTTTTTTTCCCCTCAGGTAACAGACATGTCTTAAAATTTGGGTCCGGAATAGTTCTTTTAATGCAAAATGTTATGCATTTTTTTTTGTAAATTGCTGATAAGGACAACGCATGACATGATCTGAAAAAGGGACAATATCCACAGTACAATAATATGAGTATATCTAATACAAAGGTGGACAGCTGACACGTTACAATTATGATGTTTTAGTTTATGTTTATTGCTCTGATTTTCTTCTATATTACATCGCACTAGAGTATGTTATATTACAAACCCAATTTCCAGAGAAGCTGGGACATGTAAAATGTAATAGAAATAATCATTACTTATCAGGATTTTAACATCATGTTTTACACACTTTGGTTACATTCATGACAAGTTTAATATCAAACACAGTCAATTTTGTATCTCCAGTTTACCTCACTTGCATGTCTTTGGACTGTGGGAGGAAACCCACACAGACATGGGGAGAACATACAAACTCCACACAGAAAGGACCTGGACCGCCCCAGGACCTTCTTGCTACCCACTGAGCCACTGTGTTGCCAAATAGAAACAGTTAGGACAAGAATCTGTGATTTGTTAAATTTCTTAAACCTTTATTTAACTGACAAATGAACAAGCAAATGGTTTTGAGCTGACCAACTTGATTGTATGTGATGCTTGCAATGCCTGCAACACACTTAAAAAAGACAGGGCAAAATAATAATAAAAAATATATATAGAATATTCAAGTTACACTATTTTAAAACAGTCAGTATGCAGGTAAATTAATAACATGTAAGGGAATCATGATTGTGTTTCATTTTATTTTAACTGATTTCAGTTTGTTCTTCAATTGAATTTTACAGATGATAGGTTACATTAAAGTAAAAAAAATGTTCTGAAATAATTCATCTTGGTGTCATTTTTTGTCTGTTCTGTATTTATTGTCTGTATCTGTATTGTAACAGACGTGTGTAGACTTTTTATATCCACTGTATGTGTGAAGGTACCACTGACACTGGTCACCATTTAGAGAGACAAATGTTGATGATGTCTTTTTCCAGCAGTTCATGGTTATTTAAGCAAGAAGGTGCCAGGCCTTATTTAACAACTGGCTATGAAAGCGTGGCTTCAGAGACACAGAGTGCTTGTGCTTAACTGGCCTGCCTGCAGTCCAGATCTGTGAATGATTAAAAATGTATAGAGTATAATGAAGAGGAGAATCAGACAATAGTGAGCAGCTGAGTCTCATATCAAGCCAGAATGGACAAAAATTTCCACTTGCAAAACTTCAACAATCAGACACTCAATTGCCAAACCATTAAAAAGTCTCATTAACAAAAATGTAATGGAACACAGAGCTAAACATGCTTCCGTCCCAACTTTTCTAAATGTGTTGCATGAATTAAAGTGTAAATATGAAATATTTTATATTTACAAAATACAATTATGGTACAGTGGCTAGCGAGAGGGTGGTACAGTGGCTAGTGCTGTTGCCACAGCAGGACGGGCCAGGGTTTGCATGTTCTCCCTTTGTCCGTGTGGGTCTCCTCCTATAATTCCAAAGTCATATAGTCGGGTCAATTGGAGCTGTGTGTGTGTTTGTGGGTGGGGGAATGGGGTGGGGTCTGCCCTGTGATGGCCTGCCGACCTGTATCGGGTGTTTACTGCCTTTTGCCCAATGAATCTGACCTACTGCAACCCTAACTAGAACAAAGCATCTGGTAAAAACAGACAATCAATGAATGATGTTGGTCAGTAAAAATATTGGAAATCTGTCAGTTAAATAAACACATTGTTTTTATTAAATTTTATAAAATGTCTCAACTTTTCTGGAAATGAGCTTTATATGTTAACACTTTTTTTAACAAATAGCCACTCATACTCAAATGTTTATACATTTATGTATTAATCTTATGAATGTACTCATTGATTACTAATCAGGTTCACCAAAAAAAAAAAAGGAAAAAAATATATTAAGCACTGTTGAAGTATTGCAGAGTACATGAAGCTTTATTTAGTGGATATAATAAAGAATAGCACATTCTTACTTGTATTCGGGGGAGAAGGTAGTGATATCTGTGCTGTTCAGGATCCATTTGAACTCGAGAGGCCAGCTGCCCTCTGCAAGACAGGTCAGGACCAGCCTGTTTCCCTCCAGGTGGATTTCTGGGGGCCCTGGCTCGGTTTTAAAGTATGGTGCTACATCACCTGAGAAGAGATAAAAGAAAAGCAAGTGATTAGATATCAAAGCCGAATCCGTCCCTCCCTAATGTACCAAGACCACAGCAAAGGCACACTCGCGCACACCCTCCCAATTGAAGCCAATATACTGGTTGATGAGTTCAGCAGCTTTTCATTTCTCCCTGACCACAAACACTTTGTGAAGAACAGCACAAGACCCCACAAGACCATGCCTACACACTGCGGAATCCATACATAATCCAAAAGTATCTGGCAAAAAGAAGCTCCAAACTTTCTGCCATATCTCTCTTTAGTTCAGAGACTCAATCAAGAAAAAAGGTCAATAGTAGAAGTCGGGTCTGAGACTGGGAAGCAATGAGGTCTGCACCTCACTGAGCAACAAACAGACAATGACTTTCAAATCCCACAGTCGAGGATTTTCTTCAGCATCTTCACAAAAAGACACAAAGCTTTGACTTCAAAAAGGGACCTCTTAGTGATGGAACAGCAGGATAGCATGTAGGAAATTTCAATAGGAAAAAAACAAATCCCTGCAGTGCAGTCTGTGAATGTTAAAAAAATAATCTGTGCTGTATAATATTTCCTTCTGTATAGCAGAATTCTGTATATTCCGTCTGTTGTTCAAACAAATCAAAGATCAAGACATAAAAACGTCAAAGCAACCCTAAAACAGTATTTGTTAATAATTAAAAACAATTAAATTCTTTTTAATTTTAATACATTTTTTGAAACATCATCTTTGTATCATTGTATTAAACATTATATACAATATTAAAGTGAATTACATTTCAGTATATTATTGTTCAACCAGTGCTTTATCCTAGTCAGGGTGGCAAAGTGGCCTCTCAGCAATAAGGTCCTTGGTTTGATCCCCAGGTGGTGCTGTCCAGGTTCTTTCTGTGTGGAGTTTGCATGTTCTCCCCGTGTCTGTGTGGGTTTCCTCTGGGAGCTCAGGTTCACTGAGTGCAATACAGTAAAACACCCAGGACAGGTCGCTAATCCATCCCACCAAGCTACAGCTAAGATCCTGCTGGTCAGGCATCTACATACAGACATAATTGGCAATGTCTGGGGGTGGAAATGGCCCCACAATTGACTGACATCATGTCAGGCTGTGGTACTGTACTGTACATACCAGGAGAGACTGTACCAAACGCAACAAAAACTACAAATAATGACAGCCTTAAATCTGAATACTTTGTCCCTATAGGACAACTATAGTTGCAATCACTAAATTATTATTATTGTTATTATTTTTATTATTATTATCATTATTATTAGACTCTCATTGCTAGCATGTGTAATCGAGCATACAGCCATGCAGTCATTCTAAAATTTCACCCATGGGGATCAATAAAGAATCTTATCATAGAAAACACTGACAGTAGACTGATTAAATAGTTTAAATAGTTAAATAGCAACTTGCCACTGTCATAGAATGCCACCGTTTTTAAAATGTCGAAAATTATACGTATCAAGGCTCTTCTCTGTACTGGCACTCAAGTGGTAAACGAACTTCCAGTCTGTCTGAACATCTGAGTCTCTTATTGTCTTTAAAAGACGAATAAAGACCCACTTTACTAAGCACGTAGCCTGATCAACAACATGCACTTACTAACCTCCTATAGCATCTTATTTATATAAATAAATCTTTGTTCTAAGAGTTCTGCAGATTCATATCTTTGGACTGTTGTCTACTTAAACTAGAGTGAGAAAATGTTTACTATAGAAACACTTCTGTACGTTGCTTTCAATAAGAGCTTCTACTAAATGCAGAAAATGTAAATGTAAGAATGCTGGAGATACATCAACAATAAAACGATTACAAATTCTTAGTATTAAACAGTCTGGAATCAGAGATTAGATTTATTTCTGTACTAGCAATAAAGTCAAAGATAACTGCTTAAGAAAGAGTTTCAAAACAGGTAAATATTATATATATATACAGTATATATATTATTCTTTATCATATATAACCATGTCGACCAGGCAAAACATTATGACCACCGACAGGTGAAGTGAATAACACAGATTATCTCTTCATCACAGCACCTGTTAGTGGGTGGGATATATTAGGCAGCAAGTGAACATTTTATCCTCAAAGTTGATGTGTTAGAAGCAGGAAAAATGGGCGTAAGGATTTGAGCGAGTTTGACAATTGCCAAATTGTGATGGGTAAACGACTGGGTCAGAGCATCTCCAAAACTGCAGCTCTTGTGGGGTGTTCCCGGTCTGCAGTAGTCAGTATCTATCAAAAGTGGTTCAAGGAAGGAACAGGGGTAAACTGGTGACAGGGTCATGGGCGGCCAAGGCTCATTGATGCACGTGGGGAGCGAAGGCTGGCCCGTGTGGTCCGATCCAACAGACGAGCTACTGTAGCTCAAATTGCTGAAGAAGTTAATGCTGGTTCTGATAGAAAGGTGTCAGAATACACAGTGCATCTCAGTTTGTTGCATGTGGGGCTGCATAGCTGCAGACCAGTCAGGGTTCCCATGCTGACCCCGTCCACCACCAAAAACGCCAACAATGGGCACTTGAGCATCAGAACTGGACCACGGAGCAATGGAAGAAGGCTGCCTGGTCTGATGAATCACGTTTTCTTTTACATCACGTGGATGGTCGGGTACGTGTGCGTCGCTTACCTGGGGAACACATGGCACCAGGATGCACTATGGGAAGAAGGCAAGCCGGCGGAGGCAGTGTGATGCTTTGGGCAATGTTCTGCTGGGAAACCTTGGGTCCTGCCATCCATGTGGATGTTACTTTGACACGTACCACCTACCTAAGCATTGTTGGAGACCATGTACACCCTTTCATGGAAACGGTATTCCCTGATGGCTGTGGCCTCTTTCAGCAGGATAATGCACTCTGCCACAAAGCAACAATGGTTCAGGAATGGTTTGAGGAGCACAACGAGTTTGAGATGTCGACTATGTACCACAACACACCTTCAGGGGTCTAGTGGAGTCCATGCCTCAATGGGTCAGGGCTGTTTTGGTAGCAAAAGGGGAACCAAGACAATGGAAGGTGGTTAGAGCCAACACATGGAATGTTATGGCTCTAAATCTACTTGATATGAGGGAGTTATTTAAAAAGAGGTTAAATACAGCTGATGTGATAGAAGAAAGACATGAAAACTTGTTGTCTGCTTGAAGACATTAGATCTATAATGGTAATTAGGACAGAACCATGCTGTTGGACATGCTGATCTCCACAGAATCTGCCAAGACAAAATATGTTTATCATAAATAATCTTTGCAAGATTTATGTCTTACTGTGCATCTACTGAGTTATTCTGATATTTTTCTTCCTCTCTGACTTCCCTCTTATTCCCTCACATTTCTTCCCGGCTACAACGCTCACACTTTCTTCCTTCTACTTTGCCTCCTCCTCCTCCTCCTTAATCTTTATTGCCTTTTATCTTCTAGCCATCAGAGAGCAGTCATGCTGCCCCTTAGGGCACCTGATGTTTCTGAATGTAAAAAGCAAACAAAGTGAGGGTTAAGTGCGTGCCCCGGGCATCGTCAAGGTGCATCTACAGTACAGCCGAGAGCCCTGTGGATATCCTGCTTATTGTTCTTGGTGCTGACTCAAGCACCTGCTCGCTCTTTTGTATAGCTCACCTGTGTTCTGGTCCACTGAAGTGAGCAGTGAAAGACTAAAGCACTATCAAAGTGCACCCAAAAATACTTTGGTTTCCTGAAGCCCTTCAAATACAAAGCCAAATTACTTAGTAATTTGGCATCTCACTTCCTCAGCACTGGCGTAAAACTCACCAAATGTCAGAAGCCTTCCTGTAGTGTGGAATAAATAAATAATACATTTTTAAAAATAGCAGGAAGAAGCCTATTAAGATTGATTCGGCACAGTTTTGTTTTTAAAACAAAGAACACCTTGTTTCAAAGTGTCCATTCTCAGACAGCTTGCTTTAGGTTTGTGTTAAGATGCCCTAAATAAGAGAGAAAAAAAGTTTTCATTTAATATACATTTGTCACTCTGGGTGTGTTCGAAAACCTAGTGAGCTCTCTACATAGACAGCATTTTATGTCATCATACGCGCGCTCCCGAAAAGTAGGCTGTTCGAAATCCTAGATGCCTTCATATGCTCACTAGTAAGGCATCTTAACATTTCAACGGTATTCTGACTCAAGAACGAGTGAGCATTCGATTCTGCCTTAGCGGCGAAGGCAATCCCAGCATTCAGTGCGGCACAACTTTTCTCATAGAAAAATACAAAAACATGGCGAACGGCGCAGAGAAACGAACGGAGTGATTTTTAATTTGTATAAACTTGCACACGTGTATTTATTTCAAATTCGGGCTTGTCAGCAAATTTACCCCTTTTCAGTACATGGAGGGAGGTGTTAGTTGACATGCTAGGGCGCTGTGCCACCCCATCCCATTGGTCTAAATGGCATGATGCTAACTGTGTTAGCTTAGTAAGCAAAAACTGATATATCGCTGTCTAATGCCTAGTTCACACTACACGATTTTTGCCCTGATTTTCGCTCGCCGACTGGCGATTTGCTGGCTCGGGAGCAACTCTGCATTCGCTCTGTGATTGAAACTTGGCTTTCAATCGCTGTGCGTGAACTACTCAACAACTCGATCCGAGCGGCTCGCCGAGCGAAGAAATATATCTAGCATGTCAAATATCTGGATCTGAGTTGCCCGACTGGCAATGAGTGCGGTGCCGAACAGCCAATGAGAACACAAGATACGGTGTGAGGGGAAATG
The DNA here is from genome assembly GCF_030014385.1 of Trichomycterus rosablanca. Lineage (NCBI taxonomy): Eukaryota > Metazoa > Chordata > Actinopteri > Siluriformes > Trichomycteridae > Trichomycterus > Trichomycterus rosablanca. Next base: position 22,367,135 of record NC_085989.1, on the reverse strand, counting down.
CAGAGGAGTTGTAAAAAGGTGGGACAGGGGAATAATATAGTTTATATCAGAATACATCAGCACACACACAAGTTTTACAGTATTTCTGACCTGATCGTTATTTACAAAACACCAACGTTGCATTGCAAAAAATATTTATTAACCTCCAACTCACTATAGAACAATCCATGCTATTCCTATTTTTCCCACTTGCTTTTACGCTGCACATCAGCGCACAAACTTTGATCGCTCGCTATATGTTGATGTGCATTTTTGGACGTGGTGTCTATAAACCCCTCGTCACTTCTCGCATTTGTTTTCGTGACAAAACGTAGTTTGGGAGACCAGAGAAGCTTGCCTGCGACTTCAGTTGGTGATAGAGCGTGTAGTGTGAAACCCCCTATTGCCGATCAGTCGTGTAGTGTGAAAGCCACATCGACTAAAAAAACTCCCGATTACAAGATATCCAGTTGTGTAGTGTGAACTGTACAGCGACCTGACGATTTCGAAAATCATGTAGTGTGAACTTGGCATTAGTAGTGCGTTTGAATGAACCTGCCTTATAAGTCGATGACTTTTTAGAATCCTCTCTACTTAGGCAGCTGCGTATGTAGGCAGTAAGACTGCAAGGCAGCTCACTAGGTTTTCAAACACACCCTCTGTCTAACTTTTATTACTTCAGAAATGTTATTTTAATAATCAGAAGGCTGTTTGTAGATAAACTGTGCAAGTTATCAAAACGTAAAAAAAGTTTACATACAATTATGCCATGGCAGTCATTTTTTATAGATTTTTATAAAAAAATTTGCATAAAGTCCATAATACAATATCCCATAAGAAGAATCCCACCCAGAACTCGAAAATGACACGCATCAAGGCTACTAGTACTTTTCTGTACTAGCACCCAAGTGGAAGAACAAACTTCCAGTCTGTTTAAACATCTGAGTCACTCATTGTCTTCAAATAACGATTAAATACCCTCTTTACTAAGCACTTAGTCTGATCAACAACATGCACTTACTAACCTCCTATAGCATCTTATTTATATAAATAAATCTTTGTTCTAACAGAGTTTCAGCAGATTTGTATCCTTGGACTGTTGTCTACTTGAACTAGAGTATTGCAATGTTTACTATAGAAACACTTCTGTACGTCGCTCTGAATAAGAACGTCTGCAAAATGCTGAAAATGTAAATGTAAGAATGCTGGAGATAAATCAGCAATAAAACGATTACAAATTCTTAGTATTAAACAGTCTGGAATCAGAGATTAAATTTATTTCTGCACTAGCAGTAAAGTCAAGGATAACTGAATAAGAGCTCCTAAAATTATGTCATGGCAGTCATTTCAGATGTCATCTAAGAACCACCAAATCTATCTGCTATCATTTAGAAGCTGCTAGAACATAGGTAAGAGTGTCCTCTGTTAAGCAGGTTTTGTATTACTGTAGGTTTTTTGAAAGCTTAGCTCATTAGTTCATCACTTCTTTTGCTTTCTTCATAAAAAATGAGGGAAAGTAATGAGTTTTTTGTGTTTCATATAACTGGCTTTGAAATACACCTAAAGTTAGTATGTATTTATTTATTTATTAGGATTTTAACATCATGTTTTACACTCATGTGTTACATTCATGACAGAAACAGTAATTACAGGTTACACAAGATTCATCAGTTCACAAGTTTAATGTCAAACACAGTCATGGACAATTTTGTATCTCCAATTAACCTCACTTGCATGTCTTTGGACTGTGGAAGGAAACCGGAACTCCCTGAGGAAACCCACACAGACACGTGGAGAACATACACAGAAATGACCCGGACCGCCCCACCTGGGGATCGAACCCAGGACCTTCTTGTTGTGAGGCGACAGTGCTACCCACTGAGCCACTGTGCGGCCCAAACTAGTACTGTATCTTTATTGTTTTAAATCGAGTGCCTCACAGCATGAAGGTTCTGGGTAAAATTCCTAGATGGAGTGGTCCAGCTTCTTTCTGTGTGGAGTTTGCATGTTCTCCCAGTGTCTGCATGGGTTTCCTCCAGGAGCTCCGGTTTCCTCCCACAGTCCAAAGACATGCAGTCAGGTTAATTGGAGCTACCTTCAGGTATGAGTGTGTGTAAATGTATTTGTGTTTGCACTCTGATGGACTGGCAACCTGTCTGGAGTGATTCCTGCCTTTCGGCGGTGAATTGTACCCACCGCAACCCTAAATAAGATAGAGCGGAAGTATGAGCGGAAGTTTTAAATACATATTTACTTAAGAAATATTATTTACATTTACAGCATTTAGCAGATGCTTTTATCCAAAGTGACTTACAGTAGACAGTCTAAGCAATTGAGGGTTAAGGGCCTTGCTTAAGGGCCCAACAGTGGCAACCTAGCAGTGGTGGGGCTTGAACCAGCAACGTTCTGATTACTAGTCCATTACCTTAACCACTAGGCTACAACTGCCCCTATAGATGATAGATGATAGAATGTAATCAATAACATAACAGTTGTCCAGATTAGTAGTTGTATATAAAATATGATTTTAGATCCAACAGTGGACAATTTTAAGAGATTATTATTGTAATTATTACTTTTTTAAAAGCTTACTCTTATTTTACTTTATTTTCATGACTACTTTTTGAAATAAAACTTTTCCCAGATGTTCACTTTTATCAAGAGATCACATCTGGCCTCGCCAGACTTAAAAAAATGCAACTTAGGAGCAAATTCTATCGCCGAGCGTTCAGCATAATTCTCAGGGAAGCCTAGAGAATTCTCCACTTGGGATTTGTAACCGCACTTGTCGATCTCTTGCGGAAACTGCATATATTAATTTTGATGACTACTCTGCGTGCAGCTAATTCCATCAGGCCTGTGGAGAAAGAGCTTCCTATTGTTTAAAGATAAGTGCTGTGCTATACAGACTGAAATGGAGAGGCAGGGATTCAAGACGACGGCACGCTGCTCTTGAGACACTTTGCCTCCGAAAAGCAGGGGGAATGGGTGCTATTGTGAATGCCAACAAGCCCTCTGAAAATCCTCATTCACATCTGATTACATCAAGAGCTCAAATATAAAGGGAGCAGGGGGAAACAGAAAGAAAGGCAGAAAAGCTGCTGCATCATCTAGTGAGGAAATGAAAAATTCAGCAGCGCATGAGGAACGAGTCTTTTGGAACTATCCTTAATATTCAGTACTGAATAGCAAAGATAATAATAGTCACATTACTCTTGAGTAGAAGCAATATCATTCTGACTTTATAACCCTTGGCATGGCAGTTGCACTCTCTATTCAGCTGGCTAAGCCTGGAGAGAACCTCCTCCTACCTCACCCCGATCACTGAGCAGTCGATAAGCAGGTAGCGCGCAGGTGGCGTCTGCCCTCCCTACCCCTCATGCTGCCAGGTATGCTCAATGGAGCTTGCATTTTCCATTTGTTTGTGCACTGCAGCGCTGCGCTAATCTGCATGCTGTTTCTCCGACGTGCCGTCTCGCTGCAAACACATCGCAGAAATGCACAGGCAGAGCAACAGACAGAAATTCAATTTGTCTGGATTATTATCGGAGATGAAATGTTCCGACAGGGCAGATGGAGCGGGGACCATTCTTGGCCTGTTGGGCTGCACTGATAAATTAGCCTTTCTGCCCCCTTCCCCACCTTTTTTATTAGCTTCTTTATTTCCAGTGCTGCGCTTTGCTTCCGATTATACAGAGGACAAAACGGGGGAGAAAAAAAAGCTGATGGATGCCTGTTGCAAAAGGATTTGGCAACTTATTTTGGTGGGGATTCGGAATGGCCTATTTAAAGTCTGAACAGTTTTGCATTAAGCTTTTAAAACTTCTTTTGTGCACACTGAATTTTTAGCTACACATCATGAGGAAATGTAGCAGGAAGCATTACAGCTTCATGTTGTGATAAGTAGTTTATAAAAGATTCATCTTTTATGTAGTAATTTTCTTTAAATGCCTGGTCTGATCCTCATCCATGTTAGAATAATAGACAAACACATTCTGCTACTTTCTACAACTACACTTTTTACAACTACAGACTAGTTTATGTGATTATTATTTAAAAACAAATGGCTACATGTCTCAAATTTGCAAATGCATGTTCAACAATGTGTTTTAATTAGCTTTTAATATGCATTGATGAGACAGAAATGAATATTTTTGCCAGTAATGCAGAGCACTATGTTTACCAACATAAAAAATGTATTTTAACTGTAAAGAACAATGGCTGGAGCATCATGGTTCAGGGCTGCCTTGCTGCTACACCTCCTGGACATCTTTATATACTTAAGAAATCAAAGACTCTAGAGCTAATTTAGTCTAGTTTATTGATAAAACAGGACAATGAACCAAAACACATCTGAAATTCAGCAATACAGTGTGAGTTATGCAGTGGCGTAACTAGAAGCTCATGGGCCCCAGTGCAAAAAAAATTGGGGCCCCTCAACAAATTGCATATATATATACAGTATATCAGTGTTTGCTATATATTTCCTGTTTGGCTTGCCATAATACATGCATAATATGTGCAGCCAATGGGGGGCACTGAGGTGGGTGGTTGAGTTCATGTTGTGCGGGTTCCCCCCTGTCATGGGCCCCAGTGCACCTGCCCCCCCCTGTAGTTACGCCATTGGAGTTATGTAATGCCCGGATCAAGAGTTGAGACCTGAGCAAACCTGAGATGTGGCCTGTTCATGCAATAAATCGTATAACAATAATTTCTCCTCATCATTGTGTACGTCTGCAGTCTTAGTATGATTTTTACCAAACATTCTGACATGCTCGGGGTCCTGGTGCCACCTGGAAACTGTAGGCACAGAGCAGGAATACACCATGAAAGCTCTCAATCACTTACTCCATTTCATTTAACCAAGTCCACCTTCTGTATAACGAAGTGGAGGGAAACATGAGTACTCAAAGAACACCCACAGACAGAGTTCAGAATGGCATGAAATACTCATCAGAATGACTGAACTAAGGGTGAAACTCAGAACCCATGTTGATGTGTCACCAAGCCACAACATTTTGACAGTTTAATATTGATTAAGGCTTAATCTTTACTTAGTCTTGACTCAATGGGTCTGTTTGAAAACCTAGTAAGCTGCCATGCTGACTACTGCCTACCTAGGCAGCTTCTTAAGTAGAGAGGATTCTAATAGGATATTAAACTTATAAGGCAGGTTATTTGGATGCACTACTCAGACAGCAAGACTAACACAGTTATCCTCAGGCCATTTAAACCAATGGAATGAGGTGGCATAACCCATTTTTTTGGTTGGTGGACTATTCTCAGTCCATCAGCGCTGCTGTGTCTTATCCACTCATACCAGCACAACACACACTATCACACCACCACCATGTCAGTGTCACTACAGTGCTGAGAATGACCCACCACCCAAATAATACATACTCTGTAGTGGTCCTGGGAGAGTCCTGACCATTGAAGAACAGCATGAAAGGAGGCTAAAAAGCATGCAGAGAAACAGATGGACTACAGTCTACAGACTACAGTTTTATGGTAAGTGGATCTGATAAAATGGACAGTGAGTGAAGAATAAGGAGGTGGTTTTAATGTTATGGCTGATCGGTGTAGACAAAGTCGGTCTTGGATAAAACATCACTATATACCTCATTACCGGATTCATGAGAATCAGCATGAGTGAACCCTGTCAAATCCCCACTTTATAACAGCAGATACCGTGTTTGATACTCCATATGTTGCAGATCAAAAAAGGCTCTGTTTTTGACTTTAACTCTATCACCTGTAAAAAGGCTCCTGGGAGAACCGGTCTGTTTTTGGAGCCTACAGACTGTCAAACATAATAGGCAAAATTAGTACGTTACCATCTGCTACTGGAGCCGAGTAAAAATCAAAGAGCCAGGACTTTGAACCTGAGTGTATAGCGCTTGACAAGCTGTGATCTCCCATCAGCACATGAAGAGAATACATTTATTCCAGGCAGAAATTCAAGCGCTTGGCCATGAAAAATTTCAGCGAAGCATGCCAGAATCCTTATGTTGGACAAGCTGTGGTTTACTTCATGGGGGGCATGTTTAATTTACTAGTGCAGAAACATAAATTGTAATATTGTGAAAAAAATATTCAAAAATATAATAAAACTCAACATATTTCTGGTCTAACTCACCAGAGAAGCTGGTATTACCACGGGCGACTGTCTGAAACAATCCTTTCACTTTGCGACACGAGTTAAAATTCAATCTCCTGAAGCTCTCAAAAGTCGACTCCAATTTAGATCAATGACTTTTTCTGATACGCTTCTAAACCAACAAACAGAAGCGTCCTATTCATTTAAAATACCAATTAAAAGCTTTAAGATGAGACTTATTGTGAAGAATGGCTCAGCGTACATGTGTGGCAGGGATGATTGTGAACAGGAATCACTCAGTTTCACAGCAGACTTGTGAGACGGGAGACAGGGGAAATCAGGACCGTCTGCACACCAGACAGCCGCCAAGACCACTTTAACCCAGCACAGATGGACAGGTTAAGACCCTGAGGTGTGTCTGGTGGGTAGCAAAAATAATGCTCAAATAATAGCACTGTTACTTCAAAACAAAGAAATATAGTAAAAGTGACAGGAATTATTCAAATAATTACAACCCCAAATCAGAAAAAGTTGGGACAGCATGAAAAATGTTTTTTACATTTACTTTGACTTTTATTTGATTGCAGATTGAGATATTTCATGTTTTATCTACTCAAATTTATTTCATTTATTAATAAACATCCATTCCTGCATTTCAGGCCTGCAACACATTCCCAAAAACGTTGGGACAGTAAAGCATTTACTACTTTGTAATGTTGCCATTCCTTTTCATCACACTTAAAAGACGTTTTGGCGCCGAAGACACCAAGTGATTTAGTGTTTCAGCTTTTATTTTGTCCCATTCGTCCTGCAAACACGTCTTAAAATGTGCAACAGTATGGAGTCGTCGTCATCGTTGCATTTTTCATTTGAAAATTCTCCACACATTCTCTATTGGGGATAGGTCAAGACTGCAGGCAGGCCAGTCCAGTACCCGTACCCTCTTTTTCAACAGCCATGCTTTTGTAATGTGTGCAGCATGTGGCTTTGCATTGTCTTGTTGAAAAATGCATGGACGTCCCTGGAAAAGATGACGTCTTGAAGGCAGCATATGTTGCTCTAAGATCTCAATGTACTTTTCTGCATTAATGCTGCCATCACAGAAGTGTAAATTACCTTTGCCAAGGGCACTGACACAGCGCCATACCATGACAGACTCTGTATTTTGGACTTGTGGCTGATAACAGTCTGGATGGTCCTTTTCGTCTTTGGTTCCAGACGTCGTCCATTTTTTCCAAAAAAGACCTGGAATGCTGATTAATCTGACCACAATACACATTTCCACTGTGTGATGGTCCATCCTAGATGCCTCTGTGCCCAGAGAGGTCGACGCAGCTTCTGGTAAATGTAAGTAACACTGCATTTTTACTTTATTGCATTTTCCATACTGTCCCAACTTTTTCTGAGGTGGGGTTGTATTTTAATAAGAATAAAAATGAATCATGTAAAAGTTGTAGTGGAATACTACATTATTCATTACACTGGATGTAAGTAAGATAAAACCATTCAAGGAAATGCAGACAAAATAATTTAAAATAGCACATTATAATAAAGATAGAAAAGAACAGGCCCTAGCCTTTTGCATGAGTTTAAAATTAAAGCACATTTAGATTTATTTTATTTAACTGTAGGGACAGGTTTGCAGCATCTGAGATTTTAATCTTATGAGAAAAATGTAGCAGGAAGCATTACAGCTTTATGTTCAGATAAGTAGTTCGTAAAAGATTCATCTTTTATGTAGTAATTCCGTTTAAAAACGTGGTCTGATCCTCATCCAAACACATTCTGCTACTTTCTACAACTACACTTTTTACAACTACAGACTAGTTTATGTGTCTGTTATTAAAAAAAATGGCTGCATTTCTCAAATTTGCAAATGAAAGGTTCACACTGCGTTTTGATTAACATTTTGATTCTGAGATTAGATTTTGTTTGCTAATGCAGTTGAGAGAAACAAATATTCAACCCTGTTTTTGGTAGTAAAAATCAAGTGTACACATACACAGATCAGCCATAACATTAAAACCACCTCCTTGTTTCTACACTCACTGTCCATTTTATCAGCTCCACTTATCATATAGAAGCACTTTGTAGTTCTACAATTACTGACTGTAGTCCATCTGTTTCTCTGCATGCTTTGTTAGCCCCCTTTCATGCTGTTCTTTAATGGTCAGGACTCTCCCAGGACCACTACAGAGTAGGTATTATTTGGGTGATGGATCATTCTCAGCACTGCAGTGACAATGACATGGTGGTGGTGTGTTAGTGTGTGTTGTGCTGGTATGAGTGGATAAGACACAGCAATGCTGATGCAGTTTTTAAACACCTCACTGTCAATGCTGGACTTAGAATAGTCCACCAACCAAAAATATCCAGCCAACAGCGACCCGTGGGCAGCGTCCTGTGACCACTGATGAAGGTCTAGAAGATGACCAACTCAAACAGCAGCAATAGAAGAGCGATCGTCTCTGACTTTACATCTACAAGGTGGACCAACTAGGTACGAGTGTCTAATAGAGTGGACGATGAGTGGACACTCATACCAGCACAACACACACTAACATACCACCACCATGTGAGTGTAACTGCAGTGCTGAGAATCATTCACCACCTAAATAATACCTACTCTGTGCTCGTCCTGTGGGGGTCCGGACCATTGAGGAACAGGGTGGAAGCAGGTTAAAAAAGTTTGTAGAGAAACAGATGGGCTACAGTCAGTAATTGTAGAACTACAAAGTGCTTCTATATGGTAAGTGGAACTGATAAAATGGACAGTCAGTGTGGAAACAAGAAGGTGGTTTTAATGTTATGGCTGATCAATGAATATCTCTATATGAACCCACCTGGTGCAAGTGGAAAAAAGCGGTTGGCTACTGCACATGTTGGAGGGTGTGTGTGTTAGTTGCGGCCCTCCTCGTTCAGGAGTGGAAGTCTAGAGCAGTAGAGGTAAAATACAATAGGGTGATTGGATAAGACTATATTGGGAGAAGAATTGGGAGGAAATGCACAAAAAGGATTACAACACCGCTGGCTGAGTTCCCAGATCAGATAAAAGAGCAAGGGCGTCTGGAAGCCCAGTTACTGTCCTGCCTACTCCCATGTTCGGCACCACTGTAACAACTCAGGTAAGAAATGTTGCCCTTTCCAGGTCAGCTGCCTCTGTATTAGGTAGGGCTAACCACAGTGGATCATTCCAGTTTTACGCTGGATGCTCTGACACAACTCTCATTTTTATCCAAGCTTGGGACCAGCGCTGAGATTGCACTGAAAAGTGCAGCTCCCGATGGCCTGCTCACCCAACACAGGCAAACCAGGAATCCAGGAAGGGATTGTAACTAAGCTTCTTTACAAATTCACTTGACTCAGAATAAGACGTACTACCAATTAAAATTAAAGAACTGTTGCAGGTTACTACCCACCTCTGGTCAGGTGAAAAAGCACTGAGCATCTAGGTAAGTGTTTTAAAATTCTGCTTTACAGGAGAGGGTTAGAACGGTTCGGAATTTCTGAGTCGTCATGTGAAGAGACAAAAATCACATAAAATGTGCAGAGTGTGACTGCACAAAACCTTCCCTACCAATTAATATGTCTCAAAATAGGCCCTGGCTATCCAGGAGATGTCATTACGTCTGTACCAAAAAGGAGTTTGATATTTGAATGTCTACTTCTTAAGCTAATTGGAGACAGAAAAATAGAGCCGAGTGGCAAGCTGCTCATATCTGGTGAATACATATGTTTTGGTATGCAAACTATTAATCTGTTTAATACTAAAATGAGCAGCACCTAATTAAATTATCACCAAAGATATAGTGAGGGAGGGGATTTGTCCACTGAAATTCATGGCATTCAGACAAATATGGAAAATAAATACAGAAAGACCTCACTTTGCATCAACTCATTCCAAGACTCATAATTTAAGGTTATTAAAAAAATGTAAGTCAAATAAATGCTTTGACAGTCTAGAAATCCTATAAAGCACCCCTCCTGACTTTTTAGTGCGGCCAATTGCCGATTGCGTCACGCTTCCTCTCCACTAATGCCGACCCCCGCTCTGATTTGAGGAGAACGAAGCTAACCCACGCCCCCTCTGACACGTGGGCAGCAGCCGTATGCATTTTCTCACCCACACTAGGCGAGTGCATATATGCGAATCAGCCTTGTGTACGGAGAGACACACCCTGATCCGCACTCTTTCCCCGCCTCTGTGCAGGCGCCAACAATCAGCCAGCAAAGGTCGTAGAGCATCAGTTCTGAGGAGTCCCTATCCGGCTAAATACCCCACCCCTATATGAACAACAGGCCAATCGTTGTTCATGTGGCCGCTCAGCCCAACCGGATGGCAGAGCTGAGATTCGATATGACGTATTCGAAATCCCAGCTCTGGTGTGCTATCGTGTGTTTTTACCTTAAATAATCTTTTTAATATTTTTTTTGTCTTTATTTAATTAAAATAAATAAAACATAACTGTACCTGATAGGTGATGTCGACAAATATTAAAGTCACAAATTAAACACAAACAAGACACTGTGAATATTACCTTCTCAAATGTAAGTTTGAATAAACTGCAATAACCCAGCATGGGTCATGTACAATATTTGACAGTATTTTTAAAATGTTTCAGCTTTTTAAATGATTTTGTACATTAAGACATTTTATATATTTTAATATTTTTTTTTTTTCTATTTATTTATGCATTTTCTCCCTTTTTCTCCAGATCCAGCATAGTCAATTTGTCTTCTGCTGCTGTGGATCCCTGATTGCGTTCGAGAAGGTATATTGCTGCTCACGTAAAAAAACATCCGCTTCAAAAATCTACACAGTCACTGAACAGCAAACTTAAACCATTTTGAAGTGCTTCCAATTATAGTGTTTGTTAGATGCAATCTTTTTGGGCACCAAACGTGCAACAATAATCTAAACAAGACATTTTATTCCTTCTTCTGCTTCAGCACACGTGACTCAGAATTTATCGCTTCTTAACATTTTTAGTCCTGCCATTTATAATAAAAGTGTCAAAATTGAACTGTCCTTGTTTTATTTAGAGCAATTTGTGTGAAGAGGGTGTCAGGATTGAACAATGAAATTATATAATGAAAAACATTCAGAGCAGTAGCTTCACTTTTAATTTAGCAATGACTTTATGTTATTTAAATGCTAACAATACTACTGATACTACTACTAATAACAATTATTATTTCACTTTTTCTCAAGTTTTAGCAAAGTTTACCCATCCGGGCATTTAGGTGGTGCAGCGGTAAAACACAATAGCACACCAGAGCTGACATTTTTAACTTGTCGGTTCAAAACTCAGCTCTGCCATCCGGACAATCATCTGCCATATGAACAACGATTCGCTGTTGTTCAAAGGGAGGGTGCCGGACAGGACCTCATAACTGATGCAATTACGACCTCTGCTGGCTGATTGATAGTGCCCGCACAGAGACGAGAAATAATGAGGATCAGAGTGTGTCTCTCCGTACACAAAGCTGATCCGCATATGAACTCGCCTCGTGTGGGTGAAATAATGCAGTCAGCTACAGCACACGTGTCGGAGGGGGCGTGTGTCAGTCTTGGCTCTCCTCAACCAGGGTGGAGATCAACATCAGTAGAGAGGAAATGCAATGCAATCGGGTCATTGGATATGACTAGATTGAGAGGAAAATTGGGAAAAATGCAAAAAAAAAAAAAAGTGGCTTCTACAGGCAAATGTCTGTGACCTCTCTTGGCACTAAGGGCATCTTGAACTCTTTTAAGAAGACTGTCTTTCTTCTTTCAGCCCTCCATTTATTTCTTTTTTTCTCCAGGTGATCCCTTAAAATGTACATTCCTAATATCCTCTAGGAAACCAGAATTTAGAGGTCTAATAAGAAAAACATTGAATAGCACTGAAACTGTGCTGGAGTGTTTCATGTGTTCATTTAGCCCATCCAATCTGGCCTTAGAAACATTAACATCGACCACAAAAAGTTATGATTAGTGCACTTTTAGTATGTACCCAGTGGAAGTCACTCACTAGGCTGCTGGCACTGCATTCTGCAGCATTCTTTCCTCTTAGCAATCAAGAAAAACTCTGCTCCCTACTGCCATTCAATACTTAGATGTGATGTACCTTGTGGACCTGGCTTGTAATTTACTGTTAGCAGTAAAAGTTTCTTGACATAGATCTTTTGGGACACAGGTGCTCATGTCCAAATGCAGTTACACCATATATCTGCATATACAACCCCTGGCAAAAATTATGGAATCACCACTCTTGGAAGATGTTCTTTCAATTGTTTAATTTTGTAGAAAAAAAAGAAATCACAGACATGCCACAAAACTATCATTTCTCAAACTGTCAACCCTCTGGCATTAAGAAACAATAAAAAAAGAAACAAATATAATAGTTGTGGTCAGTCACAATTGCTTTTTTTTAGATCAAGTAGAGGAAAAAAATATGGAATCACTCAAATCTGAGGAAAAAATTATGGAATCATTAGAAAACACTGCACCATTATTACTTTGTTGCACCACCTCTGGCTTTTATAATGGTTTAAACTGTCTGAGGCATGGAGTTAACTAATGACAAACAGTATTCTTCATCAATCTGCCTTCAACTGTCTCTTGCTGTTGCCAGATCAGCTTTGCAGGTTGGAACCTTGTCATTGACCATTTTCTTCAATTTCCACCAGAGATTTTCAAATGGATTGAGATCCAGACTATTTGCAGGCCATGCCATTGACATTATATGTTTTCTTGAAGGAAAGTTTTCACGTCCTTTGCCCTATGGCAAGATGCATTATCATCTTGAAAAATGAAGTCATCATCACCAAACATCCTTTCAACCGATGGAATAAGAAAAGCGTCCAAAATTTCAATGTGGACTTTGGCATTTATTGAAGACCATCTCCCCTGTGCCTTTACCCGACATGCAGGCCCATATCATCAACAACTGTGGAAATTAACATGTTTTCTTTAGGCAGTTATCTTCATAAATTTCATTGGACAGACACCAAACAAAAGTTCCAGCATCATCACCTTGCCCAATGCAGATTCGCGATTCATCACTGAAGATCACTTTTATCCAGTCACCCACAGTCTACGATTGCTTTTCTTTAGCCTACTTTAACCTTGTTCTTTTCTTTTTAGGTGTTAATGATGGCTTTTGTTTGGCTTTTCTGTATGTAAATCCCATTTCTTTTAGGTGATTTCTTACAGTTCAGTCACAGACATTGACTCCACTTTCCGGCCACTTGTTTCTCATTTGTTTTGTTGTGCATTTTCTGTTTTCAAGACATATTGCTTTGTTTTCTATCTTGATGCTTTGATGTCTTACTTGGTCTACCAGTGCTTCCCTTTTACAACCTTCCCATTTTGTTTGTACTTGGTCCAGATTTTAAACACAGCTTACTGGGAACAACCAACATCTTTTGCGACATTCCACAATAATTTATCTTCTTGAAGGAGTTTTATAATCCTCTCATTTGTTTCAACTGACAAATCTTGTGTTGGAACCATGATTCATGACAATCTGCTTTGTGCAACAGCTCTCCGAGGTGTAAGCACTCTTTTTAAACTGAAGAATAATTAGCAAATCTAATCTGCTGCAGATGTTTTGTTTTTAAACTGCAAATTACAGAGTGATTCCATAATTTTTTCCTCAGATTTGAGTGATTCCATATTTTTTTCCTCTACTTGATCTAAAAAAAGCAATTGTGACTGACCACAACTATTATATTTGTTTCTTTTTTTTATTGTTTCTTAATGCCAGAAGGTTGACATTTTGAAAAATGATAGTTTTGTGGCATGTCTGTGATTTATTTTTTTTCTACAAAATTAAACAATTGACAGAACATCTTCCAAGAGTGGTGATTCCATAATTTTTGCCAGGGGTTGTATATTAGAGAACTATTTGCACACTTGTAGAAGGGAGCTCAAGCATCTATGCTGCTTTTTTGGACAGTGCCTTTATAAAAAGCAGCAAATCTTGCACTAGTGTTTTGGCTCATAGCTACGCTGTAAAGTCAATGAGCACTTTGTTAGTTACTACTATCCATACTAAACACACAGATTAATTTGTAAGAATAAACCTACTGTCTCCTTTTGTTGCTCTGTACACGCCATATACTTCATATAGCAATCAAGAGAACCCTCACTGTCTAGATCGGGGTCACCAACACGGTGCAGACGGGTTCCTAGTTGCCTGCAGGGACCACGTAAGTCGCCCGCAGGGCATGTTCTAAAAGTAGCACTACTGACTATAGAGCTCTGTCTAAAAATTGTATTTGTGTTGCTGTTCTGTTTGAATCATTAATACTTGCATTAATGTAGATTTAAAAATAATAATACTAAAATGTTTTATGTATATATGAATGCTGATCTTGTCTGGGGGCAAAGTTCTATATTGTGCGCAAAACAAACGTCCATCTCACTCTTTGCTGAGACAAGCAAGCAAACCCTTGAAGTAGCGCTCAAGTTTCAAAAAGGTTGGTGACCCCTGGTCTAGATGATCTTTGGGTGATGCACAATTTTAAAAAGATTATAACATAGTAGTGTGTGTTGTACTGGTATGAGTGCAGCATTGATGTTTGGATTTTTTTACACATGTTAATGCAGGGAGGGGAAAAGCGCTGTGATCAACAGCGTCCTGTGATCAGAACGTGTCCACTGATAAAAGACAAGAGGAAGATGAACACATGCTGTCCATGTTTACATATCAGATTACATTTCCTCTTCATTGTCTAAGAAGATAAATACACCCATGCTACACTTTTCTTATTTTTCACACCTTGACCATACAGCAGAAGTTGTTGCGGGGCAAGGAGTGAATCTTTATCTAGTTTCCCTTACTTAAGACATGGCCAATTGTGCCTCTTTAGAGCGCAGCCAGGCCAGTGGCACCGTCAAGACTCATCTTGAGTCAAGTCTCGAGCTTGAGAGTCAAGTCTTCAGGATAGTGCGCTAGCATAGCACACAACTGTGCCACCAAGTGCCCTTATTTAAAGAGTCATATTAAGTCATATTATTTGTGCCAGATAAGTAGTCAAAATGGCCTTAAAAATGAAAAATGAAAAATGAAAAATGTTCTCACACATGCTGTTATAATGATGGTGGTAGAGAACGCTGCAAAGTTTTTTTAAGTTTTCCAACTACAAAAGCTTATAAAATCTTTTGCGCTCGTTGGTTGATACCCCATGGATAATTTGAACGGTGCAAAGTAAAATGTGAGTGGCATTTATTACTTGGCTATGTCTTGAAGGAGTAGCTGTCACTTTTCAGAGATGCCTTAGCCCATTTCAACTTTAAAAAGAATCATTAGGGAACAGTAAAATAGAATTAAGCTCCCATCAATCACTGCTTCTAAGGAAGGCTAGATCACAGAAGCTATTATGTCGCTGATTGTATGTGCAGAGAAACATAGCTGCTTAAAGTGAAAGGTTATTTAGATATAAAAGTGCTGCTGTTGTCGTTCACCAAACAAAACTTGTAATACTCATTATGTTGTATCTATGCCAGCATGATGTTGATGTGACACAGTCACTGAGCTTAAAGGTGTTCACTTACTTTTCTATTCTCATGTTTTGTGTTGTCACAAATATTTCATCTCTGCAGAGTAAACAAACCTGTCACACTTCAATATGCCTCATTATCTGTTACACTGCAGGACAAAATATACACCGATCATAACATTAAAACCACCTCCTTGTTTCTACACTCACTGTCCATATTTTCAGCTTCACTTACCATATAAACGCACTTTGTAGCTCTACAATTACTGACAGTAGTCCATCTGTTTCTCTGCATGCTTTGTTAGTTTCCTTTCATGCTGTTCTTTAATGGTCAGGACTCTCCCAGGACCCCTACAGAGCAGGTACTATTTGGGTGGTGGATCATTCTCAGCACTGCAGTGACACTGACATGATGGTGGTGTCACTGCTGGACTGAGAGTAGTCCACCAACCAAAAATATATCCAGCCAACAGTGCCCTGTGTGCAGCGTCCTGTGACCACTGATGAAGGTCTAGAAGATGACCAACTCAAACAGCAGCAATAGATGAGCGATCGTCTCTGACTTTACATCTACAAGGTGAACCAACTAGGTAGGAGTGTCTAATAGAGTGGACAGTGAGTGGACACAATATTTAAAAACTCCAGCAGCGCTGCTGTGTCTGAGCCACTCATACCAGCACAACACACACTAACACACCACCACCATGTCATTGTCACTGCAGGGCTGAGAATGATCCACCACCTAAATAGTATCTGCTCGGTGGTGGTTCTGTGGGGGTCCTGATCATTGAAGAACAGGGTGAAAGGAGGCTAAAAAAGCATGTAGAAAAACAGATGGACTACAGTCAGTAATTGTAGAACTACAAAGTGCTTCTATATGGGAAGTGGAGCTGATAAAATGGACAGTGAGTGTTGAAACAAGGAGGTGGTTTTAATGTTATGGCTGATCAGTGTAGTTTGTTTTCTTTTAAAACATTAATGACATTCGAGAGTCTATTCAAAGTGTATGAAGCAGGGGGTACTGAATATAGGTTTTGGGTTTGCTGGGCAAAATTATTGTCTAGCTTTAAAATAACTGAGTGAATATTCACAGACACTTGACTTTATGGCTAACACAGATGATAAATCACAAATTAAAAAATAAAAAGCATGTTTTTATACCAGGACTTTCTCCTAGAAGTTGGAAAATGAAATCAGTGAAGTGGATGATCTCAGTGCAAGGTTGTATTTTGTAATGTGCATGCAAGATGACTACATTCATGAATTCTTATTTCCTATGTTTATTCAACATGTTTGCGCATATCCTCATAAAATTAACACTGTAGGATTTCAATACGCTCAATTATAATACTGGCAGCATAGCTCAAAAAGGGATCTCAGTGACAGCACTCAACAAACTTTTACTGACCTAAATCATGTATAAACTTAAATGGGCATTTCTCTTCAAATATTATGTTCATCATACATTAAATAAATATCCTTTCCATATACAGTGGTACCTTATAACTCGACGTCCCCTAAACTCTAAATGTTTAAAGCTTGACACACTTTATGGAGAAATTTGTACCCTTAAACTTTTTTAAAAATGTGTTTATTTAATTACAGCAAAGTGCGACTATGAGCTGAATCTGCATTTGTGTGGAATAACCATCAAATCCACTCTGAAGCCTCCACATGTATCTGTGTTTAGCCGGATTTTCCTCCTGTTTCACTTTTAAACTTGTTTTATAGCTCGAGGTTCTGAGAAATTGTGTGATTCAGCTTTTCAGAGAATCTAAAACGCTTATCGTTAAAGAACGTGGATTAATGTACTAAAAGAATGACACAGGATCACTAAACTTTTCTTAATTTTTACTGCTCATGAGTTCTCTTCACTAATGTAATTCCTTGCCTGTTGTTTTTGTACAATAAGTCACGTTAAGCTTTATGCACCGCCACAAAACAACAGAAAAAAAAAAGTGGTTTTGTCGCTTCTCATGTGAAGGCGCCTTTACTGAATGGAATATGGTATTCCAAGATCAAGCATCTCCACGATTAAGAAGCGTAAGGAAACAATAAAGAAGTAAAGGTAAAGTGCAGGTTTTATTGTATTTTTACACTGATTTTTTAACTGTTTTTCAATTGTATTTCAGAGTATTTTATATTATATTTGTGTTATTTTCAGTGTGTAAGTGTCAAAAACAACCCCATTATTTAATATTAGCCTAAAATATGGACTATGGAACGCATTAACAGGCTTTCCATACATCCTTATGGGAAAAAAATACCTTGAAACTCAAATGCTTTAAAACTCGACACCAGTCCCAGAACCAACTGACGTCAAGTTTCAAAGTACCACTGTACTAATGTCCCAAATCTTTTGTATTAGAACTTAGTGAATAATATTAAAGCTACAATAATTTAGCTTTTTATTATAAAAAATATAAATATATAAAAAATATTTTTTGTATTGCTGCTACTTGAATGTATAAATGTGAATTAATAAAAAAAACAACTAGGTGCCCTGTCCCAAACAGCATAAGACTTACTTAACAAGTTTACTCCAAATAGTAATGACACCATTAAACGTGCACTATTTTGAAATAGTTTACTAGAAAATATGAGTTGTTCCAAGCTGGTATCAATGAGGTTCCGAAGGTGTTTTCCTCTTTAGTGGATATCTCTATCAATCTTATAGGCACAAAAGGACTCCAAGCCAACACTGCTGTAATAAACACTGCATACACACATGTACATATACAGTGCCTTGCAAAAGTATTCAGCCCCCTTGAACTTTTCAACCTTTTGCCACATTTCAGGCTTCAAACATAACGATATGAAATTGTAATTTTTTGTGAAGAATCAACAACAAGTGGGACACAATCGTGAAGTAGAACGAAATTTATTGGATATTTTAAACTTTTTTTAGAAATAAAAAACTAAAAAGTGGGGCGTGCAATATTATTCAGCCCCTTTACTTTCAGTGCAGCAAACTCACTCCAGAAGTTCAGTGAGGATCTCTGAATGATCCAATGTTGACCTAAATGACTGATGGTGATAAATAGAATCCACCTGTGTGTAATCAAGTCTCCGTATAAATGCACCTGCTCTGTGACAGTCTCAGAGTTCTGTTTAAAGCGCAGAGAGCATCATGAAGACCAAGGAACACACCAGGCAGGTCCGAGATACTGTTGTGGAGAAGTTTAAAGCCGGATTTGGATACAAAAAGATTTCCCAAGCTTTAAACATCTCAAGGAGCACTGTGCAAGCGATCATATTGAAATGGAAGGAGTATCAGACCACTGCAAATCTACCAAGACCCGGCCGTCCCTCTAAACTTTCAGCTCAAACAAGGAGAAGACTGATCAGAGATGCAGCCAAGAGGCCCATGATCACTCTGAATGAACTGCAGAGATCTACAGCTGAGGTGGGAGACTCTGTCCATAGGACACAATCAGTCGTACACTGCACAAATCTGGCCTTTATGGAAGAGTGGCAAGAAGAAAGCCATTTCTCAAAGATATCTATAAAAAGTCACCTGGGAGACACACCAAACATGTGGAAGAAGGTGCTCTGGTCAGATGAAACCAAAATCGAACTTTTTGGCCACAATGCAAAACGTTATGTTTGGCGTAAAAGCAACACAGCTCATCACCCTGAACACACCATCCCCACTGTCAAACATGGTGGTGGCAGCATCATGGTTTGGGCCTGCTTTTCTTCAGCAGGGACAGGGAAGATGGTTAAAATTGATGGGAAGATGGATGGAGCCAAATACAGGACCATTCTGGAAGAAAACCTGTTGCAGTCTGCAAAAGACCTGAGACTGGGACGGAGATTTATCTTCCAGCAAGACAATGATCCAAAACATAAAGCAAAATCTACAATGGAATGGTTCACAAATAAACGTATCCAGGTGTTAGAATGGCCAAGTCAAAGTCCAGACCTGAATCCCATCGAGAATCTGTGGAAAGAGCTGAAAACTGCTGTTCACAAACGCTCTCCATCCAACCTCACTGAGCTCGAGCTGTTTTGCAAGGAAGAATGGGCAAAAATTTCTGTCTCTCGATGTGCAAAACTGATAGAGACATACCCCAAGCGACTTGCAGCTGTAATCGCAGAAAAAGGTGGCGCTACAAAGTATTAACGCAAGGGGGCTGAATAATATTGCACGCCCCACTTTTCAGTTTTTTATTTCTAAAAAGGTTTAAAATATCCAATAAATTTCGTTCCACTTCACGATTGTGTCCCACTTGTTGTTGATTCTTCACAAAAAATTACAATTTCATATCGTTATGTTTGAAGCCTGAAATGTGGCAAAAGGTTGAAAAGTTCAAGGGGGCTGAATACTTTTGCAAGGCACTGTAGTCACTCAGCAAACATGAGTCCAAACTTAAAGTTTAGAACCATTCATTTAAATACTTCTTTATCAACTGGGCCTTAAGGAGCCAAACAAGTAGACTAAAAATTTTAACATTACTTTACTATTTCTATATTTCCATAAGCTGCAGTTGTAGTTGCCCCACAGACCCGAGAAAAGAAGATTTCCTGTTAATCTCTGGGCATTGTCTTAGAGCAAGCTTATAGTAATGCTTGGAAGGTAAAGCAGATCACGGAGCATTAAAGTATGAAGGTATGAAGCTTGTACCTTATTTGACATTGGGGGACTTTGTTGTGTGAATAAACATGATAATGCTTATTCTTGGACAGGCTGGCTCCACTGGACAAGGACAGACACTAAATGTTGGACAGTGTTAAGCCAGCTGCTGTGAAGGACTAACTGGTGTGACTCTTCTTCTGCCTGCCAGGATACAATCTCTTGAGATGCAAAGCATGAGAGAACACACCTGTGCAGAGGCTAATCTTACCAGAGGATAACCCATGCTGTACTTCCAGAATTAGACCAAGCTTAGGAGTTATAGCAGACCAGATGTGACATGGAAACATCTAGTTTCACACACAGAATGAAGGTGTTTATGGTACATTCATACACGTTTATTAAAATAATCAATTGGGTTTAAGACACTATCATATATGAGACATTTTATGTGTAACTGACTGGTCATGATTTCAGCTTTTCTTTATAAAAATAAGTAGCAATATAAGTTGTTTTCAGAGAAATAAAAGCGCTGCTTCAGAAGATTGCTCTCTACCCATGTACTTTTACATTTTCAGCACTTAGCAGCCCCTTTATCCAAAGCAACATACAGTACTGTGACAGTACACTGTCTAAGCAATTGAGGGTTACCTGGCAACCTGAAATTGGTGGGGCTTGAACCAGTGACCTTTGGATTACTAGTCCAGTATCTTACATGCTAAGTTACAACTTCCCTACATATTTTTTTTGTTACATTTGCAGCATTTACCAGGCGCTTTTATCCACAGCGACTAAATTAGGGCTGCACGGTGGCTCGGTGGGTAGCACTGTCGACTCACAGCAAGAAGGTCCTGCGTTCGATCCCCAGGCGGGGTGGTCCGGGTCCTTTCTGTGCGGAGTTTGCATGTTCTCCCCGTGTCCGTGTGGGTTTCCTCTGGGAGCTCCGGTTTCCTCCCAGTCAGGTTAATTGGAGACACTGACTTGCCCTATAAGTGAATGTGTGTGTCTGCCCTGCCCTGTTACTGTGTGCCTTGCGCCCAAGCTCCAGCACCCCCCACCCCCCCCGCGACCCGAACTGGATAAGCGGTTAAGAAAGTGAGTGACTTACAATTATGACTAAATTGAGCAATTGTGGGCTCAGGGGCCCAACAGTGGCAACTTAGCAATGGTGAGGCTTGAATCTGCAACCTTCTGATTACTAGTCCAGTGCCTTAACCACTGAGCTACCACTGCCCTCATGTACTCTGTATTATACAACTTATACTTTTCCTGACCTACCAATGGTGAGGTTGCTGGTTCAAGCCCCACCACCACTAAGTTGTCAGTATTCGGCCTAAAGGTCACTTTGTATTGTATTAAAAGCTGTGCTAAGCATGACATGAAACTAAATGTAGATCTTCAAGCTGCGCCTGAAAAAACCCCCAAAATGAATTCCCTTCAGTTTTGTGGCTATGGACATAATTGGTGCATGGAATGAGAAGTCTGATTACAATGCACCACCTGAACCTGCATTTTTAAATCTACTCTGTTTAAAAAAATAAGAATGTGAAGAACAAATATGAGAGCTACTGAAAAAGAACAGAGGATCTTGCAGTCAAGCAATGTTTCAGCTGCTAACAATTTGCCAGATCTTATGATGACCTTGGTTTTTTTACAACGTTCCTTTAATTATAATTATCACAACTGTAGGACACAAATATCACTAGAAAGAAAACTGTTTTTGTTAACACTGCATATTATTACCAGGTTTATTTCTTTATGCGCAGAATTTTCTAAACTTACCATAATTCAATGTGCTACATTTACATTTACAGCATTTATCCAAAGCAACTTACATTACAGTTACAGTATACAGTCTGAGCAATTGAGGGTTTAGGGCCTTGCTCAAGGGCACAACAGCGGGAACCTGGCAGTGGTGGGGCTTGAACAAGCGACCTTTTGATTACTAGTCCAGTACCTTAACAGACATCCCAAGGAGTCCGGGATCCCGTGAGTCTCCCGCATATACATAGCGGCTCCCTGATGCCCGCAAGTCAGATAAAATCTCCCGGAATCTGGAACGAGCGGCCAAGAGCGCGCACACACACACACACAAACGCGCACGCAGGCGACACAGACTTTATTCCCCGATCGCGTATTAAATCCGTTATCTGATATACAATCTAGCGCACTGTGTAGGGAACATAAATCAATTGTCTAATATACTGTCTAGTGCACTATGTAGGGAACATAAATCTGTTATCTGATATACAATTTAGTTCACTATGTAGGGAACATAATTAATTATGTAATACACTATCTAGTGCACTACGTAAGGAACACAAATCATCATCTAGTTATACTTTCTAGTGCACTGTGTAGGGAACATAAACCAATTATCTAATTCACTTTCTAGTGCACTACGTAGGGAACATAAATTCATATCTAAAATACTATTTAGTGCACTATGTAGGGAACATAAATCCGTTATCTGATATACAATTTAGTGCACTATGTAGGGAACCTAAATACGTTAACTAATACGCTACCTAAAGCATTATTTAAGAAACATAAGTCTACTATCTAGTACACTATCTAGTGCACTAAGTAAGGAACATAAATTATTTTCTAATATACAATCTAGTGCACTATGTAGGGAACATAAATCTATTATGAAATGAAATGTTCACTATAGAAGCACTTCTGTAAGTCGCTCTGGATTAGAGCGTCTGCTAAATGCTGAAAATGTAAATGTAAATGTAAATATTATCTTTCACACTATCTAGTGCACTATGTAGTACACATGAATGTGTTTGTGACGCGAACAGTTAGCTTAGTAGCTCAGTTAGCAGCTCCTAAAAGTTCTGTTATCACCCATATCCTCTGGTGTGTGCGAGAGGTGTGTGCGAGAGGCTTGGGGGGTCGAGGTCCGGGTCCGGGGGTACCTCCCTGAAATGAGTTTTTGCAACTTGGGATGTCTGCCTTAACCATTAGGCTACGGCTTTACAATTTTAGCATTTAGCTGACGCTTTTTTATCCAAAGTGACTTACAGTATCATGACATTAAATTGGATGTGTTCAAAACCTAGTGAGCTGCCTTGCTGTCTTACTGCCTACATAGGCAGCTGCCTAAGTAGAGAGGATTCTAATAAGTCATCGACTTATAAGTCAGGTTATTTGAACACACTACTTAGAAAGCGATTCCATCAGTTTTCGCTAACTAAGCTAACACAGTTAGCCTCATGCCATTCAATCCAATGGGATGGGGTGGCACAGCGCCCTAGCATGTCAACTAACATCTCCCTCAGTGTACAGAAAACGGTTACATTCTCTGACAAGCCCGAATTTGCAAATAAATACACGTGTGCAAGTTTATACAAATTAAACATCAATAATAATTTATTTATGTTTGAAAATAACGTTCGTTTCTCCGCATCGTCCGCCATATTTTTTTTTTTGTGGGAAAGGTTGTGCCGCACTGAATGCTGGGATTGCCTTCACCGCTAAGGCAGCATCGGATGCTCACTCGTTCTTGAGTCAAAATACCGTTGAAATTTTAAGATGCCTTACTAGTGAGCATATTAAGGCTTCTAAGAATTCGAACAGCCTACTTCTCTGGAGCGCACGTAGGATGATGTAAAATGCTGTCTATGTAGAGAGCTGTCTATGTAGAAAACACACCCATTGTCTCAGCAATTGAGGTTTAAGGGCCTTGCTCAAGAGCCCAACAGTGACAACCTGGAAGTGGTGGGGCTTGAACCAGTGACCTTTTGATTACTAGTCCAGTAGCTTAACCGCTAGACTACAACTGCTACAACAGTACCCCGAATATACCACATTTCCTTTCTAGTTACCAATAACAGTTTCTATAACTACTGTCTGTATTCACTGTCGTTAAAAGCACATGTGGTAGAGGTGCATGTACAGAGCCAGCTGCTTGTCACTACGCTGATACGCTATCAAACAGCACCTAAAACAGTTAAACCTTTCAGGATGTGTTTTAAAGTGTGTTTCTAGCCTGGATTTTAGCTAGTTTTTGAAGCGTGTGTGTGCAGAGTAAGTGATAAGTAAGTGAAAAAGCAGGGATTAGAGTCATTCAGTTGTAAGAAACAGACAAATTGCCAACCAAGTGTGGCTACAGCTGGGTGTGGGAGAAGTTGGAAAAGGAATGGAAAAATGATAACCTGAGGCATATCAATTTCTTTGGGATGTACTGGAATATCAACTGAAAGCCACATTGCAATGAAAATTCCAACAAGCCCATGGTCAGGTGTTTTACCAAATAATATACACATTATGTAAAATTATATGTAATATATACACCGATCAGGCATAACATTATGACCACCTTCCTAATATTGTGTTGGTCCCACTATTACTGCCAAAACAGCCCTAACCCGTCGAGGCATGAACTCCACAAGACCCCTGAAGGTGTGCTGTGGTATCTGGCACCAAGATGTTAGCAGCAGATCCTTTAACTCCTGTAAGTTGTGACTTGGGGCCTCCATGGATCAGACTTGTTTGTCCAAAACATCTCACAGACGCTCGACTGGATTAAGATCTAAGGAATTTGGAGGCCAAGTCAACATCTCAAACTCGTTGTTGTGCTCCTCAAACCATTCCTGAATCATTTTTGCTTAGCGGCAGGGCGCATTATTCTGCTGAAAGAGGCCACAGCCATCAGGGAATACCGTTTCCGTAAAAGGGTGCACATGGTCGGCAACAATGCTTAGGTAGGTGGTACGTGTCAAAGTAACATCCACATGGATGGCAGGACCCAAGGTTTCCCAGCAGAACGTTGCCCAAAGCATTGCCTTCTTCCCATAGTGCATCCTTGTGTCATGTGTTTCCCAGGTAAGCAACGCACACGCACCCGGCCATCCACCTGATGTAAAAGAAAACATGACTCATCAGACCAGGCCACATTCTTCCTTTGCTCTGTGGTCCAGTTCCGATGCTGTTCGGCGGTGGACGGGGTCAGCATGGGCACCTTGACTGGTCTGCGGCTATGCAGCCCCATACGCAACAAACTGAGATGCACTGTGTATTCTGTGTACACCTTTCTATCAGAACCAGCATTAACTTCTTCAGCAATTTGAGCTACAGTAGCTTATCTGTTAGATAATATGTAGGATATAGAGTATGTAATATGGCACATTTTTCAAGGTATTTGATTGCTCATTGAGCATGAAATCTCTGATTTGTGGGGTAAAAATGCAGTTGCATTTCCCCCCTTATTTCTCCCAATTTAGTTTCAAAAACTAGTATTTCCTCTTGTCTGACAGCTACCAATTTGGGAGGATAGTAACTACAAGGTTCTCCCTCTTTATTTCAGCCTATTCAATTAACTTAAATTCCCCATGCTGTATACAAAAGGAATGCCATTCTGTGAACCAAGACAGACTAATGTTCTCTCTTCTAGAAGAGCTAGCACTGGCATAGTTGGGGATCGTAAACACTAAACATTTCTCAATGATATTAAGAAAGCTTTATACACACAACAAACCCAGTTAATTAGACCATATTAAATGACACAGATAAATTAGGTTATATAAGATTTCGTATCCCTCATCATGGAGAAGTTGAAGGTTCCTACGGCTCCTTAGGGAACAGAAGTGTTTATCAGAACAAATAAGCCCTGGCTCAGTGCTGACATAGATCATATTTAAGTCACATGGCCTCGAGTGGGCTGGCTTAAACATTGAATTTTCACAGCCGGAGGTCATAACCACAACCAGAGTGAGACATCCATATGGGTTAGCAACTGTGTGAAGATGTCCCGCAGACCTCTGAACGCCAGAAGCCATGCCAAATTACTAACTACATGAACATTAAGCTTTCTCTCTAATTATGACAACATGGAAAGTAAAAAAAATTCTATTTCGAATCTTTTAAAGCAAAACACTACAATTTTGGATGTGAAAAGTGCAGTATAAACATTGATTTTCCAATATTTATGCAAACCTCATTTCTAGAAAGGTTGCGACATTTTGTAAAATGCAATAAAAAAGAATCTGAATCTTTACCCTTTATTTAACTGTCAAAGTACAACAGTGAATTTGATGCCTGCAAAGCCCGCAAAAAAGCTGGCACATAGAATGTGAAAATAAAAGAGAAAAAGTTTATAAAATATTTAGGTTATATCGTTCTAAAACATTTCACAATAAGCAAGTGAATTGTTAATAGGTGAGAGAATCATGGTCGGGTATAAAAGGAGATTCACACAAAAGGCTCCATCACACGGGTTGTGGCTCACCACTTGCCAAACTTAGTGAGAGAATTGTCAGTACTTAGAGATATCCTTTATTTGTCATATATACATATACAGATGTACAGTACAATGAAATTCTTTCTTCGCATATCCCAGCTGGTGTTGGAAGCTGGGGTCAGAGCGCAGGGTCAGCCAACTTACGGCGCCCCTGGAGCAGACAGGGTTAAGGGCCTTGCTCAAGGACCCAACAGTGGCTACATAGCAGAGCCTGGATTTGAACCGCCAATCTTCCGGTTGATAGCCCAAAGCCCTACCCACTAGGCTACCACAGGCCCTGGTCTTTAACCATCTTCATAATATTATAAAAAGATTTAGAGAATTCATATTAAATTCAGTCCTCAGACTGCTAATCGTATACCCTTCTTAGTCTTATTTTGCCTCTATCACAACTTTTCTGGTCACTATATAAGATGCATGGTATGGTACTTTCACATACATGCAAATAACCCATGCTGTGGGCACTGATGCACCCCCATGCCATCACAGATGCTGATTTTGGTACATCTACATTTATTATATGTAGAATCTGACGTCTGTTTAACTTAAAAACAAGTGAAACATGGACTGGTCTGACTGCAGGCTTTTCCACTGCCTTTCGGTCCATCACAGATTACTTTGAGCCCAGAGAACTCATTGCCGATTCTATGCAAAATTACATTTTCGTTTCAAAATCAGGTTGCATTTGTTTTTTTGATGAAGTGGTAGACCATGTTAAGAGACAATGATTCTCCAAACAGAAGTCCTGAGCCAATGTGGCTATGTCCATCATGGTAGCTTGTTGATTTCTCAAACAATACCACCTGAGGGCTTGATGGTTAAACACAATTCAGCAGCAGTTTCCACCCTTGGCCTTTATGCACCAAGATCTACCCTGACTCCTTGAATCTTTTTATAATATTATATAGATGTGGTGGAAGTCCTGTAGATCAGTGGTACCCAACCTTTTTTGCACCACGGACCAGTTTCACATAAGATATGATTTCACAGACCGGCGGGGGTGGGGAGATTTAAAATAGAATAACTATAGAATGGAAAATCAGTGTGAATTCTGAGCTTTTTTTGCTGCAATGAGACGCTACTCCCACCTAGTGGTGATTGGGGACAATAACACCTGAAGAGTATTGGAAATTTGATTGCTCTTGTAGCGATCTCTAATTATTTATTCTATTTTGCGGCCCGGTAATAAATGACCCGGTGGTTGGGGACCACTGCCGTAGATAGTAAAAGGTCTAAAAACATTGTTTTTAAACTTACTGACAATTCTCTCATGAAGTTTGGCAAAAAGTGATGAGCTATAAGCCATGCTTGTTGGCAAAGACTAAGCCTTTGGTGGATGCTCATTTATACTCATCTTAATTACCAATTAGACTGCTTATTGTATAACCTTCTAGAACAGTGTTATTTGTAGAATCCTAGTCTGTTTTGCCTCTGTCACTACTTTTTTGGGTGTGTTATGGGTGTTACATTCTATTCAATCACAGTTTTTTCGTTTATTGGATGGAAATAAGGCTTGAAACGGACGTGGAGTTCTCTGTGCCAAAGGCAAAAGCACCATACAGACCGTTATTAGCAAAATGTGCAAAAGGCAACATCTGTCATGGTCCACAGCTTGGACGACTTGCATATGTGCACAGGTGACATTGACATTGAGATGTATATTGAGATTTTTGAGACACATATGACGCCATCAACGCTACATTTTTTTCTGGTAAGTCTATGGTTATTTCCAAGGCAATGTCTGGCCTTATTATACAACAGCCTGGTTTTATAGATACAGAGTGCTTGTGCTCGACTGGCTTGCCTGCATTCAGATCTGTCTCCTATTGCAAATGTATTGCACATCATTAAGAGGGGAATCAACAACAGCAACCACAAACTGTTAAGTGCCTGAAGTCTGAATTCCACTGTCTATGTTTTATAATATGCCCAGAGAGGTCATAGTGTTCACAGTGTGTTCATATTTTAAAAACACTGCATACTGTAATGTATTAACATGCATTTTATTGATCAGTCCTTCTCTAATATTATTCTTCATAATAGTTTCAGTCTGGTGTCCTTGAGGCAGATGTCTTGTATTAAGAACCAGAAAAAGTGATACTTTTCATTTGTTTTCCCTTTACTATTTGATGGAAGGTTTAAAGAAAGTGATTCTTATAATGTATTATTAACACCATCCAAATTTCACATCCAAAAGCACACCTCATCTGTCAAACTAAACTTGTGCAGATAAAAAGGTCAGAGGATGGCTGGGATAATCCACAGGTTGACATTTATTTAACCCCAGTGATCCCATGCCTCCTGACAGCACAATAGACAATTATTTTAAAGTCATAAGACTTTATAAATGTGTCATGAAACGATTCATTTCTTTATTTTCTTTACAAAAAGTGATACAGATCTATGTCTAGACAAGCACTATTTTTATTGAACAGACAAAAAAGGTTCTGCTGAGTAGGGTTGCATAGAAAAGCCAAGACAAATTAAAAGCCATGACAAGGGGACACAAAGGAATTATTTAAAAAAGAAAAAAAACCTTTAAATATTTATTACAACAATGATTTATCCCAGACACAGGGGAAAAATAGGTATGGCTATGTTTTGTATTAAAACATTTGTTCAGATAGATTGTGGACACAGTGATCTTTTGGGAAAACTAAGATTTCACAGTACATGTGGAACCGTGGAGTCATTGATCCTAAGCTTTGATTAAACAAGAAACACCAGAGAATTAACCACAGAACTGTGAAACTCAAACTTGATCACTCAGACCACATGCACTGCCTCTGCCATGGAGATTTAAACTAAAGAAATAACTGTAAAAAAGCTTTTTTACAACTAGTAACATGGCAGATTTCGACCGCACATTTGTAAACAGGTCCTGACTCAAACAAGAACTGACAGAGCTCAGGGTTGTTCTAGCTGATTTTCCACTTGATAAAACAGCTAAATGTAGTAATCACACACTCACACAAACACACACACACACCTGTCAAAATAGCAATGTTTTTGATTGAAAAATCAGACCAGGATGAATCATTTTAGATTTATTTCCAACTTTAATGTAATTTATAATCTATATAACTCAATTAAAATACAAACTGAGTAAGTTTAGAGGGGGAAAAAAACTAAAATAATGTGGTTCAATAAGTGTGCACACCCTCTTATAATTAGTGATGTGGTTGTGTTCTGAATGAACCAATCACATTCAAACTCATGTTAAATAATAGTTAAAGTGACTCTGATGAGCCCTGTATAAAGTTCAGCTCTTCTAGTAGGATTTTCCTGACATTTACTGAGTTTCATCTTACAGCAAAACCCATGGTATCATTGTTGAAAGGTATCAATCGGGAGAAGGGTTTAAAAATGTCCAAGGAATTACATATACCATGGAAACAGTTAAGATAGTCGTCAACAAGAGGATAAAATATGGAACAACAGTGACATTTCCAAAAACTGGACGTCCATCCAAAATTGATGAATAAACAAGACAACCTGTCCGGGAGGCTGCAGGAATTTCTGCCAAGTACTGGTTGTGTACTACATGTGACAGCTATATAGCGTAATCTTCATATGTCTGGGATGTAAGGTTAATGATTTAAGTTCCAAAATGATTCATCTAGGTCTTAAGTATTTTATAAGGTGTATCTATATGTATGGTGCTGCATGTTGTGTGACATTTACAGTATACAGTGGTACCTTGAAACTCAACGTTAATTGGTTCTGGGACTGGCGTTGAGTTTCAAGGTATTTTTTCCCATAAGGATCTATGGGAAACCTGATCATGCGTTCCATGGTCCCATGGAACTGCATATATTTTAGGCTAATGTGAAATAAAGGGATTGTTTTTGACACTTATAGACTAAAAGGGTATAGTCTTACAATTCTTCTTACAAAAGAACCCTGAGCTGTAACACAAGTTTAAAAGTGAAACAGTGAGAAAAGTCCAGCTAAACACAGATACATGTGGACGCTTTCAGAGTAAATCTGACGTTATTCCACACAAATGCAGAGGTCTTATATGCGCACTTTGATGATGTTTTACCGCAACGCTCAAGCCGAGCGCATAATAATAAAAAAAATTATATATATATATATTTATATATTTATTTATTTATTTTTCAAACATGTTGAGCTTAAGGGTACAAATTTCTTAAGAAAGGGTGCAGAGTTTTAAAGATTAGGGGACGTTAAGTTACAAGGTACCACTGTACATGTAAATTAAGATCTAAAATCCCAATACCACAAAAGTTTGGTATGCCCTACGGAAATAAAAACAAACAGTAGTAAGCTGTTGCTGCTTTACCTTACTAAATTCATTGTCTTTATAAATATATGCTCATACTAAAATGTCTTTAATACAAAAATTAATAAGCAAAAAGACTAAGAATGGTGTAAAATGTAGACTAAGGATTTACTGTTAGTTTAGCTAAAAAAATTTTCATCACTGTTTTGATACCAGAACTAGAAACTTTGATACTGGAGTTGTGGTACTACTAGTTCTGATTTCAATAGAAACAAGGCCTATAATGAAAAGCACCAATATGGGAACTTGGCCGGCAAGTATGTTAAATTTTAAAAGCTTGGCTGGAGTTTTAAAAACTAGTTGGAGTAAGTAAAGTCACTGGGGTGGAGTTCAGCCTTGAGCCATAAACTGCACGACAGCAGTCTTTTGTCTGAGCCTGTCGACATGCTACTCAATAGCTGTTAATCTAGTGCAAACAGCAAAACAGCTCTGCAGCGCCTGGATAACAGTGCAAGGGTCAGGCTCTAAATCATTCAGAAGAGCAATCCTGGAGTCTTCACTCCATCAAACTGTACTTGGGGTCAATTTTTTCTGAGCAATTTTTACTTTTTATTCTTTTTAAAATTACTACTATGTATTAAAATAGATATGTATACTTTCCTCGTAATTGTTTTTGTATTTTTTTATTTGATTTTTCTTTATTTTTGTATTATTCCCCAGATTTGGTTTGTTGTTGGCAGTGAGACAGGGAATCTAAAATCTAAATGTTTGGATTCACATCTATTAAAATGGACTTGTTGCTAATGGTCCTTTCCGTCTTTGGTCTGGAGCACACGGCCTGGAATGCTGATTCATCTGACCACAATACACGTTTCCACCGTGTGATGGTCCATCCTAGATGCCTCCAAGCCCAGACAAGTTGACACCGCTTCTGAACATAACTTAACATAAGGCTTCTTTTTTGCACAAGTGTTCAAGTTCTAAGTGGCATTTGTGCATGTAACTCTGTATTGTAGAGCTTGACAAAAGTTTGCCAAAGTTATCCCTCACCCATGTGGTTATATCAGCTATTGTTGAGTGACGGTTCTTGATGCAGTGCCGTCTGAGGGCACTGCACTGCGCTGTTGGCTCCTGACGCACTGAAATTCCTCCCAAATTGTTTAATGATATTATGCACTGTAGAGGGAGAAATATGCAAATCCCTTCCAAGCTTTCTTTGAGGTTCATTGTTTTTAAACATTTCAATCATTTTCTCACACATCTGTTGACAAACTGGAGATCCTCTGATCATCTTTGCTCATTAAACTCTCAGCCTTTTCTGGATGCTGCTTTTTTACCGAACCATGATTACAATCACCTGTTCACATCACCTGTTTGGAATCACATCATTATTTAGTGTCACCTCATTACTAGCCCTAAACTGCCCCCGTCCCAACGTTTTTTGGAATGTTTTGCAGGCCTGGAATGAAGGAATGGATGTATATTAACAAATGAAATGAAGTTGAGCAGATAAAACATGAAATATCTCGGGTTCAAACCGTCTGCAATCAAATAAAAGTCAAAGTAAATGTAAGGAACACTGCATTTTTATTTTATTAGCATTTTCCATACTGTCCCAACTTTTTCTGATTTGGGGTTGCACAATAAAGAAATAATAGGGAAATAATTTTTAAAAAATGCTCAATTAAAACTAAATGAATGAGTTAATAAGCAAATCTACTATAAATCTTTAAGTCACTGATGCCCCGGGATTTGAAGCTAATCATGTTAGGACTTATCTACGTATATGTGTTTTAGGTATTTGTGAGAAAGCATACTTAAGCCAAGCTTATTTCTTTGTTTTTCTAAGTACAGACTACAGACATTGGCAGAACGTGTAACTACACAATTACAATCCTAGATGGAGAGAATCAAATATATATCCTGACTTATTTATTCTATAAAAATGTAGCTACATGGTTTACAGTCATTCAGGCTGCTTAACAGGATGATGTTAATGTGTTTTATGTTTGCCCCTTTTACTATTTATGAACGTCAAGTTAGTTCGCTGAGTGTTGCTGACAGTTTAGTAGCAGTGTGTCAAAAATAAATGAATATATACTGTTAGGCTTTTTTCCATGTGCTTCCTGTGGGTTTCTACAGTGTCTTCTACACCGATCAGCCATAACATTAAAAGCACCTTCCTGTTTCTACATTCACTGTCCATTTTATCAGCTCCACTTACCATATAGAAGCACTTTGTAGTTCTACAACTACTGACTGTAGTCCATCTGCTTCTCTGCATGGTCAGGACTCTCCCAGGACCACTACAGAGTAGGTATTATTTGGGTGGTAGATCAGTGACACTGACATGGTGGTGTGTTAGTGTGTGTTGTGCTGGTATGAGTGGATCAGACACAGCAGCACTGCTGGAGTTTTAAAACACCTCACTATCACTGCTAGACTCAGAATAGTCCACCAACCAAAAATATCCAGCCAACAGCTCCACGTGGGCAGCGTCCTGTGACCACTGATGAAGGTCTAGAAGATGACCAACTCAAACAACAGCAATAGATGAGCGATCGTCTCTGACTTTACATCTACAAGGTGAACCAACTAGGTAGGAGAGTATAATAGAGTGGACAGTGAGTGGACACTGTATTTAAAAACTCCAGCAGCGCTGCTGTGTCTGATCCACTCATACCAGCACAACACTCACTAAGACACCACCACCATGTCATTGTCACTGCAGTGCTGAGAATGACCAACCATCCAAATAATACCTGCTCTGTATTGGTCCTGTGGGGGTCCTGACCATTGAAGAACAGGGTGAAAGCAGGTTTAAAAAGTATGTAGAGAAACAGATGGACTACAGTCAGTAATTGTAGAACTACATAGTGCTTCTATATGGTAAATGGAGCTGATAAAATGGACAGTGAGTGTAGAAACAAGGAGGTGGTTTTAATATTATGGCTGATCAGTGTAGTTTCCCCGCACCCTGCTTCTGGATTTAAGTCAGCCAGTACCGTGTACAGGGAGTGTTCCTTCTATTCTGGTGTCTGACCCATCACAACCATAACCAGATAAACAACAATGAATAAACAACATTGTATTATGTGTACTTTTGCGACTTCCGTTTATAAACCAGCATGCCTCAGGTAAATGATAGCTGGCACAAGCCAGAGCCAAAGCAGTCACATTGAAATACAGCAGGAGGGAAAAACCGTTGCCCTTGTAGTAATTAATCCGTAGTGTTTGTCCTTGTGCACCGCTCTCCACATAGGGAGCTGAAAGCAGGAACCGCCTGAATGGAAGAAAGAGGTGAGGGCAGGATGCCTGGCGTGAAACTCATTTCCCTGATAGACATAAGTACAGCTGTCTTACCCAGCAGTCAGGCTGCATCGGAGCAACAAAGAAACCTGCCAGCATCCCAGTGGATTATGAATGCCACTTCACTTCCCTTCACCATGCACACTTCTCACCCTGCCGGAGATGACTTAAAGCCGAAAGGCCACTGAAAACCGTGTTAATGGCTGCATTTTTTGAGAAAATAATGGACCAAAGTCTGTTAGAGACAGCAGCATGATCATTTAAACTTAATTAATTACCTCGGCTCTGTGCCGTGCGGCGTGAAAGGGGAGAGGAAAAAACCCTGCATCTAATTGTCCTCCACGCGTGTTGGAGGGCTGATTGTCCATGGCCAAAAACAGCTTGATCAAAAAGAAAAACTAGCAAAACAAAAAATCACAAACAAGATTATACCAGCCTCTTTCA
Source organism: Trichomycterus rosablanca (assembly GCF_030014385.1). Taxonomy (NCBI): domain Eukaryota; kingdom Metazoa; phylum Chordata; class Actinopteri; order Siluriformes; family Trichomycteridae; genus Trichomycterus; species Trichomycterus rosablanca. The sequence goes on along the minus strand of NC_085989.1, from coordinate 22,332,745 downwards.
ACTCCCATTCTCTTTATTAAACACAGAAGAACACTACCCACCTCTGTAATGGGTGCAAATAAGCTTTAATTGTGGTATCACTGTTAATACAAAGCAGCAAAAAATGAAAGCCAGTACCAGGTCAAGTGTTGAAGCACGATTTAGAGAAAGATGAGAAGAAAGAATATATTATAATGGCTTCTAAAGGACAGCATTACTTAATAATTAATTGAGTACACTTTAACCAGTGGTATAAAATCCTATTAGCACTGAAGGACACAAAGCAGGAACACTTCCTAAAACCAGGCATTTTAATAAAATAAATGTTTTATTGTGTTAGCACCCTGTGAACATTAAACATGTCTTAAACACATGACGAGTGGAAAAAAAACAAAAAAAGAATATCGTCCAGTGCTAAATATATGTAGGGCCATACGCAGAGTTGCCAACTTAAGTTTAAAAGACATAATAGACAGCTGCTCAGGTGGCGCAGTGGTAAAGTACGCTAGCACACCAGAGTTGGGGTTTCGAATACATCATATCGAATCTCAGCTCTGCCTTTCCGACTGGGCTGGGCAGCTGCATGAACAACGATTGGCTGTTGTTCAGGGTTAGAGGGTAAGAAAGTCGGAACTACGGCCCCTGCTGGCTGACTGATGGCACCTGCACAGGGCTGAGGATCAATGCTGATGGGGGTGTGGCCCTCCATACACAGTGCCCGTCAGTGTATGAACTCGACTCGTGCAGGTGAAAAATGCAGTCTGTACTAATTGTACGTGCCGGAGGGGGTGTATGTCAGTTGAGAGGCGTCCTCAGTCAGCGGTGAAGGGTCGAATCAGTATGGAGGACGCAATCAGGGTAATTGGGGGAAAAAAGTGGGAAAAATAGAAGAATTCAAAGAAAGATATAATAGACAATGTACAGTGGTACCTTGTAACTCGACGTCCCCTAAACTTAAAATCTTTGAAACTCGACGCCATTCGTCGAGAAATTTGTAACCTTAAACTATGCTTTCTTCAACGCTTGGCTTGAGGGGTGCAGTAAAACGTCATCAAAGTGCGCATATGAGACAAATCTGCATTTGTGTGGAATGACCATCAAATTTACTCTGAAAGCTCCACATGTATCTGTGTTTAACTGTATTTTTCTCCTGTTTCACTTTTAAACTTGTGTTATAGCTCAGGGTTCTGAAAAATCTTATCATTAAAAAAAGCTTAACGTGACAACATATTAAAAACTAACCTTCTCTTAATTATTACTGCTCATAAGTTCTCTCCACTAATGAAATTCCTAGCTGTTTTAGTACAATAAGTCACGTTAAGCTTTGTGCACCGGTACACTCCATAGGAAATAACGGCACAGCCCGCACAAAAGCTATTGTGCCGCTTTTCATGTGATTTCGCCTTTACTGAATGGAATACCATTCCAGTGATAGCTCAGTGGTTAAGGTACTGGACTAGTAAACAGAAGGTTGCCGGTTCAAGCCCCACCACCACCAAGTTGCCACTGTTGGGTCCCTGAGCAAGGCCCTTAACCCTCAATTGCTCATCGTGTTCTGCTCACTCTAAGTCGCTTTGGATAAAAGCGTCTGCTAAATGCTGAAAATGTAAATGTAAATGAATATGTTATTCCAAGATCAAAAAAACTCCATGATTAAGAAGCATAAGGAAACAATAAAGAAGAAAAGGTAAAGAAAGGTTTTATTGAATTTTTTATTGATTTTAAACTGTTTATAAATGTATTGCAGTGTTTCATATATTATATTTGTGATATTTTTGGAAAAAAAATACCTTTTATCAATGGCAGTCCCAGAACCAACTGGCGTTGAGTTTCAAGGTACTGAAGTATACAGTAAAACATATTTGTATTTTAAATGTAAAATGTGGCTGTTTAAGTAAAGCCATTTCATGTTCATGTTATAAACAAACCTCTAAGGTTACCAAGTGTTTCCTGGGTTGAGCTCCTGCAGCGTTATTTTTTTTTCCCTGTTAAGGAAAGGCCATTACCCCTAAAATCAGTACTCAAGTTCAAATTATACAAAAGGAAAAATGTGTGACTGTTATTGCCAACATGTCTAAGATGTGCTATTGCCTTAGACAGTTTTACCATATTGAGCAGCTGTCTGTTTATTTACATGTGCATACCACATTTTAGCAAGGGTGGGGGTATATCTATTAATCTGTGTAACTTGAGAACTTTAGAGAACTTTAACCCAAGTGCAAATGATTTAATCAAGGTACAACAACACACTGGTGGCCAAAATAATGGAAACAAATTAATAAATATAAGACACAAAAACAACCGCAGCCCACGACTGAGAAAGTGGATGGCACAGGAATAGCACAGAACGAACTGAGAACTAGTTGTCACAATAAGACTGCTTTACCTATTTGTAACAATTCCAATTTTGGAAAAATAAGGAACACTTAAAATCAGCCAGGGCCGGAAATGCATGAGCGAAATCCCAACCCTAACGACACCAACACACACACACACACACACACACACACACACACACACACACACATTACACACAACATAGATTTACAAGTGGTTTCCACTATAGCAAAGGCATGTCACACCATCCCTGGGGAATCACACACCAGCGGAAGACCAGACCGGACCATCATGGTATCGTGATTTCAAAGAAAAGCAAGTGTGCCAACAATGGAGTTGGCAAGTATGAAAGGGAGAAACTGTGATATGTAGAAAAACTTCCACCTGAAGCAAGTAAGTGTCAATCAAGAGAAACTGACACATCAATTATATGCACCTCTGTGTCCCCTCTGCTGGCAAAAAAATGACAAAGCAGAAGGAAACAACTCTTAATGTGGCTAATTGGCGATCTCATCCAGCAGCGGCCGTGTCACAAAATGTTACGAGGGCTCATAAGTAATGTTTAATGACTTTGTCGATTTGAAAATAATTAGCATCACGCATTGGTGGAACAGTCTGAAACCAATGAAGGACACAGAAACAATGGAATAAAACACAGAAACATAGCGGTCATTAAGTGGGATTCCATAATGAGCCAGCTAATTTCACGGCATCCATCAGCGCTGCTGGAATGTTCCCTGAAGTGATCTCAGCTCCAACACCGAGCAGCAAAACACTGCACCTCGCGTCTATTTTAGGCCTTTGACAAATGCATAAATAAAGTAGAATTACTTACAGAATTACTGACTGAATTCAATCAATGGTGACCTGCCTTACCTTCAGAGAAGAGTTACTGCTGCACTTCCAGGACCTGTGATGCACGCGTCTGTCACCATTCCCAGGAAAACACAACAGCTCTTATAATTCAGCTCTCGAACATGCCAAATCTGTGGTTTTTAAGTCCATGTGCCAACCTGTCCTGTCACTACCTTTCGAGTAGGTGACACAACAAGAAATGCCACTTCCACAACACACAGCAGTGCACTTAAAAGTGTTCACATGCACACTGTAAACTCTCCTATCTTAAAAGATGCTCATGTACACAGAATACTGCAAATGTATTAGCTCCTTTAATCAAATTAAAAGACAGAAGATTTTAGTTAAACTGGGTCTCAATCTGCACTTGATGGAACACTGCCCACCCAACATATTGTCATCCTACCATACAAAACAGTACACAAATAAGTACCATAATACAGTGGTCCCCAACCACCGGTACCGGTCCATGGGTCATTTATTACCGGGCCGAAACAAAAGCAATGAAATCACTGCGTCCATTATCAACATCCTATTTGTGAAGCTGGATTTTCTGCAGTGACCTCAACCAAAACAAAGTTACGGAGTAGACTGGACATAAGGAACACACTTTGGGTGTTATTGTCTCCTATAACCCCTAGGTGGGAGCGTCTCATTGCAGCGAAAAATTTCAGGGTTCCCACTGATTTTCCATCATTGGTGAATAGTATCGTTATGCACGTAAATCCCCCTGCTCCCACTAGTCTGTGACGTCATATCTTATATAAAACCGGTCTGTGGTGCAAAAACGGTTGGGGACCGCTGCTCTAATACAACTGCTGTTACCATGTTGACATACCTTTGATTGGGTAGTAACTTTTTAAAATAAACAGACTGGAAAAAAACAACATGCGCTATTTGCTACTAAAAAGAAAAAATGCTCAGGGCCAAAAGAGTGGTAGCTTGGCAGAGCTGGGGCTCGACCACACAACCTTTCAGTTGGTAATCCAGAGCAAAAAAAAGCTACTGTTTTTAATTTTAACAAGTTAATGTAAGGTAATTTTACTCACTCACTTTTTTTAAATGCTTATCCAGTTAGGGTCGCTTGGGTGCTGGAGCCTATCCCAGCTTTTCAATGGGTGCAAGGCACACAGTAACAGTCCATCGCAGGGCAGACACACATACACACACCCATTCACCTATAGAGCAATTCAGCGCCTCCAATGAATCTGACTGCATGTTTTTGGACTTTGGGAGGAAACCGGAGCTCCCGGAGGAAACCCACACGGACACGGGGAGAACATGCAAACTCTGCACAGAAAGGACCCGGACCGCCCCGCCTGGGGATCGAACCCAGGACCTTCTTGCTGTGAGGCGACAGTGCTACCGTGCCGCCCGGTAGATCATTTTATGGAAGTAAATTAGTAATTCCACTAAACAAAGATCTCCTCATTTAATGCCAGGTACCAGTATTAGGGCCGATAATTTTTTTGTAAAAATCTCAGAAAGTAAATATATCATAAAACATCATGAAGAAACATAGGCTATAAAGGGAGAGCAAACACGACAAAATATTGTCATTGGCTGTGTAATGCCAGCCTTTTCCTAGCTAAAAAACGGAACAAATGATATTACTGCATTTGCATCACACTAGGAGACAAATAGACAAAAACACAACTATGTACCTAGATCTTCTTTTTTACTAATAACAATGAATCTACTAGTCTATTTTATGCCACAACATTGGTTTTTCTCCCGGCTTGTTAAATACAGTGGGGTCATAGGTTCAGTTTTCAATGGCTTTGCTTTAATAAATAATAATGATTTTTAATAATGCTTCTGTATTTAGGGGTCACCACAGTGGATCACAGCCAGACGCCCTTCCTGATGGAACCCTTCTTATGAAATCCGGGCTTGGGACCAATACTGAGGGCGCATTGACAAGTGCATATCCCAATCTTCCCCCTCAGACATAGCCAATCATGTCTGTGTAGACCTCTGACCAGCTGATAGCATCACTGAGATTGATGCCAACCTCCTTATTTTATCCATTTACATTTACGGCATTTAGCAGACACTTTTAACCAAAGCAACTTACAATTATAACTGAATACAATTTGAGCAATTAGAGTTAAGAGCCTTGAACAACAGTGGCAACTTGACAATGGTGGGGCTTGAATCGGTAACCTTATCATTAGAAGTCGAATACCTTAACCACTGAGCTACCACTGCCCACTTATTGCCCACTTATTAAAAACAATTAAATGAAAACATGACTGGGTTTTCCTATGCTTATTCACTTTTGAAAACAAGTACTGTTTTCTGTGCATGGGCATTTGCCCCTAAATTTCTCCAATTGTAGTCATTCCTTTACCCTGTACCCTCATTTCACTTGCCAGCGGTGGGGTCTCTTAGATATCCGAGCCTGGGACCAACACTGAGAGCGAACCTTTCAATGTCTAGGTTGTTTGGCCACTCCCCCCCCCCCACCCCCACTCACACATAGCCAATCATGTTTGTGTAGATGCCTTACCAGTCGATAGCATCACTAAAATTTAAAGCTTGGATCTTAGCGGCAGTGGGCTTGCATGATTTTCCAGCTGTGCCACCCCAGCATCCTTCTGAATAATAATTATTACCAATAAAAACACATTATGCTTGTTATGTTTTGCACAAATGGTTCTGAAAGTCGCTCAGTTGATAGAGTATCAGAGCAGTGTTACTTGATTCACAATTAGAATGGACCACCACTTATAAAAATGCTACTGAATGTATTCTAATTACTGACCGACTAATGTAGACTCATTTTCCCAATGATTAGACTGCTTAAGTGCATGTAAATCAGGTGATCAAACTATTGTAGGTCAGGAAATCTGTGTGATGTTCGTTGAAAAGGACAGACATTAGTGCTTCACTGATCCAGCGTCAAATGCAGCCACAATTAAAAGCACAGATTCCACACACTTGTACCAATTAATTTTACAGATTAATTTATTTTGTTCACTCTGTTTCTTCCTAGTTTAGCACTTTCTTTATTACCCGAGCCTAAGATATAAAAAATATATTCAAATCACCAATCCTGCAGTCTAAGGTCAAGACATTTTTCTCCTTTTCATGAAGTATATACACAAAAACCCTGCATGCATTTCTAATTAGCAGAGGCTGTAATAATTCATTACTGCTGGGTTTTGAAGCCCCACTGAGGCTTTTCTAGCCTTTTACCTCTCACTGAAATGAGCCTGCTGAGTGTGAAAGTGGCTGTGTATTGTCAAACACTCATTAATTCCCTATGCTCCAGTGAAACAGTTAAGGTAAACAATATATACAATTATACATACATGGCCTTAGGCTCTGCTTGCCTGCGTCTGTGTCCTTCAAACTGAACCTTTGTTGTATCCAGCACGCTTGTGTCATCAGTATCATGTAGCTTATCTAATCAACACAATAGCACGTATGACCTAGCCTACAGCACGAGTACTCCTTGGGGACCTGATGTACAGTGTGGATGGTCAGAGGCCACGTAATTTTTAGCCAGGCCAGGTCTGATTTGATTTTGTGCAGCGGGTGATTGTGTGCATCTGCCTGATCTACATTCTGTCTGAGAAAAAAATAGAAGCTTTTGAGCCAATGACCTCCACAGACCTCGCAAGCAACAAAAGCCAGCGGGAGAGAAGCCATAACCGGCAGAAGTAAAGGGACATTATGGGCTATAATAAGAGCTCGCGATTTGTCAGAAGCTCTTCATCCAGTCCTTGACATTGCGTAGGGAGAAGGCACATGTGTGTGATCTGTCCCTGGACCTTCGCAGTTAAACCGTTCATTCTGGCTGTGAGAGGAGTTCAGCAGGTTAACCAGCTCTGTGGGAAACATTGTGACCATCTAATTACACTCTCCTGACCCTGCGCCCTATACTGTGGTTCAAAATCACTGATTCCTACCAAACACAAAACATCTCTAGGTTATTGCAGTTTCACTCGCAAAGTCAAGGGATGTCTCTATTTTACCGCCTTGTTTTATACCTTATAAAAGAATAAGCTAACCTATGCATCAGACACTTTTATCCAAAGCGACTTACAGTACTGTGACAGTATATTGTCTAAGCAATTGAGTGTTAAGGGCCTTGCTCAAGGGCCCAACAGTGGCAACCTGGCAGTGGTGGGGCTTGAACCAGCAACCTTTGGATTACTAGTCCAGTGCCTTAACCGCTAAGCCACACCTCTCCCTGCAAAATGTATGGCAATCTATGCCTGAATGGCAATGTTTAGTTTACTGTGGACTGGGTCCTGTCCTAATTCTCACATAATCACAATTATTCAGGATAAACAGACTTGTTCATATATCCAAATCATTCATTTATTCATTAATTGCCTATTGTACCACCGCTTTATCTTGGTCATGGTAGCACTGAGTCTGCATGTGTTTTGACTTGTGAGAAAAAACAAGAGCACTTGTGTCCACTAGGGTCTAATCTCTGGATACTCTGGTTTCTGCTGATCCCCTAATCACATGCAAAAGGTGAACTGGCTGCTCTTAATTGCCCCTAGATATGAATGTGCTGGTGAATGAATTGAATGTCAGTCATTTAGCAGACGCTCTTATCCAGAGTGACATACAGAAGTGCTTCCATAGTGAACATTACCATACTCTAGTTTAAGTAGATAAGAATACAAATCTGCTGAAACCCTGTTAGAACCAAAAGATTTTTTTTTTTATGTAAGATATAAATAAGAGCATTAGTTAGTAAGTACATGTCAGCTTAAGTGCTTAGTAAAGAGGTGGGTTTTAAATCGTCTTTTGAAGACTCAAATGTTCAGACAAGGGATGCTTGTCCCACCACTTGGGTGCAAGTACAGAGAAGAGCCTTGATGCCTGTCTTCCTTGAGTTCTGGGTGAAGGATCAAGTTGAGCAAGACTAGTGGCTCGGCGGTTGCATGGTACAGAGTGGGGTTTTATTAGACCACGAAGGTTAGCTTGGGGCTGGTAAATTTTTGCCTTTGTAGGCGAGCATCAGTGTTTTAAATTGAATGTGTGCAGCTACAGGAAGCCAGGGAAGAGAACACTGGCTGCTCTGAAATGCCCCTAGATATGAATCTGTGGGTGAATAAATTAGTCAGTCCCATGATAAGAAGAAATAATAATAAGAATGAATGAATGATATAAAAAGAATGCCATAGTAAGAAAGACAGTAAAAACACTAATTATTCATAAAATCTTTAGCTAGTGCCCAGGTGGCGCAGCGGGATATTCCGCTAGCACACCAGCACAGAGATTCTGAACTCCTCGGTTCAAAACTCGGTGTTGCCACCACCAGATACTAATTGGCCACCATATCTGCAGGGTGGAAGCCGGACTATGTGTGGGTGGGTGGGTGGGTGGGTGGGTGTGTGGGTGGGTCTTCATACGGTGTGTAAGGACCCTGATTGGCGGAAGAGACACCTGTGCAGAATGCAGGGGCAAGAAGAGGAGGGCTGTGCACGTGTCAGAAGAGGCGTGTACAGCGACGTGCTCCCCTTGAATGCAACTGGGTATCCCTTAGCAGCGGAAGACAAATTGAATGCGCTAAAATGGGAGGAAAATGGGGAGCTGGTGACCAAGGTGACCAGGGTTTCAACCTTGGTTCGGTCAGAGTAGTCTGTTTTACATTGGTTACCCAAGATGAAACATGACAGTGGTGGGGGGTGGCATCATGCTATTGGGTTTCTTCTCAGCAGCAGGGACAGAAAGACTATACATTTAAGGGATGGATGTATGTAGCCGAACACAAGAACTTCCATGAGGAAAGTCCTCCGGAGCACACTCAAACTAATACTCTAGTGACAGTTCACATTTCAACATGACAACATCCCAAAGCATATAGTCTTTGGGTTGGACTTAAAATCCATAAAACATCTGTAGAGAGACCTGAAAATGACAGTTCACATATGTTCACTATTTAATCTGATGGCATTTGAGAGGACCTGCCATGTAGGATAGGAAAACTGCCCAAATCCAGATGTGCAAAGCTTGTAGACATATCCATGTAGACTTGCAGCTGTAACTGCTGCCAAGAGGGTTTGTACAGAGTACTGAATAAAGAGCCGGAATACTTCTGTACATAAAAGATTTTAGTTTTTGATTTTTAATTAACCTTAAAAACTCAAAATACAGATTTTATGGGCAATTAAGTGTAACTTGGTGGGCAAAAAAATTACAAGGCAATAGGGCAGTTATAGCATAGTGGTTAAGGTACTGGACTAGTAACCAAAAGGTTGCTGGATCAAGTCCCACCACTGCCAGGTTGCCACTGTTGGACCCTTAACCCTCAATTACTTAAAACAATATACTGTCACAGTACTGTAAGTTGCTTTGGATAAAAGTGCCTGCTAAATGCCATAAATGTAAATATTTACAATCAAATCTAAACCACAATAAGGGGTGCAATAAAGGGTTAACGTTCTAATTACATTTTAAATCCACTGTAGTATGGAGAAACCCCACTATTACTTTTGCAGCATTTAGCAGATGCTTTTATTCAAAGCAGCTTACAGTTATGATGGATAAAATCTAAGCAATTGAGAGTTAAGGGCCTTGCTAAATAGCCTAATAGTGGTAACGTGGATGAGGTGCTTGAACCAGCAACCTCTGGATTACTAGTTTAGAACTTTAACTACTGAGCTACTACTACCTAAATATACAGTGCATGGCCACCCCCATTAAAAACAGGTGTAAACGGCACCCATGTGGCACAGCGGGATATTCCACTAGCACACCAGCGCTGAGATTCTGAACACCCCGGTTCGAATCTCATCTCTGCTACCAGTCAGCTGGGTGCCATCTAGCAGGCACAATTGGCACAATTGGCCTTCGAGTCTGCTGGGTGGGAAAAGACCGGACTAATAAAAAGTGGGTGGGGTCTTCAAACGCTGTGTAAGGAACCTGGTTAGCAGACCGAGCCGCCTGTGCAGAAGTGGAGAAGCCTCTTGAGAATTCATCGAGGCAAGGGTGAAAAAGAAGGAGTGAGGGCGTCGGAGCAGGCAAATACACCCTCCTTGAATGCAATCGGGATCCCCAGCAGTGGAAGACTAATTGGCTATGCTAAAACGATGAGAAAAAACATACATAAATAAAAACAGGTGTTGGAAATCAATTATATATACTGTATAAAATGTTATGCTTTCCACTTCATGGCAACAGTTTAAGGAAGGCTCTCATTTTTAGCACAACTGTCCCCTTGTGAACAAATCAAAGACCATGAATACATGGTTTGATGATGGTCTGATGTAAGGGAACTCCAATGGCCAGCACAGAGCCCTGACCTCAACCCCACCAAACACCTCTAGGATGAAATGATGAATTCCAACTTCACTACTGTACAAATTATGTCCATACTTTTGGTCATATAGTGCATCTGGTGAAATAACTATGGAATAACGTCACTGTCTCCATTCATAATTCAAACACACTGTCTTATTTTTAAGATTAAAATATATATTTTTTATTCCAGCTTTAGGCAGAGTCTCCTCAAAGAAAAGTGCGTCTAGATTCATAGAAATAGTTTTTCTACTGTGGTTTAAAATGACCAATAATCACCTTCATTTTCCTCACAGAAACAAAAAAAAACCTTCTGGTTACGGTTCACAGCACTGTGGGTTCACTTGCAAGTCAGAAGACATCTCATTTCCACAGCGTAGTTTTATACAATATAAAAGAAGTGACTTGAGGGGACAATTGTCCAACCCATAACTAAATAGCAGCGTTTTATCCGCTAGCCCGCTGTGAAATGCTACAGAGGAGACCAGAACTTCAGAGGTGTGGAAACAGCCTGGGACCTAATGTGGCTAAATCGAAACCTGGGCAACAGAAGGACAGGCGAGAAAAATATCAAAAACCTTCTTCTTATGCCAAACTTAAATGACTTGATTCCACAGAGACCTGTTCGCTGTGATGCTCTGAATGCAGCAAACAATAAGTAAAAATAAATCTCATACTCTGCTTAGAGAGCCGTCATCCTTTATGACAATTCCAACTGGCGGTGATTGAGTTGCATATAAAATAAGGCCGAGACTCAGGATAATGCGCTCACATTGGGGTGAATTTTAGTTGGTTGGTTGGTTGGTTGGTTGGTTGGATGGATGGATGGATGGATGGATGGATGGATGGATGGATGGATGGATGGATGGATGGATGGATGGATGGATGGATGGATGTAATAACTATACCACATAATAGTACGTTATTTATCTTAATTAGTCAGCTATTTTCCTCTACATTTAAAGCAACAGCAAGAAACAGAACGGTAAATAATCACAGTGGACAATCTGACGTTATTAAAACCGACAAGCTCTTTTAATAAAAGTAATTAGCCTTGTTTAGTGCACAGTTAGGACAAATTGATTTCAAATCCTCACTCTCACTGTATGGCAGTGCCAGGTTATTCTGTTATGTTTGCTTATTTGGCTGTTTAAAACAACATATGGCAAGTGGTGTATTTACCACCTAGTGTATAGCTCATGTTTGTATTGGCATCATTTAAAATTGGAAGCAACCAGTTAACAAATCCTTAATAAGCTGTTGCAATAAAAACAATATATACAGTACGTAAGGTACTTTACATTGCATGCACAGTGATGTTACTCCTAATTACAGATTTAATCTTGTCCTCTATAAGTATTGACTTAAATTATTTGTAATTTAATTTGGTTCATTTTTAGTTAAGCTTGATAGCTTACATTAGCCAGCTAACATTATATATATACTGTATATATACATGATACGCAGCAATATAAAGACTTTATATTTGTCAGGCTATAAAGGCAATCAAGTAAAAAAATTGCTGTAATCATGAGGAAATGCTGTGTGATACAGTGCAGCGTTATGTCTAAGGTCAGCCCTATTTTTCAAGAGTACTAACAGAAATGTCTCTCTTAAATCTTAAACTAGATTAACCACCAAGTCACACAGGTTCTCTATTATACTGATCTGGTAATAATATGAATGTAATGATATAAACAATGGCAGCTCACTGTTAAAAGATCTGTCATTAAATCCAAAGAGAAAGTCTGCTTTTGTAATATGGGTCAGGCTGTAAATAAGATAAAAGTAGTACAGTCGACAAAATAGATGAATCCAGGAGAACACAGCTATTGTGACTAACACTGTGTGACAGATAAGGTCTTTCTTTCAGCATGAAGGTAATTTCAACAGTCACAACACATGAATGTTCATTTCCACTGAGTAATTCATTCGACCGACCTGCCGCTGGTTGAGGTAATCGCAACCTAATCTAATACTAAGGAAAGCTCATAATGCACAAGTCTGGCCTTTGCTAGTCAAGATCACCCAATGCAAATACAAAGGGAGGACAGAATAACAAAAAAGCAGCTTGAGGGTGCTCAGGTAAAACAGTAGTTCCACAAACGCTGATTCTTAAGTCTGGGGTTCAAATCTGGCCAATCCGAGTCCTCAACAGACAGGGACAGTGGTAGAGCTTTTTGGGTCAAATCCAGGCTCTGCTATATTTGGTCCTTGAGCAAGACTCATAACCCTGTCTGCTCCAGGGGCGCCGTACGCTGGCTGACCCTGCGCTCTGACCCCAGCTTCCAAACAAGCTGGGATATGCAAAGAAAGAATTTCAGAGTACTGTACACCTGTATATGTATATATGACAAATAAAGTATATCTATATCTACCTAATTGGCCATTTAGGGAATCACCTCCTTGCCACTGCAACATCAAATCCCATCCAATACCATCCATTACAGAACTAAATTGCATGTAATAGGGGCTGGAATCAGTTAAATCAGTAGTCGCAAAATTCTGTGGGCAGTCATGTCATCTTATCTTACTAGCCAACTTATTAAAACGTGGTTTGATGAACAGCAGAATTTAGTAAAGTACATCAATCACCAAATTTTACCATTATTAAAGGTTAATGAAAAAGTACTGGAGTACAGAGTGAACTCAATTTTTTTAATCAATTGAACATTTTATCAAAAACCATTCAGAACTTGTATGACAGCATTTTAAGAATAAGTAAAGATTTAATCAAATAACTAAAGCTGATACTAGTCATTTTTAAATACTTTAATAAATTGTTACGTTTTCATTATTTTGTCCACCCTTTGCATTTTCCAGTCCTGTTACCCAACTACTGTTATTCACTGGAAATAATGACCAAAAAATAAACAGATCAGGACCGAGCATTTTCTAGATGTGCTTCTGGACTCTGGAACTCTCTCCCACCACTGGTCAAACAGTCTAATTCTCTCTCTGTATTTAAGTCTAATCTTAAAACGTACCTTGTTACACTTGCATCTAACCTGCCTTAAGCCTAGACTGCTGCTCCATCAGGTCTTCTTCTTGTTTTCTCCTTGTATGTATTCTCCTTATTGTCTATTTGTATGTATTTGCTGTCTGTGAAGCCTTGTGCACTGAAAATTGTAAGTAAAAAATCATGGTGACACAACTGGTAATTCTTGTACCTTACTGCTGGTGTGAACTTTGGCATGCTTCCCGTATGTCATCATGGTTGTCTATTTGGTACTCTGATTTCTTACTACCTTTCAAATCTATGCACATAGGTGGACTGCCCACTCAAAATTGTTCCTGGGCTGTGTTTGACCACATGCTTCTTTGACCTTTACTAGAAAAAGGTTGGAACGGCGTCCTCAACCAGCATTCTGATCCCTCTGTCTACAGTATTAAGTAACGGAGTTGTAATGAGCCCACCTGCAATGGAGATCAGTGGCGTGTCTCAGTTACAGAACGTCCTTCTTCCTTTCAAAATATGGCCGGCAGGGGGGACATGCAGGTGCGGATGACTGATGCGTCAGTCCCTTTTAACTGACACTCACCTGCACTTCAGTGAGTGCTAATTCACTCCAGGTGGAAGTGTGTCTATTTATAACGATTTCTCCTTCACAGAGTTGTCCGCTCTTCTGCTGGCAACCTGCATTCCTTGGAACGCTAATGTTTGTTTGTTTAATTCTTAACGCCATGTCAGCTGCTATGGCTATTATCATGACTAGCTAATAGATTGTCTTTAAACGTCAAAGTGGTGGGTCAATTTGCTTTCTTTACTTGTGCTTATGGTGGTTAGAGTGTTTGTGTAGCTATGAGTGTTTTTCCTTATATGGTGTTTTTAAGTGCAATTGCTTCTAAGACTTTAAGCAGTGGGGGTGGGGGGGGGGGGGGGGGGGGGTACTAAGGTGAAGATTTTCCTATAGTTTGTATGGTAGAATTTTGTTCTGATTGTGTTCATATTTTGGCATGAATAGAGGATGTGTTTGACCAAAGTTCTTGATCCACAGAGGGGGCAAGTTTGGGCCTGGTCTTCTTTTAGTAGGTAGGTATGGGTGAGTCTGGTGTGTCCTATGCAGCATCTTGTGTAGATACTTTGTTCCCATCATTTTTTGGGGTACTGAGCTCTATTCATCTTTATGGCAGGGTGGATCTCATAGAGTTTGTTGGTGGTATGAGTTTCCTATTCTTCTTGCCAAGCTGCTGTGGTGTGTGCTTTTATAATTGGTCTGAGATGGGATGGTGGAACGCTAATGTGGGGCTCGGTTCAGTCCTGTTTTCTGCTGCCGCATGGGATCAGCACAATTTTATCTCTTTTTGGGAACTTACCCGACGTCACAGCACTTTTTTAGGCATCACAAGTAAGCTGCCCCAGAGGCCGTGTGACGTCCCTTTTCTGATGCGGACCCCACGTGCATTACGGTCCCCTGCTTGTTCTGTGCTTCATTTATTTCCTTTTTTCAGAGAATTGTGTTGTTACAGTCACTCAGAGTGTCTTGCCATAAACCTATGACATGAAATTATTAGCTTTTCGCATCTATGTTTTACACACTTTGAAGCATGAACGTGAACATGCAGAGGTCAAAAACATAAATCCATGTTGCAGCTTTTCAGTTCAGAGGTAGGATGAATGCAGAATTAGACCTGCTCTGCAAAATACTGGTACCATGTCCAGAATGTATTTTTAAATTATACTAATTTTTTTAAATAGGCTACAGACCAACTACAAACCTGTTCGACAAAAGCAATAATTGTTAGACCATATCGGACATCCTAATTCCTTGTACCCTCCAACCTATTTAAGGCTGAAGGACTACTGACATAATGTCAAGAAACTTGATTTGACTTGATTTTATTTATGCATTTTCGCTTCCACTGCTGGGGGATCCCTGATTGCAGTCGAGGTGGGTATATTGCTGCTCACGCCTCCTCCGCATTCTGCACAGGTGCCTCTCTATCTAATATTCAGGGTCCTTACACAGCGTTTAAAGACCCCACCCACATAGTCCGACCATCCCGCCCTAGCAGAAACGTGTCTGCTGCAGGCACTGCCAATTATGCACGCTAGATGGTGCCCAGCCGACCGGTGGCAACGCCGAGTTTCGAACCGAGGAGTTCAGAATCTCGACGCTGGTGTGCTAGCGGAATATCTTGCTGCGCCACCTGGGCACCCGACTTGATTTTGTTATTAACTAAACGGCTACATTTATTATTATTTGCATTATATACTGGGTCAGGTCATTGGTAGGTCAGTGGTTAAGAAGCAGGTCAAACTAATGATCAGAAGGTTGTTCTCCACTTTTGCCACATTACTAAGTCGTTGTAAATGTAGCTTTTAGGGCAGTTGTAGCCTAATAGTTAGGGTACTAGACTAGTAAGCAGAAGGTCACTGGTTTAAACCCCACTACTGTCAGTTTGCACTGTCGGCCCCTTGAGCAAGGCCCTTAACCCTCAATTGCTTAGAGTGTATAATGTAGGTCGCTTTGTCTGCTAAATGCTGAAAATGTAATTATCTTATAAGATTGCATTTATATATATTATAAATATTTATCTTATTTGATCAAATCCATCTAGGCCACACAGGAAAAATGCCATTTTTGAAACTTTGTCCTCTCAGGGTTTCTTTCTCTTTGCATTAGAGAGTTTGTTTTTATGATGCTGTTGCTCTAGGCTTGATTATGAAGGAGTTTTAGAACCCTGTAAGACTGCTTTTATGCATACTTATATGTTCTACCATTATTGACACTTAATAAACAAGTCACATAATTAATCTGTTATATAAAAATGTTATAAATACTACAATCAATTTCTTCATAAAGCTCTTTACAAGATGCCTCCTTAACACACAAATAAAGATTAAAGAAAGCATTTCTGCATGAAGCTGCTTTTCCTGGTTCTGTCAAGCTCAAACACAAACCCTCTCGCTTGCTGAGCTTCATCTATGACATTTATGAGTCTCTACGCAAACATTACTGCTGCTTAGCAGTTTCCCTGAGCCCTATCAAAAACACTTCCACCTTTTATTTTCACACTTACTTACTATACCCATTCTCCCTTCAGAGTCTAATTTTTAATTCCTTTTTCCCAGCGCTCCACATATACATAAGACTAAAATCTTTAAGAAAATGTTCTGTTGGAACTTTTATAACATCATAAATTTTATTATGTCTGCCAAAATGTAAAATCAGCATTTTATAGTAAGACACTATCACTATGAAAAGTCAAACATCTGTGGTTCTGTAATGGTGGACCCAGCTTAAACCCAACAGAGATGCAGTGCCTAAAAATAAGTTAATGTCTTAAAGCCTAGCGATGATTCAGTGTGAGATAAACTCCATCCACAGCAAAGTCAAAGATTAAACTTCACATAAAAATTGTTTAGTTGCAGTAATGAATGTTAATAGTGGATCAATCAGGTAATAAGGTAAAATGTACTTTTTCACTACTTAGATAACTCTTTTCTGGGTTTGATTCCCAGGTCGAGTGGTCCGGGTCCTTTATGTGTGGAGTTTGCATGTTCTCCCTGTGTCTGTGTGGGTTTCCTCTGGGAGCTACGGTTTAGTCCACAGTCCAATGACATGCAGTCAGGTTAATTGGCGCCAGTAAAATTGTCTAATTCTAAGTATGAATGTGTATGTTTGCCCAGTGATGGACCTGCCCAGGCTGTTTCTCTGTGTAATGTTATGTCTGATCAGCCATAACATTAAAACCACCTCCTTGTTTCTACACTCACTGTCCATGTTATCAGCTCCACTTACCATATAGAAGCACCTTGTAGTTCTACAATTACTGACTATAGTCCATCTGTTTTTCTGCATGCTTTGTTAGCTCCCTTTCATGCTGTTACTCAAAGATCAGGACCCCCACAGGACCACAACAGAGCAGGTATTATTTGGGTGGTGGGTCAGTGACACTGACATGGTGGTGGTGTGTTAGTGTGTGTTGTGCTGGTATGAGTGGATAAGACACAGCAGCGCTGCTGGAGTTTTTAAACACCTCACTGTTGGACTGAGAATAGTCCACCAACCTAAAAATATCCAGCCAACAGCGCCCCTTGGGTGGCGTCCTGTGACCACTGATAAAGGACAGCAGCAATAGATGAGCGATCGTCTCTGACTTTACTAGGTAGGAGTTGTGACTGTAGAACTACAAAGTGCTTTTATATGGTAAGTGGAGCTGATAAAATGGACAGCGAGAAACAAGGAGGTGGTTTTATTATTATGGCTGATCAGTGTATATATATATATATATATTAATAAGGAATTGAAATGTTCTGCCATGCTCAATTAACAGTTTTACTTACCCACAATG